>NW_008238660.1:584418-590545 GCF_000691975.1 Corvus brachyrhynchos
GGTGGTCTGCCACAGCCTGCAGCTGGCCAGCGAAAAGCTATTGGAGGGCTGGACCGAGGTGCACGGAGCCCAAGGGCAGCCTGATGGTGATGGACTGGACAGCAAGGGCCTGGAGGAGGAGGGTCCGGTGAGGCCAGAGCTGAGGCTGGCTGCATGTCCTGCCCAGGCGTTGTGCTTCCAAGTGTTTGCATTTCCTTACCATTGATTACACAGCAGACCTGATCTCTCCCCATTTTCTACCATCGGCCCCTCTAAGACTTTCCCTCTGTCCTGCAGCCTGTGCTGTTCACTGCAGTCCCATTTAATGAAGATTTGACCTGGACAAGGGGAGAGCACGAGGTGCTTCCCAGTGTGCATCCCAGACATGACTGTGACTGGGTTTTTGTGAGCCAAGGACAGGGGACAAAGAGCAAATTACAGGGAGAAGGATTCTGCTCCTCCTCGAACTAAAAGGAATTGATTTAATTTATATTTTGACAGGCAATATTGAATTTTTTTTTTTACAAGCCTCTGCAGCTGGATGTGGGATGTTTACTTTTCTTTTATTGAAAGAGAAGAAAGCAATATCCCTGGACTGGGAGGACTGGGAGAGGGAGATTGGGCTCTGCAGGGGCCAGGCTTATCCCTACATCTGCTCCTCTGGCAGACACAGGACCAGGGGGCTGGGGGAGATTGCAGATAAGAAAAGTAAACTCTTCTTTAATAAAGCTCCCTGGGTCACACCTTGTTGTTGGCTCCCTGAAAAAATTTTAAATTCAGGTGTTTCGGAGGCCTAATGAATTTTTCTCTTTCCCATTTAGTTGCCTGTATCTTTGCATATTTATTTTTGGGGTTTTTTTAAGGTTTTTTCCGCCTAAGGCAGTGCCTGTCATGCCCTGTGCCAAGTACTGTCATTATTTGTTGCTGAGAAACAAGACTTTTTCAGCAAAATGCCACTAATCCAAGGGCTGAACCACCTGAAAGCTCACATCTTAAGGTAATCCTATCCACAATCTCCATTCTAATCTTTTATGGCAAAAGAAGCACTGTCAAACTGATTTCTCCTCCTGGATTCCCTGTCTGTTCCCCATTGCTTGATGTCACTGGGAACTGCAGTCACTGTATCCCGCAGGGGTTTGCAGGGTAAATCCACGCCTGAGGCTTTGCAGAGCCAAACCCAGCAGGGTTTAAGGTAAATCCTTGGAGCTTTTGGAGCTGCAAGCTGCAATGCTGAGAAAGGGGGGACCCTCTGTGAGCCCCTCCTGCTGTCCCTTTTTGCAGGCTCACCATAACCCACCTGGGGACTGGGGGATTTTGACACTGGTTGCTCAAAGGGAATCTGGGAATTCTCACGGGAAGCAAGGTTCACCCAGGAACCTGTGCTCACATGGAATTCCATGTCAAGGGATGTTAGAGGAGAAGCTTTAGGGATAATTGAATAATCTCATGCCCTGCTGGGGGCTATATAAAATTGTGTGCACGGACAGCTCACTCCACGGAAAGGCTTAGGGACACTCACACAAGTTCCCAGATTGCCCCTGCACGCCTTTGTCTTGGGCATGATGTCCCAGCCACTGGTCCATTTGGGATTCAATTTTGTGCAGTTTCCATAAGCTGGACTTGCCTCTGAGGGGCTGGCAGGGTGGCCAGGAGCATGTCTGGCCCCTAGGGCAGTGGAAGAGGGGGTCTGGGACAGCCTCCTGGAGTACCCCTGCCTCAAGGTCGTGCTGTGCCTGCAGGGAAGTCCTTGTTGCCGTGTTCAGGTGATGCTGCTGAGCATCGCTTTCACTGCCGGGTGAAGGGAGGTCAGCGTCCTGTCCAGTGGCGGGCCAGGCCTTGGGGCACCTTCAGGGAGAGGCTGTGAGCTGCCCACGCTCTGCAGCCGTTCCAGGTCTGTATGGAGGCAGCGTGCACTGAGCCCCAGCTCCAGCCGCACGCCCGCCTGGCTCTGGGTGATGTCCCCATCTCTGGGAAGCCACGAGCAGCCTCTGGCAGGCTCCCAGATGTGTCCCTCAGAGAGTCCTCTCTCGATCCCTGCTGTCTTTGGGGGATTCTCTATGCCTGGGACCAGCATCTTGTGGTTATTGCTTTGCCCTCAAGAGTTACTTTCCACTAATTTTGCTTCTTATCTTGACGAGACTGGTTATCTTTATGAGCCACTGACACACCAAACTCTTCATATTGTCCTGTGCTGTCTTTAATCTATGTGTAAACCTGCTCTTCTAATAAACCCCAGACTCCAGGGGATGATGATAATCAGTGGAATACACAGCAAACAAAGGGAAGCATCGCTATCACCTTGGGAAAATCCCGAAGATAAGGATCCTCCCTTGTCAGTTCTCGGGGCCTGTCGGGATATTACTTTTAAATCTCTCTTGTGTCATGGCTGATGCTATCGCTGCAGCTGAGTTAGCTACCCAAACTCGGCGTTACTGTGTGTTATTGGAGCATTACTGGGCCAGATGGGGAGCGTTTCCCCGCAGCCCCGAGGCAGAGCTGGGTTTATGATGACTCTCCAGGTTAGGGGTGGTTATTCCGTGTGATCTCTGCACACTGCAATGGGGAGTGAGGCTTTTGGGGGAAATCAGACTGTAATTTAGCATTTAATATTAAAGGGTCAGGAGAGCTGCTCCAGGAGATGTGTGTGCTCCTGGAGCAGTGTCATGGAATCCCAGAATGGTTGGGGTGGAAGGGGCCTTAAAGATCATCCCATTCCACTCCCTGCCATGGGCAGGGACACCTCCCACTATCCCAGGTTGCTCCAAGCCCTGTCCAACCTTGCCTTGGACACTGCCAGGGATCCAGGGGCAGCCACAGCTTCTCTGGGCACCCTGTGCCAGGGCCTCCCCGCCCTTACAGGGAAGAATTTCTTCCTGATATCCAATCTAAACCTACTGTCTTTTATGTTTGAAGTCATTTTTCCTTGTCCTGTCACTCACTGTCAATAGTCTCTCTCCATCTCTCTTGCAGGGTCCCTCCAGGTACTGAAAGGCAGCAGTCAGATCACCCCAAAGCTTCTCTCCTCAGGCTGAACAATCCCAATTCTCTCAGCCTTTTGTCACACCAGAGGTTCTCCGTCCCTTTGATCATCTTGGTGGCCTCCTCTGGACTGGCTCCAGCAGCTCCATGTCCTCCCTGTGCTGGAGGGCCCCTCAGGGCCCAGCTCATGGCACCATCACAGCAGCTGCACAACAGGAGGAGCCGCCTGCACGGGGCACGAGCCACCCTCAGTCATTACTCTACAGGAACTACAGGGACTGAGCTTTGGGGTGTCCCTGCTTACCCACAGACCCCTCTGTTAGGATGGGAGACCTCTCATCCAAAACAAGGACCAGAACTGTGAAACAAAAGACATTTCCTCCTGAACCATGACCCAGTCTTGGAAATTCCTGCCCCTTTGTGAGATGCCAGAGCAGCCTGCAGCCCAAACAGTAAAGGGCACTTGTGAGCCTCCGATCAGCTGCAGGGGTTTTATGCACTTGCAGTGAAATATCAACAGGACTGATGAGGTATTGCAGGCAGTTCTGCCACTCTGCAGAGGTGGAGTCACAGCTCTCCATCCTCGCCTGTGCACACACCCTCAAGCCAGCGAGGCTGGACAGAATTGCCAAGGGTTCATTCGATGAAAAATACCACACACCTTCTCCATCACTTCACCCACTAAAGAAACATTGGCTGCAACCCCCATGCCAGCTGGTCAGAGCCCTAAGAAAACTCTTGTGCTACCAAAGGTATTTAAAAAATGCATTAAGCAAAAAAAGAGGTATTTTCATGCTTCCTCATTCACCTGGCCAGAAAAGCATTGCCAGGGGGAGGGATCGATGCAGCAGTGGGGCAGGAATGAGCAGAGAGCACTTGCCTTTGGAAACTCCAGCTTTTATTTGGGAGCAGTTTAAAAATCACAGAATCACAGTCTCTTGAGTGGGAAAGAACCCCCAGGATCACCCAGTGCATCCCCTGGCCCTGCACAGACACCCCAACACTCCCACCCTGGGCATCCCTGGCAGCGCTGTCCCAACACTCCTGGAGCTCTGGCAGCCTCGGGGCCGTGCCCATTCCCTGGGGAGCCTGGGCTGTCTTCCTTTGGCCCCTCATGGCCTTTCACCAGCTTTGTGTCCTTCCTCCTGCCACTCCCTAAGAGCTTTAGATCTTTCTTATGATGTGGTGCCCAAAACTGCCCCCAGGACTCGAGGTGAGGCCTCACCAGTGCGGAGTTTAAGATCTAAACCAGCGTTCCCCTTCTCACATGGGGTGCAGAGCCAAGGGCCATGAGTGAGCTCCAGGCTGCAGCACTGTCACGAGTGAAATGTGTGTGAACAAAGAGTTTGCCACTCAGAGGAACAAACCTTTTACTTCATTCAGAAGTGAGGAAAACCAGGGAAAGCTGCAATGCTAGTTTGGGCTGTTGTGAAGAGATGGGAGTCGGGAGAGTGGTAAGTGAATTATAGGTCTGAGGAAAGACTGCAGAACAGCTGTAAACAGCATGGCAAGGTGTGGGGGGGTTTGGATCCTGACTGAAAGGATCACTGGAAGAGAAAGGGAAGAACATTGGCACTAAGAACAAAGGGAGACAGTGTTTGGAAAACAAAGCCCTGGGAAAGATAAGGTTTTCCTTTGGAACTCGGGAAGACAAGGAATATTGATGGCCAGGGTTGTTTACGTTGGGGTACTCTGGTTACAGTAACACCAAGTGGCTCTTTTTGAAGCAAACAAAAAGCCCCAGAGAGCTCACACGGGGTTTGGAGAGCTCGAAAATAAACAGAGCTGCAGCCTGGTGTTTGTACCCAGGCCCTGAACAGGCTCCTGTGGGAGAGGAGCAGCAGGGAATGGGGGAGCCTGGGGAATCACAGGGTGGTTGGGGGTCCGAGGGGCCTTGGGAGGCCCAGCCGCCTGGTCGAGGCCAGGCCAGGGCACCCAGGGCAGTGTCCAGCCTGGTCCAGCAGCCAAGGAGAGGGCACTGCACAGCTGAATGGGTGCCTGCCCCAGCTTGGCTCTGCCGGGCTTTGAGAGCTGTAATTATGGGAAGGATGGCTGGAGTTCCCCTGAGAACAAGGCCACACAAATATTTAGCTTGCCAACAGCCAGGTGCCTGCTGCTGCCCCGTGCCCCACGCTGGGCTCTCATACTCACACTGGCAGGCCCATCTCCTGCGCTTTAGCTGCTAGGAACTTCCCCTTCCTTGGGTGAATCTGCAAAGAGTTAAACACAATCATCACCCAAATCAACACGGACAGGAAACAAGATCCATGTACCGCCACGTTAAGACTTTCTCCACAAATCAAGGGAATGGTTTTTTCCCTCTTCAGTTCCACAGCCACTGCTCCAATTTACCCCAAATAGGTTTTTCTAGACTGCCTGCTTTCCAGGATCCTGCTGCTGCTTCTTGCTCCCCTCTTTAGCCAAGCAAGCACAACAGCCTGCCCTGCCCTGAGGGTTAAGCAAGAATGGAACCTGTACACTCAGAACCACTGCTGGATTCTAAAAAACGCCTCCAGTTTTACTCATTCCTACTCATGCTGCTGCAACTCTGACACTTGAAAAGCAGAAGCACATTAGAGCTTCAAAGCCCTACTTGAAAATGCTGTCTCCAATTAAATCTCTCTTGTGAGTTGAAACGTCCTACTGACATTAGGAAGCATTTTCTTACAGAAAGGGAGTTCAAACACTGGGACAGGCTTCCTCAAGACGTGGTTGGGAGGAAGAGCGAGAGTTGTGAGCGAGAAGACTGTGAGGAGATAAAACCCCGGGGGTTCCCCGTTTGGGGTCCTTTCTCAGAGGCACCAGCTCGGGCTGTGTCGGGAATAAATGGCTTTATGGGACAAGACGTCCGAAACTCTGCCGTGAGAAACCTGCCCTGGAGCCGCTGAGGAAAACGGGTCTGACGGTGGGAATGGGGCTGCGGGGAACCCAGCGGGGCCGTCGGGTCAGTGGAGCCGGGGCTCCGGTTCCAGCAGCACCAGTGTCCGGTGCCGGGATGGACGGGGGGAGAACCCCGGGAGTGGCCGGGCCAGGAACGCCGGGAATGGCCGGGCAGAGAACCCCGGGAATGGCTGGGCAGAACCCTGGGAATAGACGGGCAGAGAACCCCGGGAATGGCTGGGCAGAACCCTGGGAATAGACGGGCAGAGAACCCCGGGAGAGGCCGGGC
>NW_008238660.1:592390-596042 GCF_000691975.1 Corvus brachyrhynchos
CTGACGCCCCTTTCCCCCCAGGTATCTGTTCAACTGCGGCGAGGGCACGCAGCGCGCCATGCAGGAGCACAAGTAAGTGGGACAGCGAAGGGGGGACACCCCGGGGCGGGACCGGCCCCTGCTCACCCCCGTCTGCCCCGCAGGCTGAAGATCTCCCACCTGGAAAACATCTTCCTCAGCCGCGTGTCCTGGGCCAACGTCGGGGGGCTGCCAGGTGAGTGCGGGGAGCCCGCAGCGGCTCTCGGGCCGGGCGCGGTCACTTTGCGAGGTGCCCGGTGCGGCGTGCGGGGGTGTTTTAGACAGCGGTGGGCACGGCGGCATCGCTCTCCCAGGGCTGGGCTGCGCGTGAGGCTCTGCGGTGCTTCCCGCTGCTCTGTGGGCTCTGCGACAGTGCAGACACGTGGTGGGACAGGCTCTGCCTGTCCAGCGTGCCTGGCTTCAGCTTCCCAAAATCTCCTGCAGCAGAAGGTGTTGCCAGCAGGGAGCTGTTTGTGAGTTAGGCTGGTTTGAGTCCAAAGGAACATGCAAAAGTTTGTGGCCACCACTGTCCTCAGTGCAGGATGAGGTTAGAACAGGTGGCTATGGATCTTGTCCATTAAAATTCTGGAAATCTCCAAGAAAAGGAGAAGGTTAACAATCCGTTCAGGTGTATGAAGATGTGTAGATATTTTCTTTATCTGCAGAGGTGAGTGACTTGTTGAAACTGCCACAAAGCTGAGGCAAAACTGAATTTAGGTCTGAGTTCAGTTCTGGCCTTTGTGGAGTGGCCAGGCACTCCTGAACAGAGAGGGATCTTTCTTTTGGGATATACCAGTGGTTGCTAGGGCTGTGAAAAGCTGTTTCTCTGCTTGCTTTTAGGTATGATTCTCACACTGAAGGCTATAGGGCTTCAGAGGTGTGTGTTCCTGGGGCCACCAAAGCTGGTAAGTATGGCAAGATGCAGAAGGGAGAGCAAAGCCTGAAAATGCTAAAGCTCAGCCTGGAACTGGGAGAGCTGGTGGCAAAGGGAATCTTTGTGCAGGTGTGAAATGCTGGTCTGAGTCAGTGTCAGCCCAAAGGGCTGGCTTCAAAATCCAAATCTCTTCAGTTACAGGACAGCAGAAGTCTTCTGCTCCTGTCCTGTAGTCCTGTATCCTGATAAATCAGCTTTTGGGAGAAGGGAGGATCTTTGTTCCCTTGTCTGCTCCCTCCCCATTTTGTATTAATAGAAGCTCAGTCTCTGACCTCCTGTTCAATGTGGTCCTTGCCAGCCTAATGCCGCCGGAAATTTGCAATCCTCAGCATTGTTTTATTTCCTTGCAGTTTCTGCTGACTAATTACATGGATGGAAGGGGTGGGGACAGTGGTTCTTTCTCTTTCTAAGGGCTCAGTGACTGACAGAGCTGCCCAGATTTGTCTGCCTGGGTGTTGAACCTTTGCCTTCCCTGAGAAGTGTCTGTAGCTGCTGGAAGTGGTGCCTGTCATGGTGCACTGCTTGTGCCACCTCCTGAGACGCTGTCTCTTTTCCAGCAAAACTACTTGAAAGCCATTCGCCTCTTTCCCGGGCCCCTCAAGAGGATGGATTTAGGTACGTGGGGCAGGGATGTGTAGCAAAGGAACTTGTAACTTTTTGTTTCATCTGTAGCCAGGCTTGCATTGATCTGTAACAGCTTCCGCCTCTGCTTTGGGTCCGCTCTGAGGATGTTTTAAACGTGTTTTGTTCTGATACACTGTTCAAACCCCTCACAACAGTGTTTCCAGCTCTGTTTCTGCTCAGGGGCTGCAGGGCTGGCTGATACAGACAGCATTTGGTTTTAAAACGCTGTGAAGGCGCTTTGCTTCCAGAGTCGGCCAGTGAATTTGCTCACTGTCGTATCACGGACTGCTCCCTGCGGATGATGAGCTTTTAAAATTTGAATTATTCATTGGGGTTTGCAGTTGGGCGGAGAAAGGGAAGGGGAACATTCAGCAGGTTGTGTTTAAGAAAGGAAAAGACACTTTTCTGATTTATATTCTTGAAGAGCGTGACTCTCTGCTTAGGCACTTGTTAATGATGGTTTTTGATCTCTTCCCAGCTGTGCAGTTGCACACAGAGCCTGAGTACAAGGATGAGACCATGACTGTCTGCCAAATACCTCTGACAGGTGAGCTCGTGGTGCTGCAGAGAGGCAGGGGAAGCATGTGCTCAGTAAGCACAGTGAAGGTTCAAGGAGCAGCTTCTGTTTGCCAGCCTGAGTAAGCAGAGGTTCAGGAGAAGGATCTCATTTAAATAACAAGACCTGCTGAGTCAGGGCCTTGGCTTGTTCCTTTAGGTGTGGGTGGATGGAATGACTTGTGAAACATCCCTGGATTTGGCTTTCTCAGCCAGCTGAGTTCTTCCTGCTGGAAACTGTGATACTGAGGGTGCAGCACAGAGTTTAACAGTTTGGGGAGAAGGACTTGGATGAGGGATGGCTCCTGAAATAAATAATTGGAGTATGCAAGTGCAAGCTACACTGGGGGGAGCAGCTCTGTATTCTGCTGCAATTCAGACCTGACTGTCATGGAAGGGGGAATGCTGCTCCTGCTTTTCTTATCTGTTGCTTCTGATTGAGTGATCTTTGTCTGCTTTTATTGGATTTGGGACAGGAAAATCACTGGCTGCTGAAAGTACATTCCCCCAGAGTCCTGGAGCATCTCCCCAAGGTGGAAATAGCCCCAAAGGGGACACAGGGCCTGGATCCCCGAGAACTGCACAGCAAAGCTTGGAGGAAGGAAAGGGAAAAGAAAGCCCAAAGAAGACAGGTGAAACACATGGAATGGCCTTCTCAACTTTAATGAGATGAAGCCAAATTAAGGATAGGAGTTTGTCCTCTGAGCCATTTGCTCTCTGAAAGTGAGGTCTGTGGAGAAGCTCAGCTGGAAGATTCCATGGAGCACAAAGTGTTCTGGTACTTTGGAAGTTGATGGAGAACTTAAAAGGCCTAGAAATTGGACATGATTGGTGCTTGGGTGTGATTAGTCCCTGTAGTAGTTTGCTTCTGGCTGGGGTGGGTGCTCCAACCTTTGTAATTTAATTACAGGTGGATGCTGGGCTGATTATTTTTCAGTCTTGGGCCTTAGTTTGGCTTCTTGTATCTAAAGCCATGGGCTCTCTGGCCTTGGGTGTTCATAACATTTTGCTGCTTGGGCTCCAAGTTAACTGGATAATGTTCCTGTTAATGCTTTAGCAAATTTTGGCACATACTGGTTTTAAGAAAAGTGATGGTGAGTGATGATTTTTAGTAGTTTTGTTTTCTTTTACAGGTGATGAGCAGAAGTGTGCTAGGAGGCATCCTGATCTGGTCACGGCTTTTCTGTGTAAAGTAAGCTTGGGCAGAGTCTCTAAACCAACACAGAACAGATTAGAGAACAGAACAGAGTATTTCAGTGGGAAGGGACATGCAGTGATCACCTATGCCCACAGGATGGGTTGGGTTGGAAGAGACCTTAGGGATAATCTCATTCCATGTCCCCATGGGCAGGGACACCTTCTACAAGACCAGGTTGCTCCAAGCCCTATCCAACCGGGCCTTGGACACTTCCCCACCCAGTCCAACTGCCTGGCCACTTTAGGCTGGCCAAAATTTAAAACATTTATAAGGGCATTGTCCAAACATCTCTTAAACATGGGCAGGCTTGGGGCATTGGCCAC
>NW_008238660.1:596094-605308 GCF_000691975.1 Corvus brachyrhynchos
CGGAGTGTACAGGTCCCATTCTTGCTTAACCCTCAGGGCAGGGCAGGCTGTTGTGCTTGCTTGGCTAAAGAGGGGAGCAAGAAGCAGCAGCAGGATCCTGGAAAGCAGGCAGTCTAGAAAAACCTATTTGGGGTAAATTGGAGCAGTGGCTGTGGAACTGAAGAGGGAAAAAACCATTCCCTTGATTTGTGGAGAAAGTCTTAACGTGGCGGTACATGGATCTTGTTTCCTGTCCGTGTTGATTTGGGTGATGATTGTGTTTAACTCTTTGCAGATTCACCCAAGGAAGGGGAAGTTCCTAGCAGCTAAAGCGCAGGAGATGGGCCTGCCAGTGTGAGTATGAGAGCCCAGCGTGGGGCACGGGGCAGCAGCAGGCACCTGGCTGTTGGCAAGCTAAATATTTGTGTGGCCTTGTTCTCAGGGGAACTCCAGCCATCCTTCCCATAATTACAGCTCTCAAAAATGGGGAGAGCATCACTTTTGAAGGCAGAGAGGTAAGATGTGTTTGTGCTTCTGTGTGGCTTTCCCACTCTCCCTCCTTCACTGGGCTCCCAGGGTGACAGGCTTTTGTGCAGAATGCTTTGCCTACCAGTACGTCCTGGGACTGTCCCAGCTCCAGGTTGTTGCTGAGTGTGGCATGTCTGGGGCTGTTGGGGTGGTGATCATGGGAATGAACTCCTGTGTGGGTATGGCTGGGTGTTTGCTGTTTGGCAGAGCTGCTTCATCTTCCCTTCCCAAAACTGATACAGGTCTAGGAGTGAGTTAGTGGAGTTAATACCTGAATTTTTTAAGTCTGGGTGTTGAATGCCTGTGTAGCCATCACTCCCTCCTTACCTTGTTTGCACCTCTGACACCAAAAGAAACTCAACAGTTCTGGGGAACAGGGTCTGACTCTCTCAAACACTGGAGTGAGAGGCAGAGCCAGCTCTGGCCGTGGCCCAGGGGATCTGCAAGTGAAGATCCTGACCTGCGAGACAGGATCAGCACATCTTAGTATCACAAGAATTTCATAGAGCCTTTTTTTTTTCCGCAAACATGCTTTTGCTACCATCTGAATTCTGTCATGGGAACTTAGAAACTGCTAAAATTCCCCTCCTCAGGTTAGGTTGTGGTTTCTCTGAGGCCAGGGTTGGGATTTGCTGTTACACAGCAAAATGCAAATGTGTGTAATGAGAGCAGAAAGGGCCCAAGAGCTGCCCTGGCTGGGTGTACTGAGCATTGAGAGGGGCTGCTGGGTCTGTCCAGCTGAAGGAGTCTGACACAGAGGTGCAGGAAGGGCTGTGAGTCCAGGCTGGTTGTGGTGTGACCACTGTGTATCTGCCTGCAGCTCTTCCCTGAGGAGCTGTGCACTCCCACTGACCCTGGCCCAGTGTTCCTGGTGCTGGAGTGTCCTCATGAGGGCTTTGTGGATGCTGTCTGTGAAAACGAGACCTTCCGAAGGTAGGGCTGGGGCACCTGGAATGTTTGAGTGCTGAGCTTTGCCTAAGAGAAGCTCTTCTTGTAGTCTGGATATGCTGTTTCTCATGGCTGATATCTGAGCTCTTTGGCACTGATGCAAGAAAGGATTGGTGGTGCATTTTGAAGCTTTTAGGAAAGGCAGGACCTGTGGGGTCCTGTGGAAGTCTGCCTGGGGAGCAGTGGAGGCTGCTGCTTCCCTGGCTGCTGGAAGCCTGGACTGCATATAACAACTCTGTTGGGCTTGTGCAGAAGCATTTGGGCTCCTGGAGGCTCTGCAGATGTTGTTGTTGATGGAGAAGAGGAACTGGCCTGTGGGGGACAGTAGAGGGTCAGCAAATGGTGGCCCTGAGCCTCCTGCTTTTGGTGATGCAGAGCCTGGAGCTCCTGGGCTGTGCTCTGGAGATGCCTGCTCTGCCTGCCCCAGGGGGCTTCTGTGGTAGCACCAAAGTGGGAGAGGGGAGGGGATGTCCAAGGACATGGACTGGAGCAGAGATGTTCTTTTTGTTGGAATGTGTCCCAGGTACCAGGAGGGAGTTCCTGAGCACCAGGTGGCCTTGGTCATTCACATGACTCCCGAGTCAGTGCTTCGAGATGGCCGCTACCAGCAGTGGATGGAGAGGTACGTGGGTCTGTGGCCCCTGGGTTCCTGTCTCTGTGGGCAGCAGCCTGTTCTGGTGATGCACGTTTGTTCCAAAGACAAAAGAGCTCTAAAAAGAGGGCTCTGCTGGCTCAGGTGAGATTTTTAGCTCAGGTGTGAACATGTGTGCAGTGCTAATGTGGGGCTGAAGCTGTTGTGCATTATTGTCCTCTGACAGATTCGGGCCTGGCACTCAGCACTTGGTGCTCAATGAAAACTCCTCTGCTGTGCACAACCCACGCAGCTACAAGATCCAAACTCAGCTGAACCTCATCCACCCAGAGATCTTCCCTCTGCTCACCACCTACCAGAGCAAGGTAATGCAGGCCCTCCTTGCCCCTGTGCCTCGTGCCCTGAGCAAAGGCCGTGTCTCACGTCACCCTCCTCCCACAGGAAGCAGAGGCTGCTTGCCCTGTGCCCATCGTGCGAGGGGAGTGCCTCCTGAAATACCACCTCAGGCCTCAGCAGGAGTGGCAGAGGTCAGTGGGAATCTTTTTCTTCCCAGGTTTTGGGTGTTGGCTTGAAGCAGCTCTTCAGTGAGGGCGGGCACTGTGTCAGGATCCCCTGCAGATCCTTTCTGGTGGCAGTCTCGAGGACGGTGTCCCTATCCCTGAAAGGCTCAGACAAGGTGTAGCACGTGGATGAGTGAACCACTGAAAACACCACCTGGCCAGTGGTTTGGAGTTCTGTTTCTGTCCCTTGCTCCTGTAGCCTTGTGGTCCTTTGTCCTTTGCTTTGACTCATGCTGTGCACCCAGCTGTGGCTGTGGCAGAGCAGATCGGGGCAGGGAGAGAGGTTTTGGGGAGCCCAGTGAAAGTCTTACCATCTGAAGACCTAGAAAGCCTGCCATTAGAGCTGAAAGCTCCAGGTGGTTAAACAGATGCTGCCTTTGCTCCTGGTGGGCAAATAGATGAAGCTACACAGGTCCAGGCACCACAGGGGGCAAGGGGATTTCAGCCACCATGGCTCAGATTTCTGGCTTTGTTGGGCACAACAGGAGGATGCAGGTGCCAAGAAGAGTTTAACTTTCTCTGATAAGGTATCTGGAGGCCTGTAGTACTGCATGTGCTCTGAAGCAGGCCCAGGATACAGGTCTCTTAATTTTCCAGCAATGCCTGAATCCCTTTAGGTGGCTGCTCCTCTTCCAGGAGCCTCTGTGCTGCCTTGCAGTGCCCTCTAGTGCCTAGCAGCTCTGGATGGGATGAAGTGCTATTGCAGGAGTGTTTCCACTTGGGTGGAATGATCATTCTGTGCCTGGCTCAGTCCAACCAGGCCTTTTTGGCACACACCACACTTGTGGATGTGCCTTCTCCAACCCCTCAAAATGGAAAGAGCATTTGTCCCTTTGTTCTAAGGCTGTTTTGTCACAGGAATTTGGCACTTTGCTCTGGAAAGGGCTGTTTCAGTTCCTACCTTGCCCCATCCTGATAATGGCCTGTTCTTGCAGAGATGCTGTGACTGTCTGTGATCCTGACACGTTTGTTAGTGAAGCCTTGGATCTCCCTGACTTCCAGACCCGTGTGAAGGAGTGCAAAGAGAGCCTGTCTGCTGTACCAGGTATGGATCAGCACCTTAGCTTGGATCAGTGGGATGGAAAATAGGAGCTCTTGGTGACCCACTGCTTCAGAGCCCAGATGAAGCTGTGAAGTGCTGGGGCTTGTTCTGCCTTCCCTTGTAAACCTCATGCTGAGGGGGGCAAAAATGACTGTGCTGGACATGTTGGCTCTGGAGTTACTGGGCTGGTAAATTAACTGGTGTCTGACCAGGCAGTGTGTGGAGAACATTTGCCTACAAATCCTTGTTGTCTGTTTTCTCTAGGAAATGTGGGTGCTTATCCTGAGATTGTGTTCTTGGGAACAGGATCTGCAATTCCAATGAAAATCCGCAATGTCAGCTCCACGCTGGTGAACACCAGGTAAACCCCAGTGCTCTCTGATCTCTGCCTTCCAAACCAAAAGATGCCCCTCCCTGCATGGCCCTGCTCAGAGCTCCTACAGTGGCTGCTAAATATCTCTGTCACCTCTCACTAGTGCTACCCGCTCCCTGCTGCTGGACTGTGGAGAAGGAACCTTTGGACAGCTCTGCCGCCACTACGGAGAGCAAGTTGACCAAGTGCTGTGTAACCTGGTGGCTGTGTTTGTGTCCCACATGCACACGGATCATCATTCGGTGGGTTCAGTGTGTGGGAAGGGGCAGGGGCTCTGTGCAGCTGTGCTCTGAACCTTGGGGCTCAGCTGTAGCTCCAGCTGATGAATGTGGGCTGCCCTGCTCTGCATTCCTCTCTGCGTTCATTCCCCAGGCACTGCTCAATCTGTCTGTGGTTCTAATCCCCTCTCCCTTCTTGTTTGTTCTGACTCTGGGCTTGCTGAGCTGTGGTAGCTCTGTTGCCACTGACTCCCCAGACACTTCTGACTGCCCTTGGTGTCTCCTTTGTTCCCTTTGCAGGGGCTGGTGAATATCCTGATGGAGCGAAGGAGAGCTTTTGTAAGTAGCACTGGTGTTTCTCTGCTCCTGAACTTGGCTTGGGGTGAGGGGAGGGGAACTTCAGAGTAGTGGAGAAGCACCAGCCTTTCTCTAGCATTTCTCCTCTCTGATTTGGTGTACACCTGATACTGATTTTTTTTCCCCTACTTTTGCTTTTGCAGGCAGCCCTTGGTCAGGCTTTCAGCCCTCTGTTTCTGGTAGCACCTGAGCAGATCATGCCTTGGCTGCACGAGTACCACAATAACTGTGAGGAGATTCTTGGAGACATCAAGTGAGTGTTTTGTGTGGAGAAATGTCCTTGGTCCTTATTCAAGGCAAGCCCTTGTCATCCATTCCCCCACCCCTTTGTTGGAGGTGATTCTGACTCCTTCCACTGCCTGTAGAACAAGGATGTGCAGTTTGCAGAGGGCAGGATAGGGTTTGTTATTCAGTGGTGCTGCTTAATAGAGGTTTACATGCAGGCTTCCCTTTTCCATAGGGCAAGTAGAAGAAAGAGTATTTGATAGTGGGGACAGTGATTGGATGAGTTACTGGGGCACCAATGAAAGCAAGAGGTAAAACAGACAGATCACTGAACTGAGAATGAGAAACAGGAGAAATCAGCTGCTTAAAGAGAAGATCAGGTTTTATTTTGTACCTGTCCTTAATTATCTCTTCTTCCCTCCCTCGCAGAATGATTCCTTCTCAGTCTCTTGTGAAAGGCTGTGAGAACATCAGACCCAAAGCCAAGGAGTTTGTGAGCTCTCTCTTAGAGAGCTACGACCTGGCTGAGGTGAGTTCCTGAGCTGGGGGCTCTGTGGCTGGAGGGGACCTGGGGTCTAACACTTGTATCCTTGTTCAGTTTCAGACCTGTGAAGTCCAACACTGTAAAAATGCTTTTGCATGTTCAGTGATCCACAAGTCTGGCTGGAAAGTAGTTTATTCTGGTGATACAATGCCCTGCATGGCCTTAGTGCAAATGGGTAGGTAACAAAACCCTCTGCTTGAAGAATCTCTTGGAGAAAGGTCTCCATCTGTCAGTACCCAAAGTGGGCACTCCCAAACTTTTGGTGCTGTGTCTGCCACGCAGCGAGGGGCTGAGGAGGGACAGGAGGGCTCCTGGAGAGGCAGTTGGGCTGCTCAGTCTTCAGCTGAAGATTGAATGTGATTGTTTGTTTGTGCAGGTAAAAATGCCAACCTGCTGATCCACGAAGCCACGCTGGAAGATGGCATGGAAAAAGAAGCTATAGAGAAGACCCACAGGTGGGGTGTGTTCTGCTGTCGAGGGCTCCTGGAGAGGCAGTTGGGCTGCTCAGTCTTCAGCTGAAGATTGAATGTGATTGTTTGTGCAGGTAAAAATGCCAACCTGCTGATCCACGAAGCCACGCTGGAAGATGGCATGGAAAAAGAAGCTATAGAGAAGACCCACAGGTGGGGTGTGTTCTGCTGTCTGTCCCTGTTCAGAAGGGGAAGCTGCACAGCTGGGTGTAGCCCTTGAAGCTGATGGTGAGGGGCCCAAGTCGTGTCAAAGGTTCTGGTGTGCGTAGAGCTCTTCTACACTGGAGCTGATGTGTTGGTCACTGCAGCAGCTCTGAAACCACCTCAGCTCCTCTCAGCATCCCCCAAAAGAAACGGGGAAAGCTTTCAAGCAGACAGTGGTAACTCTACAAATAGACCAGCCCAAGGGAAAGGCCCTCTGCATGGTTACATCTTGGGACTAAGCTCAGGGGGTAGAAGGGTCCTCTTACCCCCACAGCTCACTGAGAGCACTGCAGCCAGGGATTCCATGTGCTGCTCCCAGCAAGCGTGGGAGACCAAGAGCAGCTGCTTGGAATTCCCTGTGAGTCACAGTACAAGAGCTGGGCCTGTTGACACCCCTGGGACAAGTGCCTGTCCCCAGTTTGTGGAGCTCTTAAATGCAAGGCTCCAACAATTACAGCTGCTTTCCCTCGTTCAGGGTTGTGTGGAAGTTGCAGGCTGCCCCATGCTCAGCAGGTGTGAGGTCACTTGGTGTGGTGTGACCCTGGGTGCAGAGCAGCAGTACCTGCCAGCCTGGCTGTGACCAGGGTGTGTTCCTTTTGCAGCACGACCTCCCAGGCCATCCAGACTGGGATGAAGATGAATGCAGAGTTCATCATGCTCAATCACTTCAGTCAGAGATACGCCAAGATCCCGCTGTTCAGCGAAGACTTCAGCGAGAAGGTTGGCATTGCCTTTGACCACATGAGGGTAAGTTGGGAGCTGGGCGCCAGGCCTGGGAATGGTGTCAGGGTTACTTTGGGATGCTCATTAATTAAATGCTCCTCTTGTGCTTTATCAATATTCCATCTCCTGAAGAGCAGGCTCTGAAACAGCTCCTTCAACTGCTGGCAGCAGACACCCTGTGCCACCCTTTCCTCACACTGGTGTGAGACAGGCGCTGATGGCCCTTGAATCCAGCTCTTAACACCCTGGGTACTTGCCTCATGTCACCTCAAGTCTGTGCTTGCTACTCCCAGCCAAAAAAACTAATATTGCTTCCATTCCCATCCCAACTGATGAGCTGCTCCAGTGGCTTTCTGCAGCAGACATCTGGGAGACAAAAGCTGGCTGAAGGCACCTGTGGCAGTGAGGGCAGCTCACTGTCACTCAGAATTTGTACTGGGTCACAGCATTCCTGGGAAGAAAACCTCAATAACTCGTTGAGGTCAGGGCTGCTCTGTGCACACAGAGAGGGGCAGTGCCCTGCTGTCTGCACAGGCTGAAGGCAAGGGGGGGAGCAAGGGAATCAAACAGCAGTTGTCACGCAGGAGCTCCTGTGCTTCTGTTCCAGGTACGTTTCGGTGACTTCCCGGCCATCCCGAAGCTGATCCCGCCCCTGAAGGCTTTGTTTGCAGACGACATCGTGGAGATGGAGGAGCGCAAGGAGAAGAGGGAGCTGCGGCTGCTGAAGGAGACTGCCCTGGTGCTGGACAAACTGACCAGGGGGGACAGCACGGAGGCAGCGTGCCAGAAACGGAAACAAGCCAAGAACCATCAGGAAGTGCCAGACAAGAAGCTTAAAACAGTCAACTGAGAGAGACAAGGCTGGGAGTGCTGTGCTCTGAGAGAGAAGCCTGGCTCTCCGCAGGCCTCGGGAGCGCGCGGTGCTGCCGGCGCTGCGGGAAAGGGGCTGGCCTGGGCATCTGGGTTTGCTTGGTCATCATGGATCTCCCTGGGCTGCAGCTCCAGTGGGTTGTCAGTAGCACTGGTCCTTGTGGAGACAGGATCTGCCCACACAGCTCCTGTTCTGGGGCCTCACCAGTCCATGGGGTGTTTCTTCTTTTAACCAAAAATTCTTCTCTCTGAACTGTTTTAATTTAACATGTATGTAACAGCAGCAGGTGTGACCTTTGCAAGAGATCAGGTGTGAGGGGCCCTGGAGGGGCCGTGGGTTTGCCAGAAGAAGGTGAGCTGGTCTCAGTGATGGGGGGCATAACCAGCTATCAGAACCCAGGTGATAGGAGGAAAATTAACAGTAAAATGTTAGGGGTTTAGGTTAAATTAGGGGTGAGAATACATCTGTACATCGGTGTTCCCATTTTATTTTGGTTTTCTCTGCTGATTTTTTGTTTCAAGAGATCAGCTTTCCAAACCCTTTATTTAGAATCTGAATAAACCGCTCGCCATCCTCCAGAAAGCTGTGTTGTGTGTGGATTGCTAATGAGGAGACAAAAACCTCGATTTGTCTGGAGAATGACCTTGCCTGGCTGATTCAGCACTGGGGTAAAGACCAAGATCTTGCCCATCGGGTGTGGATCATGCTGGAGCCTCGTGGCTGTTTCATGCCAGCACAAGCCTCTCTGCCTTGTTACCCTCAGGACAGGAGTTTTGCTCGCCAGCCCAAGCTGGCACTAACGGGATCTTGAATGGCTCTGGATCAGATGGCTGGGAGTTTCCTCGAGCATATTCCAGTTCTGGATGCAGGGATGCTGGCAAAGCAGGCAGAGAGGGGGAGGTCTGTGGTTAAGAGTTTTTCTGAGGCTCTTTGTGGGTCAACTTCGCTTCTTCCCTTGCCGCTGCTGCCACTGCCTGTGTTCAGAAGCAGGAGGGCAGTTCTGTGCTATTTCAATTAAGGAATTCATTTTTAAAGAGAACTTGAAGACACTCAGGCCCTGCTCAGGAGATGATACTTGCACACAAGTGAAGACTTAAGACTTCATTTTAAGTTAATGGGAAATTAAGAAGCAGACTGTCAGCAAAGCATCTTTTGATGATGAGCTGTGCTTTAATGTTATGCTTGGCTAGAGCAGAGATAGGGGAATTGACACATCTGTGTCCTCCAGAAAAGCTCTGCTCGGCTTTTATGGATAGCAGGGGACTGGGGAAAAACAAAATGTTCCTGTTACTGTACAGGTAGAGGCAGGAACAGGCTGTGGTGCCCCAGGGGAGGACCTGGTTACTGCTGGGGTGACACGAGCAGCCCTGGGCCTGCACAGGATCCGTGTGCTGCTTTTCATGGAATTAAAGAAGGGTCTTTTATTTGGAGAACAGTGAACTGCTTCTCCCAGAAGGAATTAATAAAATGGAAATGCAGCGGCGGCAGGAGCCCACAGCACCCAAGTTCCAGCGTCAGGTGGTTGATGCAGGTACGGCGGTGTCGGGAAGGGCAGGCGGGGCTGAGGGACAGGACCTGCC
>NW_008238660.1:606093-606473 GCF_000691975.1 Corvus brachyrhynchos
CCCCCCAGCGCTACCAAGGCGCTTTTCTTCCTCCGCCCGCCCGGAGCTGGTCCCGGGCCCGCCGAGCTGCTGTGCGGGGATCTGCCCGCAGAGCCCCTGGCGCACTTCGCCGCGCTGGTGGAGGAGGTAAGGGGGAAAAGGCGACGCCGGGGTCTGTAGAGCCCAATGAAACCTCCTAAATCCTGAGCCATGGGGGCTCTGGGCGTCTCCCAGTAGTGTCCGTGGGGGATGAGCCACGTTACACAGTCACAGGATGCAGTCCTGAGAATGAGAAGCTGTGGCTGCCCCATCCCTGGAAGTGTTCAGGGCCAGGGTGGACGGGGCTTGGAGCAGCCTGGGATAGTGGAAGGTGTCCTTGCTCGTGGCAGGGGGGGGGACAC
>NW_008238660.1:606549-619511 GCF_000691975.1 Corvus brachyrhynchos
ATGACTCATTAGCAGCCCATGTGATCTGAGTAATGGAGACCAAGCCTGCTACTATTGCAGTTGAAGCTGTTGAAGGTGAACTCTGTTTGCCCTGGGGTTGTGCCCTCTTCCCATGGCTCCCTGGACATGGTGGTTGCTGCTGCTGGTCCTCTTTGGTCATGGTGCAAAGAATCTTCAGCACCCTGGAGTGGCACCCCTGGTGCTGGACTGCTTTGTTCCTTTTCAATTCTGTATCTGCGTGTAGCTGGTTTTGTACCTTTATCCTCCCCCAAGTCTGGCCACGTAAAGGCTGCTCATCACCAGGGGCAACCTGGCTCCGATCCCAGAGCAAGGTGACAGACATTGTTGCTGTCCCAGTGCAGAAGAGCCAGAAGCAGCTCATGTCCAGACAAGCCCAGCCCAGAGTTCCCAGCTGCAGGGTCAGTGCAGATCCTGGAACTTCCACTGATAAAGACAGGAACTGTATTTAGTGGGCTGCAGCTTTGGGAAATAACCTAAAACGTGGCTGTGCTGTACATGCCACAGGATCTTCCCTCTGCACGTGGCGGGTGGCTGTGCAGGGACAGCCCCTGGGCTCAGCCCAGCCCTGCTGGCCTGTTCATCGTCACCTGCAGGGAACTGCCTGGGACGGTGCTGAATGTGGGTCTCCAGGCTTGGCCAAGCCAGGACCTCAGAGCCTGGTGGCCAGTCCATCTCCTGCAGCACGTTTTGTCATAGAATCATCAAATCACATCATGGTTTGGGTTGGAAAGGATTTAAAACTTATCCTGTCCCACCCCCTGCCACAGGCAGGGACGCCTTCCACTGTCCCAGGCTGCTCCAAGCCCCGTCCAACCTGACCTTGGGCCCTGCCAGGGATCCAGGGGCAGCCCCAGCTTCTCTGGGCACCCTGTGCCAGGGCCTTCCCACCCTCCCAGGGAACAATTTCTTCCTAAATCAAGTCTAAATCTACCCTCCTTCAGCTCTTCTCCATCGTTCTTCCATGACTCCTGCTGTAGGTGATTGTGCCCATCCTGACCAACCGGAAGAACCATCAGGGCTGGCCACGAGTGGTGTCACAAGACATCATCCGTCATGTCCACAGCCTGAAGAGTACTGTCTTCAAGGTTGTTGGCCAAGTGAAGGGCAAGACTTTGCTGCCTCTTCCACCTGGCTCGGAGGGAATCGAGGACATTGATCCTAAAAATGAGAAATTGTGAGTACCAGCCCTTGCTCTCCACTGGATTTTCTTCTGCTGATGCATGTGCTGCTTCCTTTGGGGATCCTCCCTGCCAGACATGGGGACTCTTCTCACTCCCTGTCCTCTGCAGCTCATCAGACTGCCAGGGAGGGGTATTTTGCTCTCTCTGGTTCATGGGCTCTGTCTTTGGGGACTGTGCAACGATACAAGCAGGAAAAGCTCGGAAGTGGAAGGGGATGTGGACACACAGAGGAGCAATGAGCTGCTTGGATCACTGAGGGAAAACTCCAAACTCTGCAGTCACGTTGCTCCAAACCCTGTCCAGCCTGGCTTTGGACACTTCCAGGGATGAGGCAGCCACAGCTTCTCTGGGCAACCTGTGCCAGGGCCTCCCCACCCTCACAGGGAAGAGTTTCTTCCTAATATCTAGTTTAAACCTACTCTCTTTCAGTTTAAAACCATTCCTCCTTATCTTGTCACTCACTGCCCTTGTAAATAGTCTCTCTCATGGGTTTGATTGTTTTGTGGTTTTGAAACATGAATGTGGGCTGTAACTGTAAAATCCAGTTGCCCATTGAGGTAGATCCAACTGGGCAATGCATGTGGACAAGCAGAAAGCAAAGCGACCCTCGTGCTCTGTGTTCTGCAGCCTGGAGCTGATCAACAAATCTGCCCATTGAGGTAGATCCAACTGGGCAATGCACGTGGACAAGCAGAAAGCAAAGCGACCTTCTGTGTTCTGCAGCCTGGAGCTGATCAACAAATCCCTTGTACATGCCACCGAGTCAGCCATCATTGACTGGAGCCACCAGATCCAGAGAGTGCTGAAGAAGGAGTCCTCAGAGCCTCTCCTGCAAGGCAGCAACCCAAACCCGAGGGTGGAACTGGAGTTCTGGAAGAACAGGTGATGGTGAGGGGCTGGTGGTGCTGGTTTGGGTGGAGGGGGTGCTGCTGCTGTGAGCCAAGAGCAGCTGCTCGGGGTCATGCAGAGACCTGAACCCCCAAAATTGCTCCCACATATAAAATAATGATGTTGGAGTGCCTGGAGGTGGCTGGGCAGTTGGCTGGGTTTAACCTGGCCCCACCACAGTTCAGGGCTACACCGTGAGGGGATTTTGTTGGAAGTGCTGCTTCCATCACTAGGACCAGCCCCAGAGCTGATGGGCTCTCTCCATGCCAGCAGCTGGCTGCTGGTGGTGCAAGAGCAGGGTTAGATGAGCCAGGGAGTGGAATTTCACCTGCCCTTTGTGCTGTATTGGCTCAGGCTGACTCGAGACAGAGCCCTGCCCTCTGCAGAGCTGTCCCCAGTGCCTGCAGGAACTCCACCTGGCTCCTTGTGGCAGTGCCCTGCTCGCAGCAGAGCTGCTCTCATCTGAACCTGGCACCAGCTGTGTGTCCTGTGGGGCTGGTCCCATTTCCTGCCACCACTGGGACTCAGTCCTTGTGTAACTGCAGAAAATCCTGAATCAGGCCCAGGGCAAGCAGGGGTTTGGGGCACAGCTGGTGCTGCCCCAGCTGGGCTGGTAACGTGTCCTGGCTGCTGCAGGTGTGATGACCTGGAGGGCATTTACAGTCAGCTGACATCGAGGAAGGTCAGGAACATGCTGGAGGTGCTGGAGAGAGTGCAGAGCATCTACGTGCCAGCCTTCCAAAACATGCTCATGGATGTTGAGGCAGGTGAGAAACTGGGACAGCTTCACTGTGGTGCTGACTTTTGGCCTTTGTTCACAGCCTGGGGTCCCAGTGTCCTGTGCCCTCCCTGCTGGGGTGACAGGGTGGCTGTTGGCCCTGTGGGAGGGAGGTGCGGATAGTGAGCATTTCTTCTTCCTTGGTCTCAGGATTTGGGGTTACTTGCACTTGCACTTCTGGCACTTCTGAAAAAGCTGAGACAATTGGGATTGTTTAGTCCAGAGAAGAAAAGGCTTGGACATTGGGGCTTGGAGCAGCCTGGGCTAGTGGAGGTGTAGCAAGATGAGGTTTAAGGTCCCTTCCAACCCAAACCATCCCATGGTTCTGTGATTAGATGATGACAATGATGATTCTCTTCTTGTTGGTCCACAGGTTTAGTTCCACAATGATGTCCTGGTTTTATTAGTTAAATTTAATTAATTTGTTAACTCTGGTGTAATTCTTCAGGGTCCAACCACACAGCTGTTCAAAGCTAAGCTGAAGGTTTCACCCAGTCAGGCACTCGTTTCCATGCTGGTACAGTCAGGACAGGTGGGACTGTGGCTGCCAGAGCCAAAGCCAGGCTCAGCTGAGCTCAGGCCCAGCTTGGTGATCCTGCAGCCCATGCAGAGCTGCATTTTTGGAGCTGCCAGGCACGTTGTAGCCTCAGCCTGTGCCCAGAGCCCTGTCCCTGCTCCCTGTCCCTGGCCATGGAGTCAGTCTGTTGGCTGTGCTGGTTGTGCTGTGGGTGAGCAGGGCACAAGGTGATGGCTGTTCAGCAGCGATGGGTGGGTAAAAAAAACTGTCTGTTCCCCTTTGTGCCAGCACCCAGCCCGTGACCCCCCCCCCACCCCCGCTCGATGGATCTCAGCCCTTCTCCCCTCTCTTCCCACAGCTCTGAGCGAGGCTCAGGACATCGACCTGCACCTGACACCCCTCCAGCAGCCCCTGGAGGACATAGAGGCTGCTGAGTTCAGCAAGGTGAAGCCTCTCCTGGTCCCTCTGCTGCACGTGGTGTGCTGGATCTGGGTCACCTCCAAGCACTACAGCGTGCCCTTGCGCATGGTGGTGCTGCTCCAGGAAATCTGCAACCTTCTCATCCAGCAGGTGCGTGGCTGTGGCACCTGTGTTTGCCACAGGAAGGGTTTTATGGAAGTCTCCTCTCTCCTGCTTCCCTCTGCCCTTCCTTGGCAAAGGGATTCTGAACCCAAGAGGAAGGGTCAGACGAGAAGTCACCGTTTGCTGTGGCAGCAGAAGTGACATCTCCGGTGTGATGTGGCTCTTCCAGGCCGTGGTGTACCTGTCTCCAGAAGACCTTCTGAAAGGAGAGATGGAAGAGAGCCTGGGCAAGGTGCAAACAGTGTTTGACATCCTGAATGCCTTCAAAGGGGCGGTCGAGGAGAGACGGGAAAACCTGCACGTGTATTATGAGCCAGGCCAGGAAGTGAGGAAGTGGGACTTCCACACCAGGCTGGTGTTTGCAAGGCTGGACAGCTTCCTGAAGAGGCTGGAGATGGTGAAGGTGAGACTCTGGAGGTATTGCAGCCATCAGGAGAGCTCTGTAGCCATGAACTCCCTTGCTGGCATCTTCCCTCCCCCTGGCTTCCCCTGATGCCAGGGGATGGGGCCACTCTCTGTGCTGTGTGGGCCCCCCTGACACTGAGGCCAGGACCTTGTTTGACCAGATCCTGCTCAGTGCACCTGTCAGATTTGCTGCTGTGTCCTTCTGCTCAGGCTGGTGGGTGTTTCAGTGCTCCAAAGAGTCCTCTGGGACTTGTGCTCTTGTCAGGATGGGGGTTATGGGGCTGTGAATAAACCAGGACAAGCTCCTAGGCCTCCTATGGCCCTTGGAGACCCTAGAGCTGGGCATCTCCTGACTTGGGCAGGGGGGCTGGGGAGGAGCAGGGACACGTTCCAATTCCTCACCAGGTCACCCCTTCACATCCCAGTGCTCTGTCCAGCTGGGGGGCTGTGGGGTGCCCCTGTTTGCTGTGAGATGGTCAGCTGGGGCAGGGAGTGTCCTGAGTGCCATCACCCCTCAGCCTCCAGCGCGGCTGAGGCTCTGTGAGTACCTGTTCTACACACACTGTGCACACCTGTGAGCTCTCCTGCAGTTTACAGCTCACTGAGTCTGCTGTTCACCTCTTTCTGAAGTGAATCTGTTTATGGATGGCCCGTTCCCAGCAGTGGGGTCAGATGGGCACTGCACAGGCTGCATTTGCCTATTCAAAGCCAGGTCCGGGTTGCTTTTCTCCTCTCATCCTCTGCACTGCAATAGAAGGTTTTACTGGTTTGCCCACGCTGTGTAACTCACTCGTTCTTTGATGAGCTGTGTTGAAAACCACAGTGGCTGACAGCTATTTTTAAACTACTCACAGTCGTAGAATCACTGAGTGGTTTGGGTTGGAAGGGCCCTTAAAGATCATCTCAATCCAACTCACTCAGCCCGAGCAGCCTCACTGTGCCCATGAGCTCCCTCGGCCTGGCAGCAGGCACGACTCTGTGGTGTCACAGCTGTTGTCATCTGCCTGTGTCTGAGCCTGTGTGTGCCTGCTCTGGCTCTGCAGGGCCTCCTGACCACAGCTCTGGACCTGACACAGCTGGAGAAGATGGAGTTTGGTGGGATGAAAGGGAAGGCCCTGGGCCAGCAGGTGCTGGACGTGTACGAGGAGTTCCAGGAGGGGTACCAGGTGTTCTCAGAGCGAACCTACGACTGCCTGGACCTGGCCAATGTGGTAGGTGGGACCAGCCCCTGGGAATGGCAGCAGCACAGCCTCGCTTCCAGAGAGCAGCTCCCTCTGCAACAGAGCCCTGCTCCCTCTTTCCCAGCTCCTTCCTCCTTTTGTTATGGTTTGATCTGTCTCTGTTGGGAACAGGGAGCTGCTGGCCTTTCCTGCAGGCACTTGGGAGTTCCATATCTCAGAATCACAGAATGAGCCAGGTTGGAAAAGACCTGAGATCATCGAGTCCAACCTGTGACCCCACACCTCCTCATCAACCAAACCATGGCACTGAGTGCCACATCCAGGCTTTTTTTAAACACATCCAGGGACAGGGACTCCACCCCCTCCCTGGGCAGCCTATTCCAGTGCTCAGTCCCTCTTTCAGTGAAGAATTTTTTCCTGATGTCCAACCCAAACTCCCCCTGGAGCAGCTTAAGGCTAGCCTACCTTGCTGGTTCAGCGAGTGCATCTGTGGGTGTTTGGGGTGCTGGTGTGGTGTTCAGGCCATGCTCAGGGTCAGAGAGTGCAGAAATAGCCCAACTTGCCTCCAGGCAAAGGCAGTGCTTTTTGGACTGTGGGTCCATCCTGGAGGGCCGTGAGCTCAGCCATGGGACAGCACAGAAGTGTCCTCAGCTCCGTGGGGCTTGCCTGGAGGGTGGCCAGAGGAGTGGCTTAATTCCTGGTGAATAAGAAGAGGAAATATCTCTGGACTGGGAGGTGGCAGGCACCTCCCCGGTGCTTTCTCAAGCTCAGGACTTGCTGTCCCCTTCCCACAGGAGTTTGAGCAGGATGCCTTGGCTTTCCAGCGTAAGGTAGAGGACATTGACCGTCGGCTGGGCACTGTGTTCACCCAGGCCTTCAGCGACGCTGCGGACCTGGAGCACATCTTCAAGGTTTGTCTGTCCCCTCCTTTCTCTCTCGGTGAGTCCCAGACAGTGCTGGAGCTGCAGGCACGTGGGGCTGGGGTTTGCCCATGGGATGGACTTGGTTAGTGATGCTCAGACCCGTGGGTCCCTCATGAGCAGTGTGGCCCCGGAGCTGGGGATGGCTGGGGGTGTCCCTGCTCTTCACCTCGTGACACAAACAGGACAGGCCTGTGCTCAGTTTGGGGAAGAGCAGTCAAAGAAATGACTCAAATCAGGCTTTTGGATGGCAGGAGTTTCACTGATCTCTCTGGGAGCTGGGAGGAAATGCTCTGTGTAGGGTTTTCAAGGCCAGGTTGGATGGGGCTTGGAGCACCCTGGTGTAGTGGAAGGTGTCCCTTCCACCCCAAACCATTCTGTGATTCTTGGATTTCCTGGTGAAAACTGCTGTTAAAAGCAGGTGATCGTTGTTAATATCAATTTGTTAACACATGGATGCATTTCAACTTGGGAAACTGAGGTTTGCTCAAAATGAGGTGGTTTTGTTTACCAGTGAATCTATCCTCCAGAGAAAGTAAATGGTATTTTCTGAAAATATTCAGTATAATTGTAAAAAAAAATGTAGAAAATGATAAGTGATAGGATTTATCCTTCTGAGTTGTTGTGGGTTTTTTTTTTTAAATAGCAAATTTTGAAGCACTTGAAGAATGCCAGCTGGAATATGGTTCCCCCACAGTCTGAGCATCTCTGTAACAAAGACATGCTTTGTGATACGGTTTGGTGGTGGGATCCGGTCAAAGGTTGGGCTCGGTGATCTTGGAAGTCTTTTCCAACCTTAATGATTCCATGAAAGGCAGGAACTGCTTGGCAAAGCAGGGGGAAAACCTTCCCTTTGCCAACGTGCCCAGCAGTGCAGGTCTTTGAGCTGTGGAGGAAGACAAAGCACCTGCATCCGTGGGGAAAATCCCAGTGGGACTTTGTGCAGGGGTGTGAACTTTTTCCCAATTCTCCCCCTGCACAGCTGCTGGCCATGTTCCGGAACCTTCTGGAGCGCCCTGTGATCGCTGCAGCTGCTGCTGACAAGGTCCCCGTCCTCCTCAGCATGTTCAGCTCTGCCCTGGACCAGGCCAGGCTCATCTACGCCGGGCACACCCAGGCGGGGCTGCAGCTCGGTGGGTGCCCTGTGCGGAGGAAAACGGATTTTACAGGAAATTGGATTGAGATTAATTGAAGGGGGGAAAGAATTTGGTTCTGCTAAGGAAACCAGAACTTCCCAAACTGCAAAGGTTTTCAGCTTCTGTAGTTCCTAGTGGGAAGGGAAATGCCTGGGAATGCTCTGTTCTTGGCATTAAAGCAGTGCCAAGATCCTTGTTTTAAACGTTTGTGTGTGAGGTGTGGCTGGGATTGAAGGCACGTGCTGAGCTTGTTTGCAACGCTGTGAATGCAGAGCATGCGAGGGGGAGGTGGCAATTAAGGGTTTGGTCAGCCTTTTCCAGGTTTGTTACTTCCTGGGAATGCTGGCACAGAAGCGAATAGGAAGACTCCTGTCAGATTAGGAGGATTAGGGTTAGGGTTAGGTTGTCTTCCTGGACAGCAGCCCATTGCCTTGCCTCAGGAAGACTGTTCTGGAGCCAAGCAAGCCCAGGAGGGGCAGCAGTGCTGGGACCAGTGCAGGTTAACAGAGGGAATGGGGAGATTCGTGGAGGGCAAGTCCAGCGTTTGCTGTGACTTTGGGGAGTGTTGTTCTGTGGCTCTTACACGGGATGGTCCCAACCAGAAATCCCTTCCTCAGCACTTGTGGGAAGCAGGGAATCCACCCCGATCTCAAAATTCATCAGCTCTGCTTCCAGGACATGCCAGGCTCCTCCTCTGATCCCCTGTTCCAAATCCAGAGGCACAGGGCCGCTTGTAGTTCCCAGACCTAGATCGTGTGACAGAGGTTGGATTTCGGGAGAGCAGCCTGGAAGCCAGGGCGGTTTTGTGGGGCTGAGTTGCTGTGGGTGTCTCTGGGCTGGCAGTGCTCATGAAATGCTGTTTCCCTGTGCCCTGCCAGGGTTCCCCCCCCTGCACAAGAACGTCCCTCCCGTGGCTGGAGCGCTGGGCTGGGCGCGGGAGCTGCGGGCGCGGATCCGGGGGCCCTTGGAGCGCTTGAGGCACATCCCACGGCTGTGAGTGTCTGCTGCACATCAGCTGCTGTGTGAATGTCTGGAAATTTCATCCCTAGTCGATCTTTAGATGTTCTTTCTGTGTTGAATGCTATCCAATGGCTGTAGCTGAAACCATCCTTAGTGAAGAGGTGACAAGTGGGTGCTCTGGAGCCGTTCACTTCCCTGCCGTCTTTGTTTTTTAAAGAAGCTCATTAATTGGATTGGTTTTGAAGTGGCTGAGAGGCACACTGGGATAGTAGATGGGTTCTTCAGCTTTTAACACAGCCCGAGGTTTCGATTAAAATAGGTATTGGAGCCTTTCTCACTGTGATTCCTCTCAGCACAGTCTCCAGCAAGTCCCTGGGAGCAGCCCAGCTCTTGGCTATTGGCAGAAGACAACTTTCTCGGCATGAAACAAAGGAACAATCTCCCAAGATCAAGAAAACAAACCAGGGCTGGAGTTCTCGTCACCAAAATCCTTGTTACTGTCTTGGAGATGTGTTTAGCATTGATTTTAGCCCTCTGCTTAGAGCAGTTAATGACAGGTCCTTCAGCAGGGTGGTGTGAGGCTCTTTCTCATGTGCAACTCGAGAGGGAGAAAGGATTGAAAAGGGAAAACGAAGATATGTGTATACAGGGATATGTATTATGTATGATACATATAATCTATGTATTATATGTTATTGCATATATTTTATGTATGTTTTTTCCTATTCATGATGTGAACAGTCATTCACACAGCTGTGACCTGCATCTAGTGGAACACAACTGTGGCAGAAAACTGCCAAGGGTAAAATGTTGAAAAGTGACGTTTGGTAGCTGATTTTTCCAGCAGCCCTGGGCCCTTCTCCCCTCCTAGGTCCCCATTTTTCAGGTCAATGTGGGAACACCTGAGAGAGAGCACAGGGGGCTGGGCAGCCTGTGTGCAGGGAGAGGATTTGGGGTGATGTGGCGGGGTGAAATCCAAGCAGACTGTGCTTGCAGGCTGTGGGGGGCCTTGGGAAGGGGTAAATGCAGACCTCAGCCCCCAGGACTAAAGGTGACCCCTGTCTGTTGTGCTGCCAGGAGCCTGGACTCTGCCCGTGGAAGAAGGGTGGTGCAGAAATATGAAGAAATGATCCGGCTGCTCGACAGGTACGGGGGGCTCAGGCAGGGCTGAGGAAAGGCTCCCCTTCCCTAAGCCACCTTCCAGCTCTTGGCAGCCCAGGGCCTGGGAATGTCCCTTTCTAAGCCCAAGGGAATTTCCTGCTGGGAGAGGAGGAGGGATCCTGTCAGCAGGTACCACAGGTTTGCTGGGATGGCTTCAAATGAGAATCCTGCAGGGGAAGAACGGGGGCTCTGCAGCCCAGAACGAGCTGCTGCGGGGTGGAGGAGCTGCTGTGGTGGAAAACCTGGGCTGGGAGAAGTCTCTGTCCTCTGGTGCCCATGCTCTGGCTGTGTTTGCAGTGGCTGTAATGTGTATGTTCCACAGTCTGGGCTGGGAGTCACTGCCCAGGACTTGGCATCTCGATGTTTAGTGTTAAACCTGGGCTGTCCCGAGAGGAGCCTCTTCCCCAGGGAGGAGATCCCTGCAGGGCCCTGCTCCCCATCTCCAGTGAAAGGAGCCGAGAGCCCGAGCTGCTGGATCCTGCAGAGTGGATGGAGGGAACCCTGTTCCCATTACCAGAACAAGGCTGGGTAATTCAGCATAGCCTTTCAGAGAGGAGCAGCCCCACAGTTGGTCTGGGGTGGCCACCTTGGGGTGCTGTCTCCTGGGTGACATTTCTCAGGTGACAGCGTGGTTCAGAAGTGACTTTGTCACTTGGGAGGCTGGGACTGTCCATGACATGTGAGATGCCAGGATCCCTCTTCTGCCCTCTGTGCTCCCATCCCAGGGCTGTCATGGTCTCACTCAGACAAGCAAGGTCAGCTGCAGCCACCCCCAGCATCCCTGTGGCTTTAGGCATCTGTCCTGCTTTAGCCTTTGGAAACCCCCAGTTGCTGATATATCACGTTAGCCTAAATGCTTTGGAAAGTCTCTCTCCAAATCTGAACCCTCTGCTAAAACTGGTGCTTGAGAGGGCTTTGCCCTCCTGCCTTGATGCTGCCACTGTTTTTTGGGTGTCAGTGTCAGAAGCCCTGTTGGTTGTGGAGATGGCGTGGATGGGTTTTGAGGGTTCCTTCACGTTCTTCAGTCCTCAGAGTGGGCTTGGCTTCTATCCAGTTACACCTGCACTCTGCTGGCCTGGTAACTACATGGTGGATGTTTCTCTTTTCTGGCAGCTATCAGGAAAAGCTGTATTTAGACTGGTCCCAGACAGTCTCAGAAAAATCCCAGTACAACCTCACTCAGCCACTCATCCGGCGGGACCCACAAACCAAACTGATCAAGGTCAATTTTGATCCCCAGGTAAGACCCGCTGCCCTTCAGCTCTCCTGCCTCCCAGGGCATGTCCCTAGGCTGTGAGGGACATCTGGTGGGGTTGGCACTGGGTCTGTTCTCTGTGGTCTGTGGAGCCCCTCCCATGGTGGGTGACAAGGATCTGGCATAGATCTGCTCTGCCTGAGTACCAGGATTACAGTTGGAGCAGAGCACATTCTGGTTGAAGCCAGTGGCAGGAAGTGCCTCAGGAACCAGAGGTGTAACTGGTGTCAGCATGTCCAGACCAGGGTTGATACTGGTGTGGGGAGTGGTGGGACATCATCTACAGATGCACATTCATGTTGTGTGTGCCTGAAACCTGAGCTTCTGAAAGGGCGTGAAAAACCCAGGGAAGGTTTATTTTGTGACTCCAGAGATTTGATGGAAGGTGGCACCAGAAGGAGCTGAGTCACTGGCTTTGGGGCCACAGTACTATTTTTTTATTATTATTTTTTAAGTCAACCAGCCCAGCAAACCAAGAGAACTGGAGCCATCTTATCTTTCACTCTGATAATGGCCGAGCTCTGCTTGCAGGCACAGCATTGCTGAGACTTGTGTTGTGGGTCAGCCTTCATCTGAGAGGGGATGGCTGAGGGGACTGGAGGTGATGGTGGCTTTTAGATGCTGCTTAGGGTTTGCTGGTTGGTATTTAACAGAGTTGAGAAGAAACCCAGAGTCAGAGATCAATGGGAAACAGGTGGTACCGAGCAGGAGCTGCCCACACCCTTTCCAGCGTGCTGCTTCGGGAATAAACCAGCAGGAAAGCCCTGTGATGCTCAGAATGGACTGGAGGAAATGCTGGGAGCTGGGAGGACGGGGCTGTGCTCAACTCTGTGCCTTGCTTCCCCAGCTGGTGTCGGTGCTGAGGGAGGTGAGCTACCTGTGGGGCAGCGGGGCAGGAGCCATCCCCCCGGCAGCAGCTGAGGTCTATTCCTGCAAGGAATCCTTCCGGCAGCTGGTGGCCAGCCTGGAGCTGATGGGGAACAGCTACAACAAGGTCCTGAGGACGGTGCTGGAGGTGGAATATCCTCTGGTGCAGGGGCAGCTGCGGGACATCGACTTGAAGCTGAAAGAGGCAGAAGAAACACTGACCTGGAAGATGGAGGGTGAGCTGGCTGTGGGTGATGCTGTGTCTCCTCACATTCCCCCTGGTCTCTGTTCCCTGGTTCCCAGTGGCAGTTCCCAGTAGGACAGGGCACCCTCTGTCAGAGCCAGCGTTGGGGAGATGAGGAGCAGCCCCCAGCGTTCCAGCTCCTTTCCACATTCCCTTGATCCGCTGGGCAGGATCCTGCTCCCCTCAGGTTTAGCCCAGGCTCTGGGGAGAAGAGGCTCTGGTGGTCCCTGGTGTGGCTTGTTGGGATAGGGGGGAGATTGAGGTGGCTCTGCTGCTCGAGGTGGTGAATCTCTCACCTTGAGTGAGAAATACATGAGACCACGAGGAAAAAATGTGAAGGGGGGAGTACTGGAGCTGGGCCCAGCAGCTCTGAAAACAGGTAATGAATCATCTCATCTTCCCCAGGTGTCTGGGATCACATCTCCGGGGTGATGGGGGATATCTGTGATCTGGAGCAGAGGGTGCAGAGAGCCAAGGACAATGTTGAGGAGATCCAGAGCATCGTGCACTCGTGGGGGTCGCCCGTATTCGAGAGGAGGGAATCCAAAAGGGAGTCAGTGCTGAGCCTGGAGGAGTGCCAGGAGCGCCTGGAACGGCGCTGCAGCCTCGTCAGGGAGTCCGGGCAGAGGATCCACTCGCTGGTGAAGGTGAGGGGGCACCTTGGGGGTGGGCAGCTCCTCAGAGGCTCCGTGTGTCCCTGCAGCACTGAAAATGTCCAGAGCTGCTTCGCCTTAAAGCAACTCCCTGGTCCCATTTGGAAACCTGCCCCGGTGTTGATCGATGTTGGCTCTGAGGGGTGAGCTGGACTGGGGCTGTGGGGCTGGCACCGCTGGGCTCCCAGCCCGGGGCAGGACCGGCAGGGGGGG
>NW_008238660.1:619902-633424 GCF_000691975.1 Corvus brachyrhynchos
ACTCTGGCTGCTGGAGAGCCACTAGAGGGGAGTGGTGCATCGGGTTTGGGATCCTGCTCCAAGGAGAAATCCCCTTGGAGGTGTTTACCTGAGAACAGAGGCTGGGGCTGACCCTTCGGATCCAGGCTTGATGTCCCTCTGTGGAGCAGGACGTGGTGTTGACCGTCCAGGGAGAAGCTGAGTGACAGGAGAAAAGCTGCTGCCCAAACCTTGGTGCTTTCCAGTAGCTTTGCCAGAGCTCAGAGTCCTCTGCAGGCCAGGAGAAGGTCCAAAGCTGTGCTCCTCACCTGCCTGGAGCCAGGTGTTATGCATGTCAGGCATAGCCCCTGGCCTGGAGGGAGATGGGTTTTAGGCCCAGCCCTCTCCTGAGGGTCGCTGGCTGGCCTTGGACTCTGAAGAGAACCAGATGGGTTCATCAGGATGGGCTTTTGAGACCCCCCAGTTCTCCCTGCCCCAGGGGAGCAAAGCAGCCTCAAGTCCTGTGGTCTCAGAGAAGAGGGAGGAGAACATGTGGAGGACCTTCTGAGGCTCTTCTGCACTCCATTTTCACCTTGAATTGTTCCTGGAGACCACAGAGCCCTTGACAGGAGCAAATCATGACCATGCCACCAGTAGGAAGGTCCATCTTTCCTACCCCTCCATGAGGCTGATACTTCTGTGCTGCCCAGCATCAGCCCTCAGGGGTGGGCAGCTCTCTTTAGGACACAGCCCTGCTGTGTGTGAAGGCATCTTCTTTGTCTTCCAGGAAAACCAGAGCCTCCTACTTGCCAACCCAGCATCTGATGCCTGGAAGGCGTATTTGGATTATGTGGATGAGATAGTCCTGGATGGATTCTTCACTGCCATCGAGTGCTCACTCAAGAACCTCCTGGAGAACACAGGTGATGCCTGGCTCCTGTCCTCTGGCTGCAGTGCCTGCTCAGCCTTTCCAAGGGGACATCTCTGGTTGTGCTCCCTCACTCTCAGGAGTTGTTCTCTTCTTCCTGGCTTTCCTCTGGCACTGGAGCCTCCGGGAAGGGAGGGTGACTCCACCACTGGTCACTGGATTGCTCAGGGGGAGGGACGGAGGTGGCTGTGCGCTGTTGGCAAGGGTTCATGGATGGAGACAACAGAGGCATCCTCCCCTGTTTGTGCTTGGGCAGCTGTCACCTCCCACCCTCCCATGCTCAAAGCATCAGGGTGGCACTATCTTCCCTTTGTGAGGAGTCTCAAGAGCCAGTTCCGCTCCTGAAAGACACAAAATAAAACCCTCAGCTGCTGAGCAGAGGTGAGCTGGGTTCAGGAGTCACCAGCCCAGCCCTCCTGCCTAGGGCCACCAGGGAGGTTCACTTGGAGCAGCTTGTGTCCAGCTAAAGCACATCTCCAGGAGCGCTTCCCTTCTGGATGTGGAGGCACAGTGAGCTGGAGAATTGCATGCAGTTCTTCACCAGCTTGTTAAAAACTTGCATATGTTGTCACATTTGCATCTGCCTTCAGCTTCTGGTTGCTGTTCGGGTTTTTTTACGCCTTTCACCACTAAATTAAAGAGCCTCTTGGTTCCTGTTGTTTTTCTCCTCTGCAAGCACTTCCCTGCTGCCATTGTTCAGCTCTCAGACTCCCTCTGCATTAGCTGGAGAGCTTGGTCTCTTCAAGCCTTTCCTCCTCAGGGTGTTTTCTGGTCCTTAAATCACTTGTGTCTCATCTATTCTCCATGTCTTTGGTGGGTACCACAGCACAGCTGGTTTGCCAACATCTCCATGGGTTGTGCAGACACCAGTGAGTGTGTCTGCCACCACACCCTCCTGCTGTCCCTGTAGGCCATGTGGTATCTTGTCGTAGGACATTAGTGGTGGCTCAAGATCCCTTGAGAAAGATCCTGACATCTCCGTTCTTCCCTACCAGACCCTAAGGCAGGCCTCGCTCCCCTGTTTGAGGTGCAGCTGGATTTGGTGATCCCGGATTTGGTGTTTCACCCTCCCTTGGACCCTGGTGCCAAGGGTGGCTTCTGTGACATGGTGGAAAGTCTCCTCAACGGCATCTACCGCATCTCCTCGCTGGTGCCCCGGCTGGCCGCGCACAGCGGCTTCTGCCACTACCAGGTCTGTGCCATGGGGTTTCCCCGTGCTGGGTGGCAGTGAGGAGGTGCCACGTGCTCCCACGTCACTGTGCTCTCGTCTCTCCTCTCCCTTCTCTCCTTTCTTCTCTCCCCTCTCGCCTGTCCCCTCTGTGCCCTGTCCAGGCTGACCTGGAGGCCGTGTCTGACCTGTCTGGGATGCGCCAGGAGCTGCTGAGCCGGGCTCATGTGCCGCCAGTTCCTGCTCTACGGCCGCGTCCTCACGGACGCCGACATCGAGGCCCAGGGCGAGGTCGGGGTCCCCGAGGCGCCGCCCACGCTGCAGCAGTTCAGGGAGCAGATCGGCTCCTACGAGCAGCTCTACGAGGAGGTGACGCGCATGCAGCCCGTCAGCACCTTCCAGGGCTGGCTGAGGCTCGATGCCCGGCCTTTCAAGGCAGCCTTGCTCAATGAGATCAAAAGGTGGAGCTTGGTGTTCAAGCAGCACCTCCTGGACCACGTCACGCACAGGTGAGAGCTGCTCCTGCCTCTGCTCCTGGGACCTGCGCCGGGGCTTCTCTTGTCTCGGCTGGGCTGTGTCGTTTCACACTGATGGCAGAGTCAGTGATAGAATCATGGAATGCCCTGGGTTGGAAGGGATCCACGAGGATCACCCAGTCCAGCCCCTGGCCCTGCACAGGCACCCCAACAATCCCACCCTGTGCACCCCTGGGAGCGTTGTCTGAGTGCTCCTGCAGCTCTGGCAGCCTTGGGGCCGTGACAACATCCAGAGCTAACACAGGAGCAAGAGAAGGGCCCCTGCTGCACGGCAGCTCCATCACATCCCTGTGCCTTCCGTGCCCTGGTCCCTGCTGGTGTGTGAGCTGGGAACAGTGGCATCACTTGGTACCACTGACATCCCTGAGCCGATGCCCCTGGGACCTGATGTGTGGTGTCAGACAGGGCACGTGTTTGCCCGCTCATCCCGAGCCAGATAATCCCATCTCTGCCAGGGCTCTGGGCTTCTTTACTGGATTTGGTGGTGGCCATCAGTAAATCTGCATTAATGAGGTTTCTAAAAGCCCATGATTTGGGTAGCCTGGCATGAGCAGTCACGGGGAGGTGGCTTCAGGCTACAAAAAGGAGGAGTTTGGTCTCCAACTGTTGCATTAACACGTGTTTCTCGCCTGAAGAGCTGCTTGGCTCTGTGCAGGACAATGCCTCAGGTGATTTATTGGTCACAGCTGAAGGGTGTCTTAGGTGTTGGATGCTCCCAGGGAAGTGTTCTGAAGACGAGGCTGCTGTGTGGGGTGGTGATAGGATCTCTTGTGTGCTTTTCAGCACCATAATTCTGTCAGATAATTTCTTTGCAAAGAGCTTTTGTGTGGCAGAGAATGAGCATTTAGGAGCTGTTATGGAGAGTCCCTGACTCAGCAGTTTAGTCTTTATTAGGTGAAGTATTTAAGGATACTTTTAGGCCTAGCAGCATCCAGAGAATTTAAGCAGGCACTTAAAAATAAGTGATTTGGGAGGTGGAGAATGGATGTGCTGGGAAGGACTGGAGGCCCAGGAGCCCACTGTTGCTCTGCTGAAAGTGCCCAGCAGCTGGTGAGGGTAAGAACAGGATGAGCAGCTGAGGAAACGTGCCCCAGACACTCTCCTTGTCTGTGATGGTTTATGGCTCAAGGGCTTTGAGAGACAGGGATCTTAATTTTAAAGTCCTGGAGGGATTTTTTTCTTCGTGCCACTGATGTCCAGTTGCTTTTCTGAGCTGCTGTGAATTTGTACCACCTGCAGCAGGGAGCTGCCCTGGGAGGTGAGGCAGTGCATGAAGGACAATCCCTGTGTGTTACAGCTTTGCAGTGTGTCAGGTTCTCCTGGGGAGCTTGGATTCTTGTGGTGGAAGAGATGGGGTGAAAACTGTCACAGAATCCCAGAATGGTTTGGGCTGGAAGGGACCTAAAAGCCCATCCAGTGCCAGCCCTGCGATGGGCAGGGACACCTCCCACTGTCCCAGGCTGCTCCCAGCCCCAATGTCCAGCCTGGCCTTGGGCACTACCAGAGATCCAGGGGCAGCCCCAGCTGCTCTGGGCACCCTGTGCCAGGGCCTGCCCACCCTCCCAGTAAAACCTGTCCTCTCAAAGACCCCTCCTCCAGAGCCCTCCTGAGCTCACTGTCTCTGTTCAGGTGCTCTGTCTCCAACTTGAGAAGTCCCAAGCTGTCTTTCTGTTCCTTGAAGGAAGCTGTACCACATCCAGGGATACCTTGGAGCAGGAATTGCAGTTCTGAGGCTGAATATTCACTCCAGAGGAACCGCCCTCATCCTGTGCTTCCCTGCTTTGTGCTCCACAGCTTGGCTGACCTGGACGAGTTCATCCAAACTGCCGAGAGAGGTTTGAGCAGAAAGGTGGAGAAAGGTGACTATGGTGGCTTGGTGGAGGTCATGGGGCACCTGCTGGCTGTGAAGGAACGTCACAGTGCCACTGATGCCATGTTTGAGCCCCTGAAGGAAACCATTGAGCTGCTGAGGGCCTACGAGCAGCAGCTGCCCGAGGAAGTCCACCAGCAGCTGGAGGTGGGTGAGGACTTGTGGCGAGCACAGCAGTTTGCCCAGGAGCAGGAGTGGAGCAGCATCCCAGGGATATCCAAGGCCCTGCTCCCTGTCATTAGAGGGCCTCAGTGGGCAGCGTTTTGCTATTGCAGGATGTGCCTTAATAGCTCTAAATTTTGGAGTTATATTGAGATTTTTCTTTTAAAGCAGAGATTAAGCCTTTTGTTATGTGTGAAAAACATAGAATTGCCTGCTCCATCTCCCAGCGATTACTCTTGAAAAAAAATTAATGCATTTTCAAATCCATCTGTTAATTAGGTTGAATTATAATTATTTTGAAATAAGCTGGTTCTTGGCAGCTATGGAGATGGGAAGGATAATGTTGGCAGGGGAGTTGCCTTCTCACAGGACTTCAGTCCTCCTCTGGGTCACACCACCAGATCTGCTTCACCCAGAGGACATCCCTGGGAGCAGGTTATGAGGGCATTTTGGCACCTTTCCACATCCGGCTGTCATGAGTCAGTTTTCTTTTGGGAATTCCTTTCATTACTGCAAAGGGGACCATGAGATGAAGGTTGTAAGAGATGGTGAGGTGCCCAAGGGGACAGGGACAAGCCCTGTCAGCAGTGTCTTCATCCACCATAAAGCCCAGCCCTGTGGGGAACCCAGCTCCTCTAAATCCCCCTGCCTGGGAGCTGCTGGTGTGTGCAAATACCTTCAAGCACCTGATTTATTTCCCTCATAGAAGAAATGAGGATGTGGAGCAGCCATCCAGAGGCAGGAGATAGCAAGGGAGTTGTTCTTCCTGGCGAGTGACTGCAAGACTTGTGTGTGAATGATTCATTCCCTCCTGCATGGAGTGGGAAAAGCAGAAGCCCCTCTAGGCACCTCTCTCTCCGTGGCTGTGGAGATGGATGGGCTGGAGCTGCTGCTTGGTAGGAAAAGAAGGAAGCAGCTCTGTGACCTGCCGTGGTCATGGATAGTGATTTCTATTGAGACTGTAACAAAAAATGCCAGGAAGAGACCCCTCAGGAGGAGCTGGCCCTTCTCTGGCCATCTCTGCTCCCTCAGAGCTGCCTCCAGCTATTTCCCTTCTTTCCATGGTGGGTCTCCATTAATCTCCTCAAGAAGAAACCCAAAGTCTTTCCTGTGGGCTTGCACAGCACGTGGAGAAGAGGGAACTTGGGGACAGCAGAGCCCCTGGCAGTCGTAGAATTGTCAAGGTTGGAAAAGACTTTTAAGATCATAACATCTCACCATCACCATGTTCACTGCTAAACCCTGTCCCCAGGTGCCACACCCACAGGGTTTTTGAACACTTCCAGGCTTGGTGACTCCACCACTGCCCTGGGCAGCCTGTTCCAATGCTTTACAGTTCTTCCTGTGAACTTTTTTCCTCATATCCAGTCTAAACCCCCCCAGGCACAACTTGGGGCATCCCAACCAAACTCCCCAGCAGTTTTAGCCCCGGGAGCTGTTGCTTTTCCCATTCTGTGGTTATCCATGAGCAGATCTCGCCCCGCAGAGCCCACCCTGCCTCCCAGCAGTGCCGTTGTGCCCGCAGGAGCTGCCGGAGAAGTGGAGCCAGGTGAAGAAGCTGGCTCAGGCCATGAAGCAGCAGGTGGCCCCTCTGCAGGCCAGCGAGGTGACAGCGCTGCGCCAGAGCTGCGCCGCCTTCGACGCCCAGCAGCTGCGGCTCCGGGAGCGCTTCGGGAGGGAAGCTCCCTTCAGGTACAGGTGTTCCAGCATCGCACGAGCCTGGAGAGAAGAAAGCTGTAAGGGCTCATCCCTGCATGTGCTGGGGATCCACAGACCTCCTCCCTGCTCACAGCCTGCGTGGCTGTGGTGTTGTGTCCCCGGGAAGAGGTTGGGTTTGAGGGGTGTCAGCAGTGCCACGTGGCTCAGCCATCAGGGTGTAGTAGAGACCTTTCATCTCTCCCGTGGCTCTCAGAGGCTCTGGTTGTTTTATGGGTTCTTTAGAAGTTGTTGCAATATCACTTACGAAGAATAAACATTTATTTCTAGGTTTGACACCGAAAAGCCTTATCAACTGCTGGATGCAAAGCACATGGAGATTAAACAGATGGAGTCAGCCATGACCTCAATTTATGAATCAGCCGGTCTGTTTGAAGTCACGGTGCCAGAGTATAAACAACTGAAGCAGTGCAGGAAGGAGCTGTGTCTTCTCAAAGAGCTCTGGGACATGATCTCCCTGGTGAACACCAGCCTCGATGACTGGCAGACCACCAAATGGGTGGATATTAACGTGGAGAACATGGATCTGGAGTGCAAAAAGTTCGCAAGAGAGATTCGGAATCTGGATAAGGAGATGAGGGCGTGGGATGCTTTCAGTGGGCTGGACAGCAAGGTGAAGAACATGCTGGCAGCCCTGAAGGCTGTGGCAGAACTGCAAAATCCTGCCATCAGGGAGAGGCACTGGAACCAGCTGATGCAGGTGACGGGCGTGAGGTTTGTGATGGACTCGGACACCACCCTGGCTGACCTCCTCAAGCTCAACCTGCATCAGTTTGAGGGGGAGGTCCATGGCATTGTGGACAAAGCGGTGCGAGAAATGAGCATGGAGAAGGTGCTGAAGGAGCTGAGGGTGACTTGGAGCTCCAGGGAGTTTCAGTATGAGCCTCACCCCCGCACCAACATCCCCTTGCTGAGATCAGATGAGGAGCTCATTGAAACTTTAGAAGACAACCAGGTGCAGCTGCAGAATTTAATGTCATCCAAGTACATCGCTTTCTTCCTGGAGGAGGTGTCTGCCTGGCAGAGGAAGCTCTCCACCGCTGACTCCATCATCTCGCTCTGGTTTGAGGTGCAGCGCTCGTGGTCTCACCTGGAGAGCATTTTCATAGGCTCAGAAGATATCCGGGCACAGCTTCCCCAGGTATGAGCCCCCAAATCCCGGATTTCCTGTTGGGAAAGTGCTGTAGAGGAGGCTCCATTATTAAATGGGGTTATATATGCCAAGTTCCCCAAAGCAGGGCTGTTCTCCTGCTTCTGGAGGCTCCCTCCGTGCTCTGGTTGTTCCCCCAGTGCTTCCCCAGGATGGTTTTGTACCCCAGGCTGTGCTTGAGCCGTGCTGAGGGCTGGTCTCCCTGCCACCACTGCATGGCAAACACAGAGTTCCTGGGGACTGAGCAGGAGCTGCTGCCTTCCTTCAGTGCTGCAGGCGTGTTCCCTCTTCCCTCGGAGGGGAGAGGAGCGAGATCATTACTCAGACACTGCAAATCATCAAACAGAGCTGGCCCAGGCAGCTTTGGCAGCTTCCCCTCCTGGCCTTCCACACTGGTGCTGGGGGAGAGCAGCTCTTCTCCTGCTCTGGGAAATGGAGCAGAGCTGGTGCTCTTCCACTTGTGCTTCTGCTTTTTTATGAGGCTGTCCCAACTCTTGGGTGTTTGACCCCCAGAGCAGAGAGTGAGCTGTGAGCTCCCTCGTGCTTTGTGGATCTATTCAGGGCTGTGGGAAGGAGCAGTCTGTGGGCTCAGCTGGTGCCTGGCATTTCCCCATGGTGGGGAGAACTTGGCTGATGAGCCAAAGGGCAGCATGAAGCTTGGCAGGGTGTTTACCCAGCTCCTCAGGTCCAGCTCCCAGTGTTACTCCACACTTGCAGCTGTGCTGAGGAGGAACGTGCCTTTCACTGGTGAGGGAGGAACTTTCCCCTCACCCCAAGGACAGCCCTCAAAGGATGGGACTTCTCAGCACACCATTAGAGCGTTGCTGTGACCTTTGTGTCCCTTTGTAGGACTCCAGGCGCTTTGAAGGGATTGATGTGGATTTTAAAGAACTGGCCTATGAAGTTCAGAAAACTCCAAACGTTGTTGAGGCCACCAATAAACCAGGTCTGTCCCAGCAGCTGGAGGACATCCAGAGTAGGTAGGTAGAGCATCAGTCCCAGGGTTTTGTCAGAGACTGGAATCAACTATAAGAAGTTGGTTGAACCTGTGCTCCAAGGCTTTTCCCAAGGCTGTGCATCCTCTGCAGTCACAAATCACAGCTTTTCTGATCTTTCTCAAGTTTTTCTGTTTGTGACCCATCACCTTGAAGCCCCTAAGTGGAATCTGGCACACTCTCATCCTGAATATTAATTTGACCACAGCTCCCTGAAACAGACCTGATGCCCTGAGTTGGAGACACTTCTCATTTAACACATGAATCTGCCTGAAAAACACTTCAAAGTCCATGTTAAGCTGTTGTGCCAGTAGCAGCTCTCCATTTCAAATAAAGATTTGATTTTATTTTCAATCGAACAAGGCCAATGTTCCTCACAGAGAATGTTATTTAAGAACTTTGTAAGCTCAGCAGCAGTTTAGCATGTGAACACTGCGAGATTCATTTTAGATCGGAGCAAACAAGTTTCCTTTCATGCTCTGCAAACACAAAAAGCTGAGCTGGTTGGAATCAGACTTTAAAATGTGGCTCATTAGAATAAAAGCAGTTCTGGAAATGTTCATCCCAGTGGATGCCACCACCTGTGGCAGCTGCGAGCTTGTCTAAAGCAGTGGGTCAGACTGCAAACCTTCCCAACCTCTTCTTCCACTTGTGCTTCTGCTTTTTTATGAGGCTGTCCCAACTCTTGGGTGTTTGACCCCCAGAGCAGAGAGTGAGCTGTGAGCTCCCTTGTGCTTTGTGGATCTATTCAGGGCTGTGGGAAGGAGCAGCCTGCGGGCTCAGCTGGTGCCTGGCATTTCCCCATGGTGGGGAGAACTTGGCTGATGAGCCAAAGGGCAGCATGAAGCTTGGCAGGGTGTTTACCCAGCTGTCCTGGGCTCTGCTTTGTCTCCCCAGGTTGTCTCTGTGTGAGAAGGCTTTGGCTGAATATTTGGACATGAAAAGGTTGGCCTTCCCCAGATTTTACTTCATTTCTTCTGCAGATTTACTGGATATTCTTTCCAACGGCACCAACCCCCATCTGGTAAGGCTTGTACTGCATCACCTTTGCGTTTTCCAGCTGTCAGTAGTGTCAGTGGAAGGTGTTGTCCTGGGACTCTCCCCAGGTGGGAGTGATTTTCTCCCACCCTGCACAGATTAATCACTCTTTCACAGCTGATCTCCATCTGTCATTACTGACAGCACTGCCCTGGGGGTTGTCTGATCTAACCCTGGTGGTGCTTGTGGCAGGTTCAGAGAGCACCTCCATGGCTTTTGTGCCATAAAAACCGTGGGCTTGCTCCTGCTGGGATACAGTGAGGTTGCAGGAAACTGACTTTCTCAAGGATCTCATCCAAAACTTGTTGCTGACCTTGGATCCTAACCTGGGATGCCCCCAAACAAAGAGCCCCGGATGGGTCGTTCCAGTGTGGAGGTGTTGACACTGGTGGCTTGTAGAGGGCAGAAGAGGCAATTTCCAGTAAGTGCTTCTTCCTTCCCCTGTGCAAAGCCTCTGGGATGTCCTGATGGCAGGGCAGGGAGGAGCACAGCCTGCACGAGGTGAGCAGCTGGTGGTCAGCCAGTGGCTGTGGCTCAGGGCCAGATGGGTGCCTGACCCTGCACAGGGCTTCTGGGATGGGGTCTGAACGCCCCAAATGCACCATTCCTCCTGTTTACTCAGCAGGATTGCGGGATCCTCCCGGGGAGGAGCTGGCAGTCACCTTCCTGTTGTAAGAAATGGCATCACAGTCCCCTTCCCTCCATTCCCAGGGATCAGAGCCCTCTATCCCCCGTGGGCAGACTTCAGAGGATTCAGTCCTGCAGGTGCTTTTCCATATGGAGCATGGCAGTGGTGGAGCTGCTGTCAGGAAGCCTCAGCCACTTTGCCTGAGCAGCCTGGTTTGGGAGGCATCACTAATCCTAAGGTTGGTGTGTAAACCAAACCGACATATTGACAGCAAATGGAGGCTGTTGGGTAAGGAATCAACTCCTTATTCCACCTTTTAGTAGTGAGCAGTCTCACCCTCCTTGAGCTTTTCCTCCTTTTCAGCGTTCGCGGCAGCCCGTGAGTGGGGCAGGTCTGGAAATGCTCTTGTTGCCACTAACCTTTAACTCTGCTTGGATGTGTTTGCTGCTGCTGGGTGTTTTCAGCCCACAGAGTGTCGTAAATACCACTGATTGATGCTTAAAATGGAGAGAGAGAGAGAGAGAGGAAAAACACAGGAAGCAGAGCAAAGCTGCTGTGTTGAAATGCTCCATGGAGTAAGGAGAAATTCCTGGTGCTTTCAGTTATTCAAAACTATTTGCAGTAAAATCAAAGTAAATGTCAGGCAGGATCATGCATGGATACGCTCTCAGCCTTTCCACTGTAGTTTCAAAGCCTGATAATTCCTAAAGGAGGATTAAATAGACAATGATATTATCCACTTGAACTGGATATCGACCTGGTGCAGATTCAGGTGCGTTCTGGGCTCTGGTGGCAGAATTGTATTGAGTGCTGGAGCACAGCCAAGGCCCTGCAGAGTGGCCAGGGGCTGTGAGTGGCCAGTGGGCATTGCTGAGCCTGACCACTTACAGGTGTAAAACAGGATTCCATGGTTTGTGTAAGATTTGAAAGGAGATTTGCTTGTTCAGTTGGGGAAGCTGGGTGTCCATTGCTTCTTGATCCACTTGGCACCTCCTGGGATTTGGCCAGGTGGGAAACTGATGGGCTGTGGCCACCTGTGGGACAGCTCGTGAGGAGGGGTTGGAATCCTCTGTGGGACAGGGAGTGAGAACTGGACAGACGAGCCACAGGATCATAGGATATCCTGAGCTGGAAGGGACCCCCAGGATCACCCAGTGCATCCCCTGGCCCTGCCCAGACACCCCAACACTCCCACCCTGGGCATCCCTGGCAGCGCTGTCCCAACGCTCCTGGAGCTCTGGCAGCCTCGGGGCCGTGCCCATTCCCTGGGGAGCCTGGGCAGTGCCCAGCACCCTCTGGGGGAAGAACCTTTCCCTTATATCCAACCTAAATTCCCCTGACACCGCTCCAGCCTTGGGTTGCTGTCCCTCAGGAGGAGCTGCAGCCCCTGGTGAGCTCTGCCCTCAGTCTCCTTTTCTCCTCTGAACAGACCCAGTGCCCTCAGCTGCTCCTCATATGGCCCCTCAAGGCCCTTCACCATCTTCATGGCCCTCCTCTGGACACTCTGTCATGCTTTAATGTCTTTTTACAATTGTGGCATCCAAAACTGCCCCAGCACTCAAGGTGAGGCCACGCCAGTGCAGAGCAGAGTGGGACAATCCCCTCCCTCCCCTGGCTGGCCACGCTGGGCCTGATGCCCCCCAGGACAGGGATGTCCCTCCTGGCTGCCAGGGCACTGCTGGCTCAGATCAAACTGGCCGTGGAGCAGCACCCCCAGGTCCCTTTCCGTGGCGCTGCTTTTCAGCCTCCTGTTCCCCAGTGCTCCCAGCTTTCCCTGAAAGCAGGAGAGCACCAGGAGGTACAGGCTGTTCTCTTTTCCCACCCTGCCCATGGGGTTTGTCCATCTCCCTGTCTCAGCAGCACCTGGCTGGGACAGCTCTGGGGGCTGCCCTGTCCCGTGGGGTCCCTGCTGGCAGCAGTGTGTGACACAGGGCTGTAGCTGGGTGTGAGGTACTGCTCCAGAAGCTCTGGTGACCTCTCAGCTCCAGGCAGGTGCTGGTGTTGGGAGCCTCAGGAGCTGTGCTGGTGTCTCCCTTCTGGCTTTGCGGGCTCGGCTGGCTGTGGACAGGGCAGGACTGAATCATTCTGCTCCTTCTGGAGAAGTGGTTTTGGTCAAGATGAGGGTTTTGTCTGGGTTGTTGAGCTGTTTATCCTGGGACTCGGGCAGAAATAAAGATCTGGCTTCTCCACAGAGGAAAATTCAGGACTTTTCTTTGGCACAAAATTGATTTCTAGGAAGGAAGAATCAGAAAGGTTCCTAGTGAGGAAAACTTCCCAGTGCTGAGAACAGGACAAGGGGGAGCAGGGTGGAGCAGCACTGCCTGCAGGGAGACTGGGACTCGGTCAGGCAGTGTTTGGATGGTTTCTGTGCTTTTGCCCTGTCTGGGAGATCTCAGGATTTATTAGGGCCTGTCCCTGTTCTAATATGAGCTACAAGAAAAAATACTGAGAAGGCCAGCAAGAGGCTTGTGCTGGCAGCATCCTGGCCATGAGTGAGAAGATGTGGTGCTGCCAGGATGTCCAAGTCGTGCTTCGTGAGCAGGACTGTGCCTGTCACACCTTTGCTGCTCTCTGCCCTGCCTGTCCCATCTCCGTCACTTTATTTGTACAATCCCTTTCACAGGTGCAGCGTCACCTTCCCAAACTCTTTGACAACTTGGCCAAGCTGAAATTCCAGGTGGACTCTGAGCAGAAGACAACCAAGGTTGGGCTGGGAATGTACAGCAGAGAGGAGGAATATGTCCAGTTCAGTGAGCCCTGTGACTGCAGCGGGCAGGTGAGAGGGGAGGCCTTGTCTGTCTAAGCTGCCTGGTGGAACCTGCCCTCCCACACCCTTGAGTGGGCATCCCTGGCCAAGATCTTGTAGAGCTTCACTGCCCTGCCTTTATGAGAAAAGCTGGGAGAGGCAGTGTGGAACTTAATCCTTGCTTACACGACAGCTCTAGTCCTGCTCTGGATGGGCCCTCACAGCCCACGGTGTGAGCAAGAGCTGTGGCCTTTTCCTTACTAGAGTTTTTTTAATTTTAGTTATTGGAAGACGTTTTGGAGGTGACTCTTGCCCTCCCAGTTGGGAGGGGGTGCAGATTGAAATAGATCAAATTATTCCATAGTACTTCTGCATGGGTACCTTTGGAAAGAAAAGGGTTTTTCCCCTGTTTTCCAAATCTTCCTTATTTTATAGGATGAGTGGAAGCACAAAATTTAAGAATCAAATTACTGCTCAGCTTTTCTGTCCCTGTAGCTGCACTTTTCTCCATGGACTATTACAGGAAGCTGAAGTAGGTAATACCAGCTCTGAGCTCCCCAGTGATGGCACTTGGCATTTAAACTCTCCTCTTAGTGAGGACTTTGCCTGTGAAATACTAAATTCAGC
>NW_008238660.1:633439-636791 GCF_000691975.1 Corvus brachyrhynchos
GAGCGTTCTCTTGCTGCTGGCAGGTTGTGCTCAGGTCCCACAGGTGACTCTGTCACAGCCTGGAGCTGGAACACGCTGAACTAAATTGCTCCTCAGCGGAGTTCAGTTTGGTTCCTCCTATAGCTGGAGTTCCACAAAAACCTGCTTGGAAAGAGCTGCTGATCCTGCAGGCCCAGAAATGGCTGAGTGCCCCAGTTTGGAGGAGGCCTGAGGCTTGTTTGACAGCAGAGCTGAGCTGCTTGTCCCACTCTCTGCCATCCCTTGCTGCCAAGGAGGAGCAGGAGTCTTCTTGGGATTTCATCCCTGCTGCAGGTCGAGGTGTGGCTCAATCGCCTGCTGGGCACCATGAGGGCCACGGTGAGGGACGAGATGACCGCGGCTGTGGCGGCCTACGAGGACAAGCCGAGGGACCAGTGGCTCTTTGACCACTCTGCCCAGGTACTGTCCCTGCTCCTGGGGGCACCTGGGCTTTCCCTGCCGTCCTGCCCTTCCCTGCTTCCAGCGGGGTCTCTGCCTGTGGATGAGAATGTTTCTGCCTGTGCTGTCCAGGAGGGAGGAAGGGCGAGTTCTCCTCTCTCCTGGCCATCTCTTGATGGATTCCCAGGCTGAGCTCCCTGCTCTGACCGGAGCTCTGGGCAGGACGCAGCTCGGGGGCCTGGGCAGTGGCTGCTGCACCCCAGGGGTCACAGGAAGCCCCTGCCCCCAGAGAGGTGAGAGAACAAGTTGGTGAGGCCTGATGAGAGGAAAGAGCCCCTTGGATGCCCCTCTGGCAGCCTCGTGGTCTCCAGCTCGGCCTCCTGTGTGGTCAGACATGGGAAAGGGGCTCATTTACGGCTGAGCAGCTGCTGAACGTGTCTGGGGTGGGATTTCAATGGATGTAAAGTGGATCCTGCTCTCCTGCCTGCTGTGATACTGTATGACAAAATACTGCATTTCATGTCAGGGGTGCTTCATCCTTGATCTCCCCATGGATCAGACACTCAAAAGTCAGGCAGCCCTGGTGTTCCCCTGCTGTTGAGCCACTGTTTCCCCAGGTGGCTCTCTGCTGCACCCAGATCTGGTGGACAGCTGAGGTGGGCATGGCCTTCTCCAGGATGAAGGAAGGCTACGAGAAGGCCATGAGGGAGTACCACAAGAAGCAGGTGGCCCAGCTGAACACCCTGGTGACGATGCTGCTGGGGCAGCTCTCCAAGGGCGACAGGCAGAAGATCATGACCATCTGCACCATCGACGTGCACGCGCGGGACGTGGTGGCAAAGATGATAGCACAGAAGGTTGGTGTTCCCAGCCCAGCATGGGCCATGCTGGTGTTGAAGGGGAGATCACAGAGTGACAGAGCAGGGGCAGGCACCAGGATCATGCCTGGCTCAGCAGGGCACATGTGGCTGTGAGGAAAAGCATTTGGGCTTTCTTTTCTGTGGCTTTCTTGCTCTGGAGTGGGGCCACAGGGAATCCCTTGGGGTTTGTCTGCCAGTCCCACACCACTGCCCTGCCCTCATAGACTCCCAGGATGGTTTGGATTGGAAGGGGCCTTGTAGCTCATCTCATTCCAACGCCCTGCCATGGGCAGGGATGCTGCTCACTAAGACAGGTCCCTTTTAGATTCGATCTTAGTCTCTCTGACACACAGGGAAGTGACGGGGGCAGCTCTATCTGCTCTGGGCACCCTGTGCCAGGGCCTGCCCACCCTCAGAGCCAGGAATTCCTTCCCAATATCCCATCTATCCCTGCTCTCTGGCAGTGGGAAGCCATTCCCTCTTATCCTGGCACCCCATGCCCTTGTCCCCAGTCCCTCTCCAGCTCTCCTGGAGCCCCTTTAGGCCCTGCAAGGGGCTCTGAGCTCTCCCTGGAGCCTTCCCTTCTCCAGGTGAACACCCCCAGCTCTCCCAGCCTGGCTCCAGAGCAGAGGGGCTCCACCTCTCTAATCACTCTGTCCTTGACAGTCTCATATCCCACCCTGCACGCAGGTGGGAAGGTGCCCTGGATGTGCTGGGTTGTGGCTTTACCCTCACCTGTGTTTCTGGGGGGCAGCCAGGCCGAGCACAGATTTCTGGCTCATTTGGTTTCCCCCTCTGGGAGCTGGGGCAGCGCCACTCCTCAGCCCCTGCCCCTGCAGTGACCAGTCCACAGCCAGTGACAGCTCCCTCGCAGCGCCCTTGGGCCCCGAGCCGTGTGTGCCTGGCACTCCCTGCCCTGCTGTGACTGTGCTGGTGGCACGTTGCAGGTGGACAGTGCCCAGGCGTTCCTGTGGCTGTCGCAGCTGCGGCACCGCTGGTCGGACGAGGAGCGGCACTGCTTGGCCAACATCTGCGACGCCCAGTTCCTGTACTCCTACGAGTACCTGGGCAACACCCCTCGGCTCGTGATCACCCCCCTGACCGACAGGTGAGGCCCTGGGGAGCTCCCTCACGGCTGAGACAGAGCTGCCAGACAAAGAGGGGTTTGCTTGGGATGCCCACATCCCTCTTGTTTTCCCCCTGTGTCCCAGTGACCCCGTGGCAGAGCTGCAACTCCCACTTGGTTTGGGATTTTACAGTGAGGGAGCTGGGGGGACTTTCCTGGAGGAAAGGAGGCTTAGGGGGGACCTTCTCACTCTCTGCAACTCCCTGACAGGAGGGGGCAACCGGGGTGGGGTCAGGTCTGCTCCCAGGGAACAAGGGACAGGATGAGAGGAAACAGCATCAAGTTGCACCAGGGGAGGTTCAGGTTGGTTATTGGGAAAAATTTCTTCACTGGAAGTGTTGTCAAACCCTGGCACAGGCTGCCCAGGGCAGTGGTAGAATCACCATCAGCAAAGGTGTCCAAAAAACACGTGGATGTGGCACTAATGGACATGGTTTAGTGGTGAACAAGGGGCTGGTGCTGTCCTGATGATCGGATTTGATGATCTTAAAGGTCTTTTCCAACCTTTAAGATTCTGTGATGCACTGGAGAAGTCCCAGCAGGGCAGAGGTGGTTGATAATGCCCCAAAGGACTTTCAGCTTGGCCATGCTCGCACAGAGCTGTCCCAAAGGAGGGTGCAGGGCTCTGCAGAGTGCCCTGGAGTGACCTGTGGCACTCAGCTCACTCTCTTTCCCCTTTTCCCTCGTCTTGTGCAGGTGTTACATCACCCTGACCCAGTCTCTGCACCTGACCATGAGCGGGGCCCCTGCGGGCCCTGCTGGCACCGGCAAGACAGAGACCACCAAGGACTTGGGCCGTGCCCTGGGCATCATGGTGTACGTGTTCAACTGCTCCGAGCAGATGGACTACCAGGTACTGCTCCCCCAAACGGGGCTGCTCAGGGAGCCTGAGGGATGGGAGGGATCCAGCTGGGCTTGCTCCGATCCATCCGCTCTCCTCACACCCCTG
>NW_008238660.1:637030-642262 GCF_000691975.1 Corvus brachyrhynchos
CTGCTGAACAGCTTTCTCTCCTCCTCCCTTTGCTTCTCTAAGACTTGCACAAGGTTCTTCAGGAGGGAGAGATCTGAGCTGTGCTCTCTGCCCTGTTCCACCTTTCCCTTCCCTCCTGGAGTTAGATTCCATACGAAATACTTCACAAATTCTGGCCTGTTCAGTCAAGCCCGAGGCTGTGCTGATCCCTTCCCTCTCGGCACACCCACAGGCATGGGGAGGGACCTCTCCTGGTTTCTCAGGATCCTCTCCTGGGATGAGGCCAACGCTGGGTCACGGGGCTGAGCCCTGTGGTCTCCACGGGGCAGTGGGTTTGATGGCCTTGGATGGTATTTTATCCAGCTGAGGTCTCTCATGGAAGTGGGGCTGTCAGTAGCTCAGCCCAGCTGACCTTTAAATGGAACCAGAGTGCAGAGATGTCGAGAGAGTGCAATTAGCAAATCAAGTGGCAAACTGTGCAGAGCTATAAATATTATAATTGAGTTGTGCCTACTGCTCCCTTGCACTTTTCTAAATACCCACAATAGACTGTAAATTGCTATAAATAAACAGGCAGGGAAATCAAATCCATTTTTTGCTGGAGTTGATTCCGTTTGTGATTTCACTCTTGTAATATTACTTTATTTTTTTTTCTTTTCAGTCTTGTGGGAATATTTACAAAGGCCTTTCCCAGACAGGAGCCTGGGGCTGTTTTGATGAATTTAACAGGATCTCAGTCGAGGTCCTTTCTGTGGTTGCTGTACAGGTAAGTGGTGAAAAGCTTGTGGATAAATACAAGCCTGACTTCCTTCCTGCCTTCCTCCCTCCCTCCCTTCTGGGTCTAGGTGTTGTCCAGATCCTAAATCTCATTGGAATCCCCTGAAAATGCCAGTTAAATCAACTGCCAGGGGAGCTGGAGTGGCAGCTGGGTGCTCAACTGCACTGTCCAGAGACAGTCAGCTCCCACAGGGGCAGAACTGAAGGGTTTGAGTCTTGGGGGACTTCAGTACCAAAAATTGAGTTGCCAAGATATCAAAGTTCTTTTGGTCCCAAATGTCAGCTGCCAGTGCAGGTTTTGGGATCCCAGTGTTTGACTGAGGTGCTGAATTCTTCCTAGACCCTCTTTGGGGCTTGGCATTGCATTCTACACTTCTGTAAATGTTTTGGTCAAAGGAATTGTTCTGAACCCCTCCACGACCTCCTCACTCTCATCTTTCGTTCTCTCATTGTTGTCCCTCATGTGATGTCCCAGAGAAGTCCCAGGCAGGTACAGGAGTTGGGGTACAGGAGTTTGTGTGTCGTTCCCTCCCTGCTTCCCTTCCACCAGGTTCTAGTCTAAAGTTGTCATTGAAAAACCTCTTTGAGGATGTTAAAATAAAAGGGGAATCTGAACAAAAGAAGCCCAGCTATGACTCAACTGCTAATGATTCCCTGGCTCCTGGCTGGAGCAGTGTCTGAGTGAGAGGCAGGGCTGTCACTCCATCATCGCCTCTCCCGCTGCTATTAGAGGGTAACCATGGCGATGGTTAATTGGCTGCCTTAGTCATGCAGCTCGTGTCCATGTGGGTCCTTACAAAGAGAAACTCCGTTAATTGCTTGGCTTTAGCATGGCAAACAGGTGTAACTTGGGGGCAGCCAGCAGAGAGAGATTCCTCCCTCGCTGAAGTGCTGCTATCAAGGAGGTGAGCTGGCTGCAAGGAACTGCTCCTTTGGGAAGGAGGGTCTGGCTGTGATGGACTCACTCCATCCAGTGGAAGGTGGGCAGTGAGGTGGCCTGGCTGTGATGGACTCACTCCCTTTGGAAAGTGAGGGATGAGAAGAAAAAAGCTGCAACCAGGCAAATATCAGTGAGTGAAGGTATCAGGGGAGGTCTCCCAGCTTCTGCCTTGTGGGTTTGGGTTTAAATTAAGCATCTGATGTCCCCAAAATCTTTAAAAGCAATATCAAGGGATCAGTTTGCAGTTGAGCTGAGGCCAAGTTTTATGGGGAATGCAGGTCCTCAAGGAGCAGAGCAAGCACAGGAGCTCTGGGCTGTCATGAAGGGCAGTGTGTGAGGAGGGGTGAAGGGGCGTGGGAGGAATCAGGGCAGACTCTTTGGGGCTGCTGTGGGTGTTGGTTGTGCTCTGGGTGCCTCCACAGCCCCGTGTCTCCTCTCCAGCTCTGGCCTCCTGCGAGGTTGGGAAGTTGAAGAGCTGGTTTAGCCTATGGGGTTTTTGCTGTGAGATCCAGGTGGCTTTGGAGGCATTTCCTTCTCCCCTTACGCACATCCATCAGTGTCTTGCGAAGCAAATTCTTGCAACTCCTTTCAGTTTGAGTGCCTGGTCTCTTCAGCTCTTTTCTGCTTTTTCTGAGTTGGATTGTGATGGGAAACACACAGATTTACCCCAAACAGTGTGTAAGGCTTTACATGGTCAGTAAAAACACAAACCAGAGCAGTGATAAGCCCCAGTCACCGTGGGCCAAGTGCAGGGAGGGCAGCACTGCTGTCTGGGGTTTTTCATACCTGAGCACCAGCGCTAAACTCTGCCTTGGTTCCTAGGTGAAGAGTGTGCAGGATGCCATACGGGAGAAGAAGAAATCCTTCAATTTTCTTGGAGAAGACATTAAGTTAGTCCCCTCAGTCGGGATTTTCATCACCATGAACCCTGGTTATGCAGGACGAACCGAGCTGCCTGAGAATTTAAAAGCTCTCTTCAGGTGAGTCGAGGCCAGGTTTTGTCACTAGTGTTACAAGAGTGGCAGAAATCGTCTTGTGGAACATCCAGGTTTGGCTTCATTTTCTTGGGAAATTCCCTTGCACTGGGGATTCACAGATGGTTTCAGCCTTGTGCCCAGGCCTGGATCAGGGAATGCACAAGGGGAGCAAGGGAGCTCTGTCCTGTGCCGTGGGAAAGGCGGTGTGGGCAGACTGGGAAGGTCTCCAGTGGCTCACGGGAGAGGATGTGGAAAATAAAGCTACAAACCCACTGCCCTTGAGCTCTGTAGCCATCACTTGCTCTGCAGTCCTTTGCTGCCTGTCTCCCTAGGCCCTGTGCGATGGTTGTGCCAGACTTCGAGCTGATCTGTGAGATTATGTTGGTGGCCGAGGGCTTCCTTGAGGCCCGGGCCTTAGCCAGGAAGTTCATCACGCTGTACCAGCTCTGCAAGGAGCTCCTGTCCAAGCAGGTGAGCCCTGTGCTGTGCTCTGGATCCCCCAAATCAGGAATGTGACACTCTGCCATGCATCCCCATGGCTGAAGCTTCACGGCGTTCAGTTCCTGACTGCCTTTGTGGCAGCTGCTGGGAGAAGGGAGGGTTTGTGGTCGTCAGAGCTATGGCATTTTCAAACTGCTCTCCTGGAGGATCTGCAGGGACAAAAGCACTTGACCAGCTGCATTAGTGAGACTTTTCAAATGCCACCAAGGTTGGGGCAGTGTGCAGTGACCCTGTGCTTTCCAGTCTCTTAGTTCCTATTGATTCTCCTGCCTGCGAGGGGTTCATGATGACTGTTCCTCTCTTAGTCCAACTAAATACTTCTCTTTCATGTCAAGTGTTGACCATGCAGGGCCACTTCCAGTGTAAAACTCTGGTTAATCAGATTTTAACTCGTCATCATCTGCATAGATCAAAGCTGGGGCCAGTGGTGAGTGGAGTCAGGGCTCCAGATGGAAAACCTGATCTTGGCTGTGCCAGCATGAGCTTGGGTGGGTTTCTGCCTTGTCAGGGAAGCTTTGTGCTGTGCAGCTGGAGGCCCTGTGGGAGCTGTGGCCTCCCACATGAATCAGTCAAGCTGTTGGGCTGTGCTCTGCAGGGTCTGGAGCAGAAATAGAAGGACTTGCTTGTTGGCTTGAGTTCCTCTCATGCCTCTTTAGGATTCCTTTTCAGCAGTGCCCCTTTTCCTTTCCCTGCCCCTTCTTGGTTGACTGTACCCAGGACCAAATGTGCCTGGTAACCTGGGGATGGGCAGGATGGAGAAATTTGGGTGTCTGAGGCCTCAGAATGGACTAACAAGCCTTTCACCTCAGTAGCTCCTGCAGATTCAGGGCTCTGGCTGGCCTTGCTTAACGTGCACAAAGGCCAAGCAAACTGCTTTGGGGTTTAGGGAAAAAAATTGCTTAGGTCTCCAGAGCACAAATCCTCCTGCTGACTTAGTGCCAGCTCTGAGCCCATGTGATGGCACGAACAGCTGAAATATTTGACTCTTTAGTACTGTCCCTGGTGGGAAGCTCACCTTCTGAAATGGAGACCAGCTGACTCAGGCTGGTGGAGGTCTCTGGCCACGACACAGATAGTGGATTTGGCTGCATTTCCATTGCTGACTGGCCTGGCAGCTGGGGCTGCTGGTTCTTGCCCCTGTGCTGGTACTGTCTAGGCACAAACCCATCTCTGTTTTTATTTCCTTCTTCCCCCCCATGTAGGATCACTATGACTGGGGTCTGCGGGCCATCAAGTCAGTGCTGGTGGTGGCGGGCTCCCTCAAACGTGCGGACCCCGAGCGGCCGGAGGAGCAGGTCCTGATGCGCTCCCTCCGTGACTTTAACATCCCCAAGATCGTGACAGACGATGTGCCAGTGTTCATGGGGCTGATTGGGGACCTGTTCCCTGCGCTGGATGTGCCTCGGAAGCGTGACCTGGCTTTCGAGGCCGTGGTGAAGGAGGCTGTGCTGGAGCTCCGGCTGCAGCCTGAGGACAACTTTGTGCTCAAAGTAAGACCAGGGGATAATTCTGCTCTACCTACACCATCATCAGCTCATTTGGGTTTTCTCAGCCATCTTTGGCTCTTTAAAGAGGGCTCTGCACAATCACAGTATCATGGAATGGTTTGGGTTGGAAGGCACCTTAAAGCTCAGCTCACTCCAACCCCTGCCATGGACAGAGACACCTTCCATTAGGCCAGGTTGCTCCCAAGCCCTGTCCACCTGGTCTTGGACACTTCCAGGGAAGGAGCAGCCACAATATTCCCCCTGCAGACAGGGTCTGGTGCAGTTGCAGCTGCTCCTAAAGCCAGCGCTGCCTCTTCCCTGGATTTACAAAGAGACCGACTCTTGTAGGCTTGTGCACATGCAGCCCTTGGAGAGAGAGCCTCCTTGGCTGGTGGCTGTCACATAGTGCTGGAGGTTTGCCTGCCTGCTCAGGATTTCACCCATCATGGTTAGGGTGGTCAGGCCAAACTCGGGGCTAAATCCCTTTGTGTCTCTGGGTCACAAATTTCTGCAGAAGAGGCCCAATGAGAGCCAATTCCATAGAATGGTTTGGGTTGGAAGGGACCTGAAA
>NW_008238660.1:642345-656106 GCF_000691975.1 Corvus brachyrhynchos
CTTTGTGTGAGCTCTGGGGGCGTTTCCCCAGGTGGTGCAGCTGGAGGAGCTGCTGAGTGTCCGGCACTCTGTGTTCGTGGTGGGCTCTGCAGGCACGGGCAAGTCTCAGGTGCTGAGGTCCCTGCACAGGACCTACCAGAGGATGAAACGCCGTCCTGTCTGGACAGATCTCAACCCCAAGGCCGTCACCAATGACGAGCTTTTCGGCGTCATTAACCCAGCAACAAGAGAGTGGAAAGATGGTAAATATCATTTCCTGTCTGAATTTGCAGATAAAAGGGGTATTTTTAATGATCCTCCTGAGTGGCAGCAGGATGATGGTTCTCTGTGTGCAGGTCTCACAGCCCGGCTGCCACTCCCAGCTGTGTGAGGGTTTGCTGTAGGAAGGATGTGGAGGGTGTCACAGCTTTTTGGTCATCAATGGGAATTTATCCTTTTGCCGTAAGGATAATTATCATGTCCATTAACACCAACACTTCCCAATTCCTAAGTGGGGCAGGTTGTTTTTTTGGGGCTGGGCCGCTGATGGAAGAGAGCTCCCTCCTGCCCTGTGCTGTGCACTGGGGCCCTCCAAAAAGTGCCATCGCCAGGTTTCCATGGCTGGATACTCCCAGCAGCCTTAGAGGTGTTTTTCCACTAAATATCCCTGCCTGATCTCTAGCACATGACACTTGCCAGGCTGTTGATCCTGATTGCTCCTGAGGAGGATAAGATGAGCATTTAAAACCTGCTGAAAGATTACAGAGATGTGGAGTGAGAACGTTGGGTTGTGACTAATCCAGAAAGGCAGCTTTGGTTTCCGTGTGTGGCTGTTCTGGGAGCCGTGGGGGAGGTGAGGGAGGATGGCTCCATAAATCATCCTTGGCCAGAGGTCCCCAGGAGCTGCCACCACCTCCCCTGGCCCATGCTTTGTTCCAGTGCCAGGGTTAATTCTTTTTAATTATGATTGGGGACCCTGAATCAAAGTGACACGGGGAAGTGTGGGATGCAGCCAGCACCCTGCAGAGAGGACTGCACGTTGGGGATTGTGGATCAGGGACTGTGGGTGGCACTGGACAGCAGGGGGGACATTGGCAGGTGGCTGTCCAGTGTTGTCAATCCTCGAAGGTTTCAAGAGAACTTACAGGACTCCTCTCTGATGGCAGACATCTTCTGCATTAACCATTCCTGAAGATGTTGTTTCTTGATGTCAAAGACCAGCCAGGCCATTTTCAGCACAGCCTGACAGGAGAGGATGTGTCCCCTTCTGGATGAGCTCCTCCTTTTCCTCTTCCCGAGTTCATCCTGTCACTCATTTCACTGCCAGCAGCTGGAAAGCTGGTCCATGTTAGGTGGGAAAAGATCCCACAAGGGAATCCTAAAAGTGCTATTTGTAGAACTAAACTCCTTTCAAATCCCAAGACCTCTCTGTGGTGTGGATGCCCGAGGTTGGGAGAGGAGCACTTCCCTCCAGCTGCTGCCGTGGTGGGTGTGAGGGAGGCACTGATGCTCTCAGGCAGGAGCTGCTGCTGACACTGATGGTGCTGGAGTGGTTGCCAGGCTGTGTCCAGGGTGAGGAATGGAGTCCAGGCAGAGCCAGGGAGGTGTTATTCCTGACCCCATCTCGTACCTGTGTCGGCTGAGCTGCTCTGCGCTCCACTCATGCAGTGCCACCGGCCGTTCCTGGATCCCAAGGGAATGGCTCGTCCTGGAGAAACAAAGAGCATTCCTGTCACAATTCACAGCAAGAGAGGTTGTTTTTAGTGTTTGCCTGATGTTCCTTCATGCAGACCAGCCTTTCCCTAGGTATTTCCTCATGTGGAGGAGAGTGATGGTTTTGTGGAGCTCTCATTTGCCCTGCAGTACTTCTGCTCTGTTCCCAGCTTCTCGCTCTTCTTAACATTCATTATTTACTCCCCCTGAGACTCTGTATCCTCCTCTGTCTCCTTGATTTTACTGACATTTTGTTCTGTCACTCAATGTCAGTCTGGGCTTGTTCTCCCCTCAGTCTCACTAAAGCCATGACCCAGTGTTTAAAGAATCTTGATTTCCCCAATATACTTCAAGCCACAGAAAAAAAAAAACCCAGATTTTTCAAGGCATGTTCAGATGATTTTCTCTGTATTGTGTAGTTTGTGTCTTTTTTTTTCCTCTGAGTATCTGCTCTGCATTTTCCTATGCCTTATGATTTTCAGTGGGAATGAAGCTCGTGTAGGTCCACAGTCATTCTCAGTGATAATAACTCTGATAATGCTTTTTTTTCTTCAAAGCAGATATCATTACATAGTATTATTCATGTCAAGATGCAAAGAGTTATGAATGTTTAAGGGGAAAGCATAATTTTTAGGGAGTTGCTGGAAAAGGTCTGTTAGAGCAGGTGACAACTTCAATGTTCATCAACACATTCGTGTCTCCCTCCCAGGACTGTTTTCATCAATCATGCGAGAGCTGGCCAACATCTCACATGATGGTCCCAAGTGGATGGTACTGGATGGAGATATTGATCCGATGTGGATTGAATCTCTTAACACTGTGATGGATGATAATAAGGTAGTGGATCTAAGGTGAAGAAGCAGGCGTTCCTGCTCAGGTGGGATTCAGCCTGGGAGAAATGCAGATGCTGGAATAACACCTCCCGGAATAATGCCGTTGGGGTTTCTTCAGATACACCAAACAATATTGCATAAAGGCAATGGTGCATGAGGGAAATAGCTTAGAGCTTGTTTTCACTGGAATTGTCCTTTTCTGGAGAGTTGTGCTCATGAGTAATCGCAAATGTCCTGATCATAACTTCAGGCCCTTTGAAAATAGGGTAGGGACATGGTTCTGTACCTTTTCCCCACCCTGAGGGAGTGCTTTGGATTCTGGGTTGTGGAAGAGAGAAGGATTGTTCTAATGCCTGGCAGAAATCATGTCATGGCATCACAGAATGGGACCCAAAACTCATCCCATCCCTGCCCTGCCATGGCAGGGACACCTTCCACTGTCCCAGGCTTCTCCAATCCCTGCCCTTGGGCACTGCCAGGGATCCAGGGGCAGCCACAGCTGCTCTGGGCACCCTGTGCCAGGGCCTGCCCACCCTCGCAGGGAGGAATTCCTTCCCAATATCCCATCTATCCCTGCCCTCTGGCAGTGGGAAGCCATTCCCTGTGTCCTGTCCCTCCATCCCTTGTCCAAAGTCTCTCTCCTGCTCTCTTGGAAGCCCCTTCAGGTACCAAAAGGCCACAGTAAGGTCACCCCAGGTCTTTCTTCACGCTGAACAACCCCAGTTTTCTCAGCCTGTCTGAGAACTAACAGAGCTGCTCCATCCCTCTGCTCATCCTGGAGCCTCCTCTGGGCTCTCTCCAGCAGCTCCAGCTCCTCCCTGTGCCGGGCCCTGGGGCTGGGGCAGCTCTGCAGGTGGGGGCTCAGCTGAGCAGGGCAGAGGGGCAGAATCCCCCTTGTCCTGCTGGGCACTGCTGGGGCTGCAGCCCTTTGCCCAAGAGCTGCTGTGCCTCGAGGAGCTGGGCTGGGCAGCCAAGCCCAGCAGTGCCGAGTGTTGAACACTCTTCATTCCTGTTCCTGGGAGAGCTCTAGGCTGTCTGTCTTGTCTGTCTGTCTGCACACACAGGTGCTGACCCTGGCCAGCAATGAGAGGATCCCTCTGAACCCCACGATGAGGCTGCTGTTTGAGATCAGCCACCTGCGCACGGCCACCCCGGCCACCGTGTCCCGGGCAGGTGAGTCCCACCTGGGCTGCACCGTGCAGCAGGTGGCATCTGGGGCTCTTAATCAGTCTTTTGGTGTCCCTTTGAAAGCTCCCAGCCTGGAGCACAGCTGCCCATGGTGTGCAGGGTGTGTTCCTGAAGCACACGGACACGTGGAGGATCCTGAGCCCACACGGGGAGCTTGCATTGTCTCGGGGGTGTACTCGGAGTGTTCCTACTGCTGCTGTGGGGTCATGGCTGCAGCACTGCTGAGAGAGCACTCCTGCACAGCTCTGTGTGGGCCTGATGAGGAGAGCCCATCTCTATCCCAAAGAACTCCTGATCTTTTGGAGAAGTTGATGGGAATGGGGAATGAAGGTGTTCCCTGGTGCCTGGGGCCCAGAGCAATAACACGGCTCAGGCAACACCATATTCTGAATTTGGGGCAGGATCATGACAGCTGTCCTGGTTTCCTGAGGTGTATCTCTTCACTCTTCCCCTCTGCAGTGGGGCAGGAGGAGGGGGCAGGTGATGAGGGACCAGGTGTGTTTGACAGCATTTCAGCTGTGTGAGAGTAGCTGAAAGTTTGTGGAGGAAAAAGGGAGATTATCTGCTGTGTCCTTACTCTTCTCTCTTCTCCTGCACCTCAAGGGATCCTTTACATCAATGCCTCGGATCTGGGCTGGAATCCCCCTGTGAGCAGCTGGATTGACCAGCGAGAGGTCCAGTCTGAGAGAGCCAACCTGACCATTCTGTTTGACAAGTACCTGCCCGTCTGCCTGGACACCCTCAGGACCAGGTACCGCTGCGGGCTGCCTGTGTCTCCGCTGGCGAGGGCAGGTCGCTCACCACCTTCCAGACCAGCGGTGTTGGGACTGTGCTCCAGGGCTGCCCAGTGTCCTCCTTGTCCCCAGGAGCCCTGAGTGTCATTGGCTTCAGCTCCAGGAAGCAGTGGGGTGAGGGGGTGGCTGACACTCCTGCCTGTCCTTGGTTGGTCTGCTCTGGTTCTCCTTGGATATTGATTTGATGGTTCCTGTGCTTGTATCAGTTCTGTATGTCTTGGAAGGTAAATGCAGGAGATGCTAAAGAGAAAGTCTTTCCAGTCTCCTGAGGTGTCAGGCCAGAGCAGAGTTCACTGCACAAGTTATGTTTCAGTAGAGCAGATTTCAGACCACTGCTGAAAGAAAGTGTGGAGGATGGAGAGAGCAGATCCTCTTTTATCCTCTCCCCACATCTTTTCCTGCCCCTTGGGGATGAGCAGAAAGCTGGTGTTGGTGTGAGAGGGTGGGGTTGCTCCAGAGGCAGTCCTCTCTTGGGTTTCTTTCCTGAAGCATTTGAGCACAGTTGACTCCATCTGTGGGCATCCAGCCTGGGCATGTTTCATGGCTGGACACTGACCACTGAACGTGACAAATGGGACAAGGGGTGATGGTTTAACAAGGTGAAATTTAGATTGAATATTAGGAAGAAATTCTTGGCTGTGAGGGTGGGGAGGCTGTGGCACAGGGTGCCCAGGGAAGCTGTGGCTGCCCCTGGATCCCTGGAAGTGTCCAAGGATGGGGACTGGAGCAACCTGGGATAGTGGAAGGTGTCCCTGCCATGGCAGGGGATGGAATAGATGACCTTTAAAAGGTCACTTCCAACCCAAACTAGTCCATGATTTTATGATTCTCCATCCTCTGCTTGCTGCCCATACCTGCAGTTTCATTAAAAAAAAAAAAAGAAAAAGAAGAAAAGTCAGTGTAAACTGAACCTGGGCACCAGCAGCCCCCGAGGGGTGTCAGGAGGAGCTGCTGCAGTGCCAGTCTTGCTCCTTGGGACTGGGAATTGGGAATCTTGCTGGGGAGCTGCTCTCTGGGTGCCCAAACTTTAAAGCTGTTGGCAGCAAAGCCCATCGAGCATCTCCAGCCCTCTCTGCTGAACAATTGTCAGACCATGAAATCCTCAGGATTAGCTGCACCAGCCCCGAGCGGAGTGTTTTGGGAGCTTGCTTAATTCAGAAATTGTAGAACCAACCTTTCAAATAGCTCTAATTACTTTATGGAGGACTTCAGTGCTGCTACAACATTAGTTTGGAATTCTGTAAGTGTAGCTTAAACGAATGTAAAATGGCAAGATGAAAGGTTTTATTTTATTACTCCTCTATTTGACCGCTTTTGAACTCCTCACGCTCCCAGGAAATCATCGCCTTTAGCAACTCCTCGATTTTACTTCTTTTCAAGAGGATCAAAGTTTTTAAATGCTTGAAACTTCTGATTACTGTTATTACGTGTGTGTGTGCCAGTGCCAGCGGGTCCAGGCAGAGGACGGGTGTTCTCCTTAGTGCTTTTCCAGGGAATGAGACACTCACTGCTGACAAGGAAAATGCTGATATTGTGGCAAAACCTTCCTGCCTTGCTTTCCTGGGCTGGGAGCAACCCCAGTGCTTCACCCAATTATATTTCCCAATTATGTTTTCAATTTCCATCCCTCAGATTTAAGAAGATTATTCCCATTCCTGAGCAGAGCATGGTTCAGATGCTGTGCTACCTCCTGGAATGCCTCCTGACAGAGGAGAACACCCCTCCCGACTGTCCCAAGGAGCTTTATGAACTTTACTTTGTCTTTGCTGCTGTCTGGGCCTTTGGTGGATCCATGTTTCAGGACCAGGTAAGAAGGGAGGTGCCACATCAGCATCTTTCAAGAAGCCTTTTATTGCCTTTTTTTTCCTACTTTTTTCTACTTTCCCCTGGCCTAAAGCTGTGTCAGTGATGCTGTTTGACCTGGAGACCTGAACTAAACAATCCCTTTCATGAAAGACCTCATTATCCAGGCGGTGATACTGGAGAATGGCTGTGGGGTCACAGGGTGGAGGGTGTTTGCTTCTGCAGAAACATTTCACTGGGGAGAAATGTTAATTTATGGAAGTTGTGGGTGTGCATAAAGTGATCAAATTAAGATGGATTTATCAGGTGAATCCATCAGCGGAGCATTCCCCAGCCACCTGACTGTGCAGGTAAATGCTGGGCTCTGTGGCACAAACCAGCTCTGTCACCAGGATTAATAATAACAGGGGGATGATGAGAGCTGGCCATCCTCGATTCCTGGTAGAATGACACGAGGCAGGGGTGCTCAGCAGGGCAGGGCAGTCGGTATTTCAGGGACAACAATGGCCAAGCTCAGCGTGGTGTTCCCTTGGTGCCACCACCCCGAGGCCATGGAGTTTGAGACCAGCTTTCCTGGATCTGTGGAGGATTTAACCCTCCATTCCCGATGTGCCAGCTGGGAAAACCACAGCCTTGGTTTTGTCAGTGCAGGGTGACTCAAAAGCCCAGCCCAGCCGAGCCTGGGGAGCAGAGCTGGCCCGTGCCCAGCAGGACGAGCTGCTGCCTCAGTCCCTCATGGGTCGGCTGGAGCGCGGTCGGTGGCACTGGGACACGGCGTTCCCGTGCCAGTGCACTTAGTCCTGGCATGGCAGGGCCTTGGCACAGCTGGGGGTGTGGCAAGAGGAGCTGGGAGCAGGCTCATCATCCTGCTGGGATGATGCCGGACGTTGCTGCCCGTGGTGCTCTGTAAATGTCAGGGAGGAGAGCGTGAGCGCGCAGCGTCCGAGCGAGGGGGAGCCTGATGAAAAACGATCCAATATAAAAGCTGTTTATTGCTCCCTGCTGAAGGTGCCCTTCCTGGTGACCTTTTGCTGCCGAAATGTCAGGAGAAACGGGCTGGAAGGCTTCCCACTGCTCGGAGTTCGTTGGTGGGGAGCGGGGCCCCTCTATAAAAACAGATGAGAGGTTTGCCATTTCCAGGCTCTGAAATTAGCAGAAATCCATATGGGGTTTTTGTTAAGGGAAGCAGTGTGAGCTCGACACCATTCTGGCAATAGAGCTGGGGCTGGGACTGCTCCACTGAAGGGCTCAGGGGGGCAGGCAGCCCCTCCCAGCACCACTGTGAGAAAGCTTTTAGCAGCGCTGCACATCCCTGCTCTGCTGCCGGGCTGAGGAGTTGTGACGACAGGAGAAAGGGGATTACAGTCATTCTGCCTCTCTGGGTAGCACGAGACTGCAAAATCCTGGATGCTAATAATGTGTTTTTCAAGTTCTCTGGTCTTTTGATGTGTGGTGGCTCAGGGAGCTTTGCAGAGGACACTCAGTTCAGAGCCAGGTTTCCTGATGGAGACTGAGCAGTCCAAGGTCCCACTTGGTCCCAGGAAAGCCTGTGGGGTGGCTGTGGGGAGGAGAGACCTAGTAGAGATGCCCCAGGAGCAAACTGTGCTGCTAAAACTGGCTCAGTGATGCGTCTGCTCTCTCCCAGACATCTTTTTAGCAGCACTTTCCCCCTCCTTCCCCCCCTGCTTCTCCCCAGGGCTGAGGGCTGCAGTCCCTGTGCTCTGCACAGGAAAGGTTCAGACAGTGACTGGCCCAGTTTCACAGAGGAAACCTGAGGCAGGGAAGGGGACTAAGCACATTCTGCAAATCCTGACTTAGTATCTAAAGCAAAAACTGTCACCCCAGCTCCCAAAACAAAGTTCAGGTGCTTCAAAATCCCCATGCATGGAAAGAGAGAATGGGGAAAGCAGGAAAGCAGGAGCTTGCTGGGCTCTGTGGCAGCTGAACAGCTGGAAACAGCTGGAAACAGCTGAGCCACAGGAGCACAGTCCCTGTCCCATGCTTTGCTGCACTGGGGGCTGCAGTCCTGCTTGAAAAGAAGCCAGAAAGCAACAGCTAAGTGTGTGCAGGGCAGTGTGGTTTGTGAGGAAGAGATTTGGTATGCATGCTCTGACTACCCATGGCCATGGATGGAGATGGATGTGGTGTCCTTGTCTGTTGGAAGAAGTAGGCACCAAAAATCAATCAAGTGTCTGTTTAGTCATAGGCACGTATTTCTCTCTTTCAAATTGATCCATCTGTCTGATCTCAGGCACACCAGGAGTGATCAGCACAGAGGATGCATTATTTAGGGCAATAAATAGGAGTGATGAGGAAAAATGAAGAAAGTGAAAAATTAGACTTAATAATAGGAAAAAGGATAAGGTTGTTATGCTGTGGAATATATTTTAAGGCATAATCCCACTCTGGTGGACTGGGATAAATAACATTCTCCATCTCGAATGAATTTCTCCAGATTTGCCTCTTTTCTCCTCTCTTTGGCAGCTCGTGGACTACAGAGTGGAGTTCAGCAAGTGGTGGGTGGCAGAATTCAAGACGATCAAGTTTCCTTCTCAGGGCACAGTCTTTGACTTTTACATTGATCCGGAAACAAAGAAGTTTGAGCCTTGGTCTAAACTTATTCCCCAGTTTGAATTCGATCCAGAGATGCCACTGCAGGTGGGTGCCCCTGGCAGGCTGCTGGGCTGGAGGAGGTGCTGTGTTTTAGTGTTTCAGTGAAGCCTGGTGAAAGGTCAGGCACTGATGGAATTCCCTGTGGGATACAACTCAATTCCTCATCTTTTTTGCTGTGCTTTGACTGTAACAGCACAACGTCCATCCATCTTCCAAAAAGCAGGGGCAGGGAGCTGCTGTGCCCAGGGTGCAGAGAGAAGCAGTGAGACAGAGCAGGGACAAAGCCTCTGAGACACCATGGCACGTTGTCACTCTGTGTGGCTGCAAGTAGAGATGGGTTTATGTTTGGGCCAGAAAAAGAGTTCCTCAGGTAGTGAATGGTGGTTGCCAGTTGTCTGTCCTTTCAGAAGCACCACAGGGAGCAGGTGACTTGTGAAAATCGTCACCGTTTTAGCGAGGTGTGAGTTTGTGGGAAGATCCAGACGCTGCTCCCAGGGCTTCACCGGGAAGGATGGACTTGAACGTCTGGCAGCAGCAGATCATTCCTTCCCGAGGGGTCACCTTACCCATTCCTGGCTCTCCCAGGAGGTGGCTGTGGGGTGCTGGCAGGGCTTGGGGACACTCACCTGGTTGCTGTGTCCCCCAGGCCTGCCTGGTGCCCACGGCCGAGACGGTTCGGGTGAGGTTCCTCGTGGCCAGGCTGCTGCAGCGCCGGCGCCCCGTGCTGCTGGTGGGCACTGCTGGCACGGGCAAGTCGGTGCTGCTGGGGGACACGCTCTGCTCCCTGGACACCGACAGGTACCTGGTGAAGAAGGTCCCCCTGAACTACTACACCACCTCTGCCATGCTGCAAGGTAAGCTGCTGGCTGGCTCTTAAACTGCACCGGGGTTGGACACCAGGAGGAATTTCTTCACAGAAGGCGTGGCTGGGCACTGGGATGGGCTTCCCAGGGAGGTGGCGGAGTCACCGTCCCTGGAGGTGTTTAATGAAGCCTGGATGTGGCACTCAGTGCCGTGGGCTGGGTGACAAGGTGGTGATGGGTCACAGGTTGGACTCGATGACCTCAAAGGTCTTTTCCAGCCTGGTTGATTCTGTGACATTCCTGGGGCATCCATTGGGGTTTGGAGTGGGATGTGCTCAAGGAAAGACCGTGGGTGAGCTGCCCGTGCCGTTTGTGGGCACACCCACGACCCCACCGCGAAACTCCGCTCAGCAGAGCCCTGGTTTTGTGGAGATGCCATCTTCCAACGTGAGCATTTGCATTCTTAACCCCACCACTCTGTTTCAGGGCTGTGCCAAAGCCCAGGCTTCAATCTGCTGCAATTTTTACGGCTTGTGTTTGACTTGAAGTGTGTCTCTAACATGCTGGAATTTAAGCCTGTGCTGAATAGGATGGGTTTCTTGAAGAGGATCCAAACTGTCCTCAGGGTGCAATGATGGGAATTGCATCCCAATTAGCAGTGAGGATGGTGCTAATGGATATGTGCAGGCTGGAAGCCAGGGCTGGTTCCTGGGTCTGTCCTCCTGTCCTGCCACAGCCCAGCGTGGCCCCTGGAGCAGGTCCCACACCCCCTCCCCAGGAGCACAGAGCTTGCTGACTTGGGGGGCTCAGACCCCCAAGGAATTCCCAGCCCCAGGGAAGTCCATGAGAATATCACTGATGAGGATTTTTAAACATCAGTGAAAAATTAAGCTTGAGACTGAGGTCGGGTCAGTTTTTCTGTGTAGTCTCTTCAGAGATGAAGAAAAAGCAGGAATTTCTTGAAAGGTGTCTCATTTTGGAATGGTGTCCAATGAGAGAGAAAATAATTTGACCTTTATGTATTAACCACTAACGAAGCAACCTGGTTTTGAGTTGAATTACAACTGCGAGTCACTATGAACCAAATTGCTTCCTTTATGCAGCTGGGTTTAACCTAAATGTCCTGAAATCACAGAAAATTCTGAGTTGGAAGGGATCCACAGTGATCATCAAGTCCAGCTCTTAAGGATATGGCCCCTCTGGGAGTGAAATCCACAACCTTGGCATTATGAGCACCATGTTCTGACCAACTGAGCTCTTCTCCTACTTCCCCAGAGCAGCTGTGGCTGCCCCTGGATCCCTGGCAGTGCCCAAGGCCAGGTTAGATGGGGCTTGGAGCAGCCTGGGACAGTGGGAGGTGTCCCTGCCCAGGGCAGGAGATGAGCTTTGAGGTCCCTTCCAACCCAACCCATTCTGAGATTCTGTGAAGCTCTGGGCAGACCAGGGATTAACCTTCCCTCTTTGGGTTGTTCCTGGCTGAGTGGTGCCAGCTGGGAACATGAGTGTCCCTGGCTTCATCCCTGCTCTGCCAGGCTCCCAGCACTGCAAACATTTTCAGGAAGGTTTTGCAGTTTAAAATTGCTCTCTGAGGCCGATCTGCTCGCAGAGGAGTGACAGCACAGCCCCAACCCATGCTCTGGGGCCACGCTGTGGGGCCACATCTGCTCTCTGGGGCAGGCTGGGAGGCTTCCTGGACTTGCTGGTGCCTCTGCACACAGCAAATCATTTGAGCCCTTTGTCCTTCAAGCAGAAAATGGGTAAAACCTCCCCTTCTGGCCAATCTCGCAGCCATGGGCACGGTGATGGTTGCAACCTCCCTTTTCCCCCTCCTCCTGGGGTAGGAAGTGCCCTTGGTTGGGGAGGGGGCTGAGCTGTGTGTGCTCAGCTGCCTGGGGGGACCCTGGTGTCCCCCAGCTGCCCAGGTGAGTGTGAGCAGGTGTGGGGCAGGCACAGGGTGTCCCTGTTGCTCTGAGCTCCGGGCTGAGCCCGCCCCTTCCTCCTCTGCAGAGCCCAGCACGTCTTCATCGCAGGGCAGTGTGATTTATGCTGCTTGGCATCCTTCCCTACTGCTCATTTTTTAGTTAATTTGCCCCATTTTGTGGAGTTTGTCAGTTGGCTGCTTTTTTCCTTCCCCACCAGGTGCCTCTTTTGATTTGTAAAATGGGAATCCGAAGCAGTTTGGGATTTTAATTTTTATTAACTTTAGAAAGAGCCGACCTGAAAGCCAGGAATTCTTAGTCGAGGTGCCTGTGGGGACAGATTTTTAAAGTTCAGAGCTGCACTCTTTAGGGGAAGCACAGGGACGTGGTTCAAACCATCCTTGTGGGCCTGTGGCTTACAGAATTTTATGTGGATAGGGGTTCAAAGGAGCCAGACTTCTGTGCCCAAACCTGGGCACAGTTTGGGGATTTTCTTTGGTGTATTGTGACCAAATCCCTCTTCCTGTGGAGCCTGGACCTCTGGTGTGCTGCTTCCTGCCCTCTTGGACCTCTGCTCCTCCATCAGCTGTAGCCCTGCCCTCATTCCACACCTTCCCACTCCAGATCTTCCTTGAGAAAATGACAATAAATGTTGTTTTTTTGGGGTTGGGTAACATTTCCCCCTTGGCCATCAGGGTGAGAAGATCCACACTTGCCCAGTCTGGTGTGCAGTGAGTGTTTGAGGGGGTGTGTCAGGAGCTCAGAGCAGGGACCCTTCAGGATTATTGTGGGATAGGCTTTGAATTAAAATGCAACTTCCACAAATATGTCACTTCATCCCCAGTAATTGCATTTCACTGTGATGAATCTCCCGCATCCTTGTTTAACCTCGAAAAGGGCTGATTCTGTATGTTAATTAAGGCCTAATTAAATTTAAATTAAATGCTTATTTGAAACACTTAATTTGACTTGCTACCAGAAATTTCAAATATTGTGGTTTTATTGAAGGGGGAGAGAGATTCCACTGAGGGAAAATCCATCATTTTTCTCAGCACAATTCATGCCTTTGTGCAGAAGTGTCTGTGGCAAGAAAACAGCTGAGTTCTTCGTGGGTAACCAGCCTGTCTGCAGGGCACCCAAGCAGGAAACAAATGGGGCTTTGCAAGAGTTGTAGTCTGAAAAAAAAAAAAGGGAATATAAATTTTCCTTAATAACTTTCACCCTTGATAAGGAATGGCTGAAGTGTGCATTTGCACCAATTTTTTATCAAAATTCCCAGTTGTCCCTGCTTGCAAAGGACTGCTCCTTGCTGTGCAGCTGCTTTCAGGGCTGGTGATAGCCCCACACTGTGCCAGGGAAACAAATTCTGCCTCCACCTCCAGGAGCACTGGGAGCACTGGGGAGTGAGGATGGTCTCCAAGAAAGCCCCTGGCATCCAAATCATCCCAGGATCCAGGCAGGGAAAAGCTGCTGCTGTTTGCTCTGCCCCTTTCTGAGGCAGGAAAGGTTGCTCAGGCTGCAGTGAAAGGAATCAATAAGCTATAAAACATTTTGTGCAGCAGTGTGGGGTGATTTGCATTAAATATCACTCCAGCATTGTAAATATTCCCAAAATGCTACAGTCTCGAGCAACACGTTACCTCAGCCGTCTGCTAAAACAAATGGGAATTTTCCAGAGCTTCCCAAAGAGATTTTCTCTCCGTGCTCTCCCTTACTCCTGTGGGATCCCGTTTAAAACTGGGTGGGGATGGGACAGCTCGCGTTGGAATTGAGCCTTGTTGGGTTATCTGGAGGTTTGGATGGTGCTGGGGAGAGGATCAGGGGACTTGGAGGTGTTTGGGGCTGTTCAGTCTGGTCACAGAGTCCATGAGGTTGGAAAAGCCCTCCCAGACCATCGAGTCCAAGCTCACCCACCCTGTCTCCAGCCCAGAGTGCCATGTTCAGGAATTCCTTGGACACCTCCAGGGATGGGCACTCCAAACCTCCCTGGGCAGCCCCTGCCAAGGCCTGAGCATCCTTTCCATGCAGAAATTCCTCCTGGTGTCCAACCTGAGCCTGCCCTGACAGGATAAGAGGGAATGGCTTCCCAGTGCCAGGGGGCAGGGATGGGTGGGGT
>NW_008238660.1:656251-665254 GCF_000691975.1 Corvus brachyrhynchos
GCTGGACATTGGGGCTGGGAGCAGCCTGGGACAGTGGGAGGTGTCCCTGCCATGGCAGGGGTGGAGCTGGATGGGCTTTGAGGTCCCTTCCAACCCAACCCATTCTGAGATTCTACGATTCTCTTTGGTGCATTTGAACAGATAATATTATTTTGATTGTTCTGAAGTTGTCCAGGCCCTCAACCCGCTCTTTTCCTTTGTCTAAAAGATGTAAAAAATGCATTTTCTTTCACAAAATTTCTTTGCTCATGGGCTTTGTGCTCCAGCATTTCCTTGGCTCCACCCCGGTGCTGAGCCACTGCTGTCCCTGCTCGGGGACACAGGCAGCCTGGAGGACTCACTGTGCTGTGCTAGGGATCAGGATAATCTCAGCCAGGAGGATTGAGTTTAAACAAACACGCAGGAGGGGTGGAAAAGGCTTTCTCGTGCATGACAAGCTTGTGTTTGCTCTGAGGCAGACCTGGCTTGTAGCAGTTTGCTGTGTTTTGTTTGCAAGGAGGCATTGAAAACTTGGTGATTTGGGTTGAATCGGACCAAAAATCTGCCCAAGGGGCCTCTGCAGGGCTCCCAGGCAGGGTGTGGGGACAGCCACCATCCTGTCAGCTCGAGACAGGGCCCCTGGCATGGGAACAGCCCCTGTCCTGCTGGGGAGCAGCGTCCTGTGCCAAGAGCAGCTCTGCCTTCCTAAAAAGCCCTGAACATCCCAGGTGGAGCTGAGAGGGCTGGGCTGAGCAATCCTCTCCTGTCACTCCTGCCCCTACAGGTGTGCTGGAGAAGCCTCTGGACAAAAAGGCTGGCAGGAACTACGGCCCTCCAGGCACCAAGAGGCTCGTGTACTTCATCGACGACCTGAACATGCCTGAGGTGGACGCCTACGGGACCGTGCAGCCCCACACGCTGCTCAGGCAGCACCTGGACTATGGCCACTGGTAGGAGCCTGCTGGGGCTGGGCTGAGACCCTTTTGGGAATGGGGTTTGAGGTGAAGTCACAGCGCAGAGCCCTCCTCCCATCCCGTGTTGGAGCTGGCTGGGAGGCTCTGGGTGAACACTGTGCAGCCTGGGGTGTCCCATGTCCCCAGCAAACGCTCCCTGCCTGGCTGAGCATGGAGGGAGGCCATGGAGTGCCCCTGCTGTGTGAGCTCCTGATGCTGTTTTCAGTCAGGCAGCAACAAACAGTCGGTCTGCAGGCAGAGGTAATTTGTAGGAAAAGCAGCGGCAGTGTTTTGGAAGGAGATTGGAGTGTCTTACAGCACTGCTGGGACAGGGATGCTCACAGCCCTCCCACGGGAAAAGCAAGGCAGAGCCACAGAGCCATTCCCAGTCTCCTCAGCCGTGTGTGTGCCTGGACTTGAGCCAAAGCTTCCCAGCCGTGGGGACAGTGGGGCGGAAGCAGAAATTCAGGGCTGGGGGTGTTGGGGTGTTGGGGAGGTTGGGCAAAAAGAGGGCTCTGGGTGTGTGTGTGAGCAATGCCCCGTGGTGGGGGACACCTTGTGCCCCCTGTCCCCTCCTGGGCAGGTCCAGGCTCCCTGCCCCGCTCTCAGCAGCACCTCTGTGCTGTTGCACCCCTCAGCACGGCGGGTGCAGCTCAGCCCAGGGTGCTGAGGAGGGACAGGGGCACAGCTCCTGTCCCCTCAGGCTGCCCTGGCCCCAGCAGTGATCTCGGGGCTCTGCTGCACCCCAGCTCTGCCAGCAGCCACCCATCCTTCCCTGCAGGCAGCCTGCCCCCACCCCAGGCTGGCCCAAACCAGAGTGATTCCTGTGATTTCCCACAATTTCTGTGCTGGGTCTGACCCGAGAGCTCTGCTCAGCACTTGTTACCAGCTGGTGGGATGTCCCCCAGGAGCAGGGCCCTGTGTGCTGGGCCATGTGCAGACATGCAGCAGTCTCTGCTCCCGGAGAGGGGCAGAGTGTGACCCCCAGAAGCCACAAGGGTCCTGGCAGCCCACAGACACACTCAAGGCACAGCAGTGCTGGCTGCCTTGGCTGGAGTCACCGTCTGTGGCTTTTGCTGTGCCCCCAGGTACGACAGGAGCAGGCTGTCCCTGAAGGAGATCAGCAACGTGCAGTACGTGTCCTGCATGAACCCCACTGCGGGGAGCTTCACCATCAACCCCCGGCTCCAGGTAAAGCCCTGCGCCACGGCAGGCACGGCCCTGCCCTGATTTTGGGTGGATTGTTGAGGTTCAAGGCTCCAGGAGAGCCTGTGGCAGATCCTGCTGTCATTCAATCAGTGGGAACAGCACGGATCTGTGCAGTGACTGGAATTCCTGATGGAGAGGCAGCAGATTTGCTGTCTTCCTCCCTTCTTTGTGTTTCCTCTCCTTTTGCTGCTCAGTGGGAGGAAGAAGTCACAAGTTCCCAGCCAGCTGGACGCAACTCTCAGGAAAAGTGGTTCAGACAGGCAGATTTTACCTTCCTCTTGCTGGTGTTTCCTGCTGGACCATGGTTTGTGAAAGTCTTTTGGTGGTCAGGCATTGGAACTTGCTGCCCAGGGAAGTGGTGGAGTCACCAAGCCTGGAAGTGTTCAAAAATGAGTAGATGTGGCACCTCACAGTGTGGTTTGGGATTTGTTCAAAGGTTGGACTTGATGATCTTGGAGGTCTTTTCTAACCTTACCCATTCTATGTTCCCTTTCTTTGCGAGTTCCAAATCAGCAAAAAGTCTTCTGGGAGGTGGCACCTGCTCCTTCCACAGACAGGACTGAGCTTCACCGGGGCTCAGTGGGGCCTCCAGACCTTCCAGCTCTTCAGTGGACTGAGCTTCCCTAGTGAAATGCCATCGAAAACCCCTTGTTCAGCCAGCAGAAGGTGTCACCTGCCAGCTGTCCTCTGTGGGGAATTGGAAGGGGGAGGTGGTTCTGGTGGACTGCAAGTCATGGGATTGTAGAGCGTCCCAGGTTGGAAGGGACCTTGAAGGATCATCTGGGACAACCTTTCCTGGGAAGTGGAAGATTATTTAGTGCTGTGTCCAGCCACAGCAGGTCCTCCAAAGGGCACTGGCCTGGGAGGTGGTTGCCCATCTCTCTGACCTTTCCGTGTCTCACTTTCTCTTCCTCAGCGTCACTTCTGTGTCTTCGCCCTCTCCAACCCTGATCAGGAGGCCTTGTCCAGGATCTACAGCACCATCTTAGTGCAGCACCTGGCCAGTGGGAATTTCACAGAGCCTGTGCAAAAATCAGCCCAGCAGCTCATTGCCCTGGCCCTGGGGCTGCATCGGAAGGTGGCTGCCACTTTCCTGCCCACAGCTGTCAAGTTCCACTACGTTTTCAACCTCAGAGACTTCTCCAATATCTTCCAAGTAAGTGCAGCTCCTGTCCTGTGGCACTTGGAGTTTGTCCTGATGTCACAGGCAGCTGGTGAGCCAAACACAGTGTCCCACCCAGTAATGACACAGCAGGGGTGTCCCCTGAGCAAAGGGGGTGACCTTGGGCCATTCCCCAGCTCCTGGTTGGTTTTGAATGCATTCCAGAGCTATCACCCATGACTTTGGGGGAAGATCAGTCAAAAGCTTATTTACTTTCCAGCCTCCTCTGGCCAGTGGGGAGGGGTGCACAGTTCCAGAAGGAGGTGCAGATTTTGAGGGGTTTGAAGTGTCCCCTGGCTGGAAAAGGGACCAACTGGAGGGAGCTTTGCGCTGCTGACCTCAGCCCTTCATGCAGTGGCTGTTGTGAGTGTGGTGGAGCTGGGCTTGTCCCGGGGAGCCCCACCCCACTCGTGTGAGTGTGGGGGTCGATGGCACCACCCCACCAGCCAGGGAAGCTCCGTTTGCATGGGGCAGGTGGTGGATTCTCTGGGCTGCTGGCCCTGAGCGGAGGAGAGGAGAGGAGAGCAGTAACTGCTTCAGCTGCTGTGCCACAGCCAGGACAGCTTGGTGGCTGTGCCAGTGTGTCCTCTCAGGTGCTCAGCATTGTGAGTGCAGGATGGCATTTAAAGAGCTGGTAAATCAATCCAAACCAGCTTTGATTTTACCACTGAAACTGAATTGCCAGCCGCTGCACCAAAGGGAACTTGTTCAGCTTCAGAAGTGTTTTTTTCCATCCTCAACGAGATTTTGTTTTTCTGTTTTCCCCAGCAGTCTCATGCTCTGAAGCAGCTGGTGTTCCTGCTCAAGAGCCTTTCAGAGTTTCAGGCTGATTAATACAATTTGATAAATTCCTCAGCAGCCAAACCAAGGGTCAGCACCATAGCCTGTTCTAAACCCCCAGCTGGTGATTTGTCACTGTCCTTGTTAACATCTGTTTCACAAAGTAGGTGCCTGGAAGTTCAGTGCCTTGTGCCTGCCCATCAGACAGGAGCTGGAGGAATGACAGGACAGGGAAAGCCAGGAACAGGACCTTGAACAAGTGAATAACTCCACAGTGTCAGGAGGAGTCAGGCCTGTCACTTGCGCTCAGCTGAGCACCAGCAGCTCCGACGTGAGATGTGGGTCATGTTAAATCCTGCCTCCCAGTTAAGCTGGGCTTTGAGAGAACAGGAGCATTTCAATGGGAAGCTTTAATTGGGTTGGGGGGTAATAGAAACCATCCTGCCAGATCCCAGTGCTGGGCCAGAGGGCAGTGACAGGAATGCTCCTCCTCCTCTATTCAAGAGATTCTCCATGCTCTTTTTTTGTTTGTATCTCTTCAGTGTTGGCCCCAGCTCCATCCCAGATGCAGTGATCCACAGCCACGTGTCCCTCGTGCTTTTGGGGTGTGGGGGTCTTTAGACTAAAGGGATTTTAGAGGCATTGAGTGATTTTGAATTCTGTTTTAACCAGTTTGGGATCTGATGCGTTTCTCCTTCCTCTCTTTGAGTTGTCAGCTTTTCTCACCATTTTTTTTTTTCCTGGAATAAATAAAATAATTTGACAGCTGTAATGACAAATGTGAAACCCAAACAATCTGAGCCGTGGACCAGTGAGCTGAGAGGGCCTGCTTTACATTGCTGTCAATGCATTAAATATTTAATGTATAAATAATTAGATGTTAGGAATAAAAGCTGTCTGTTTAATTCATACCATTGAAAACCCTGTGTGCTGTTAATAGGCTTAGTATAGGCGACACCTCTTTGAAATATAATTCTTTTATGCATTTTAATAGAGTTCATGGTAAACACACTGTGCTAAGCAGACAGCAACTGATATTTCCTGCAGGCAGAATGCACCTAATTAGAATTAATTGATTAAAAAACAAAAAGACGCCAGTAACATTTACAAACTATTTTTCCTTCTTGACAAAGCACCCACGGGGTGCATGGGGTTGGATGGAAAAAACTGGACATCTGGGCTGGTGCCTGGCTCTGAAGGGTCCCACCTGCTGAGAGCAGGACCCCAGCCCGGCCAGGGGAGGCTGGGTGGGGGATCAAAATGGGTGTAATGAGTGTAAACCTTCAAAGGAATGTGGGAAACAGGCATTCCCACCAGGGGTGTGGGCAGCAGGTTGAGGGAGGTGATTCCACCCCTCTGTGCTCCTTCATGAGACCCCACCTGAAACACTTGTCCAGCTCGGGGGTCCCAGCACAGGGAGGAGCTGGAGCTGCTGGAGGGAGTCCAGAGGAGGCTCCAGGATGAGCAGAGGGATGGAGCAGCTCTGCTGGGAGGAAAGGCTGGGAGAATTGGCTTTGTTCAGCCTGAGGATTGCTCTGAAGTGACCTTACTGTGGCCTTCCAGTGCCTGAAGGGGCTCCAAGAGAGCTGGAGAGGGACTTTGGACGAGGGATGGAGTGACAGGACACAGGGAATGGCTTCCCACTGCCAGAGAGTAGGTTTAGATGGGATATTGGGAAGGAATTCCTCCCTGTGATGGTGGTGAGGCTCTGGCACAGGTTTTCCAGAGAAACTGTGGCTGCCCCTGGATCCCTGGAAGTGTCCAAGGCCAGGTTGGACACCTGCTCTGGTGGAAGGTGTCTCTGCCCATGGCAGGGGGAGGATGGAATGGTCTTTAAGGCCCCTTCCAACCCAAATCATTCTGGGTTGAGAAGCAGCTTTGGGAGTTCTGGGTCAACAGGACACATTCCCTTGGGTGTTTGGTGTGGGTTTGCCCAGAACCTGGGTGCAGGTTGCTGTGAGGGGGACTCAGCACACTGGGTGCTGGGCTTGGGTCCCTCAGGGTCAAGCCTGGGTTTCCTGACTGTCCTTGCTCTCCACAGGGCCTTCTGTTCTCTACCCCTGAATGTCTGAAGCAACCCCAGGACCTGGTGAAGCTCTACCTGCACGAGTCAGAGCGGGTGTACCGGGATAGGATGGTTGAGGAAATGGATTACGACACTTTTGATAAAATCCAGCGGGAGATGGTGAAGAAGTGCTACGACGTAAGCGTTGAGGGCTGCTGAGCTCTAGTGCTGATGGCAACAGAACAGAGTGGGCTTATTGGAAGGGAAGTCAGTACTGAGGATTTTCCTTTCCTACTCTTTCTCTCCTGTACCTCTTTCCCCTTTTCCACATGCAGGTGCAACTGTGTGGACGTAAAAATGCTGTTCCCTGGGGAGGTGGCTCAGAGCTGCAGTGGGTTTTCCTGTGTTTGTTCTGTACTATTTTGTTCTCTTCTACAGGACATTGAGGACACTTTAGAGCAGGCCAAACGCATGAATATTTACTGCCATTTTGCCAAAGGCCTCGGGGAACCTGGCTATAGGCCAGTTCCAACCTGGCAGGAGCTGAACCAGATCCTCGTGGAAGCCTTGGACAACTACAACGAAGTCAACGCTGCCATGAACCTGGTGCTGTTTGAGGATGCCATGTGCCACATGTAAGGGGCTCTTCTGTCTTCATGCTCCCACCATTTCTCTGTGCAGATTGTTTGGTGGAGTTTCCCAGGGGATGGAGGGAGATGGGCTGAGGCCAATCATTTGTAGTTCAACAGGGCCAAGTGCCAGGTCCTGCTCTTGGGGCACAACAACCCCATGGAACACTCCAGGCTGAGGCAGAGTGGCTGGAAAGCTGGAAAAGGCTGTGGGGGTGCTGATGACAGCCCTGGGGTGGCAGCAGGGCCAGGGCAGTGCCCATCCCCTGTGCTGGCACTGCTGGGGCACCTCCAGTGCTGGGGACAGCTCTGGGACACTCAGGACAAGAAGGACATGGAGGGGCTGGAGCGTGTCCAGGGCAGGGAACGGAGCTGGGAAGGGTCTGGAGCCCCAGGAGCGGCTGAGGGAGCTGGGAAAGGGGCTCAGGCTGGAGCAAAGGAGGCTCAGGGGGGACCTTGTGGCTCTGCACAAGTCCCTGACAGGAGGGGGCAGCCGGGGGGGTCGGGCTCTGCTGGCAGGGAACAGGGACAGGAGGAGAGGGAACGGCCTCAGGCTGGGCCAGGGGAGGTTTAGATTGGGTATTGGGGAATATTTCTCCCCTGAAAGGGCTGTCCAGCTCTGGCACAGCTGCCCAGGGAAGTGGTGGAGTCCCCACCCCTGGAAATGTTCAAAAAATATGTGGCCAGGACACCTGAGGATGTGGTTTAGTCGTGACCATGATGGACAGTTGGACACAATGATCTTTCCCAACCCTGAGGATTCCATGATTCTGGGAGAATTACAGCTGTGGAGCTGGGGGGGAGCCAACGTTTCACCTGCCCAGGTGTTGTGTCCAGCACAAACACTGCGCTGCTCCAAACTGGTGTTTGGAAGGAATGTCCCAAACTCTGGGGCTTCCAGCCAGAGGCTCTGCGTGCTGGTGGTTTTTTGGTCTGGTTGCTGTCATGAAACCTTTGGCCCTTGGAGCTCTGCATGTGGCACAAATATTTATCAGATGCGACATTCAGGTGCTTTATTGTCTTCCCTTGCCAGCCAGGGTGTACTGGGGTTTCCCTAAGTGCTGACAGCTGGTTTAGAGCCACATTTACACAGGCCCTTAGTGGGATTTTCCTCTGTATGAAGTACTGTGTGCATTTAGGCTACTCCTTTTAAAGGGTGCAGGCATTTAGACTGCTTTGATCCTCTGGAAAACCTGCTTGCATGGAGATGCCTGGAGGTGCAGATGGATTCCAGCTGGAAATTGGACATGTGGGACTATATGAAAATAAGCTTCCCACTGATCATTATGAAGCTGTTTACGTGCCTTGGGGGGGGACCTCCAGCTCTCACACCCAGCCTGGAGAAATCCCAGCAGAGACAGAGTCACTTCTGGGTGCTGAAATGCAGAGCTGGCCTTGGGTGGCTTCAGGAGATGGAGCTACCCTGGCAATCAGAGTATGAGCTGATTCTGTATGGAAACCTTGTCCCAGGAGGTGCAGATTTGGGGCTCTAAGCTGGAAGGAAGCCCCTGAGCTGGTGCACACCAGGGTGGGTGGTTTCAATTCTCATTAATATATATATATATATATTTATTTTTTAAGATACATATATATATAAAGTTATATATATATATATTTATATATAATTTAATATATATACATACATATACAGAAATAGCATTTACACACACACACACACACACATATATATATATATATATATACACAAAATTGGTCTGTTCCAAGTGCTCCCAACCCGTGTTGTTGGCCACTGGGCTGGGCAAATTTTCCCTGACAGTCTGGGTGTTCCCTCCTCTATCCATAGGTCCCATGAAACCTGCTGTCCATGCGTGTTTCTGCTTGCATTGCCTGCAGAATGGTCACAGGATTACTGACCCTGTGCTCCTCTTGCTCTTGTAAATCAGGATTTGCAATTGGAATTTACAAAACACGGCCCTGCCCCTCCAGTTCACACTGAGAGTAACGAGGAAAGCGAGGTTTGGGTATCCAGCACAACTTCCCAATTTCACTGGAGCTGAGTGAATCCCGTTCATTGCATTTGGAAATTGCATTTGGCTGAAATACACAACTCCCTCCATCTCAACCAGCTTCTGACTATCAGCTTGAATTTGCTGAAGGTTTTCAGTTGGGAGCAAAAATAGAAGAAAAGAAGACATTTGATGACTTAATATATGTAGGGCCATGGGGGATGCCTGTCAGTCACCTCATCCAGGGCTGTGTCACAGCACGGAGCCCTGGGGAGCACATCAAGGCAGGGACCACGGGCAGAGCTGGCCTGGGGAACTC
>NW_008238660.1:665270-666672 GCF_000691975.1 Corvus brachyrhynchos
GTTCTCACAGACTGGATTGTTTTTACAGAAATAATTTCACAGAAATTAGTAAATGATTAAGTTATAAAATTATAAAAAGATCAGTCAGAGTCTGTGCATAGATTATAAAATACTGGAGTGGTAATAAAGCAGTGCAGTGTTTCTCACAGTATTACTTGAAAAATAATGAGATTAATCTAGGAAAATAGTGAAGGGAGCTGAATAAAAGCTGTGGAGAGGGGAACGGGGCTTGTATTTCAGTCCCAGGACAGTGGGGGTTCCACAGGTGGGATCCTCTGAACCCCCCTCACCTGGGGGGCAACATGTGGGGGTGGCAGCATTTGCTTAAAGAGGATAAAAGGGAGGCAGACAGAATTCACTGTAGGATCTCAGACAGGACAGGTGAGCAGACCTGGGAAGCAACAGCAAGTTCATTGTGAGAGTGAGAAAATCTCACTCTTAGGTGGTGGTGGTGTGGATAACTAAGGAATACAGATTGTTTTCTGGGTAGGTTTGTGCCATTCCAGCCATGTGTGAATGTGCTGTGGTGCAGAGCAGAGCTCCTCACCTGTGCACGAATCCCAGATGCCTTGAGAAGAGAGGCCTTTCCTGGGGAGGGGGATCAGAGCCTTGAATTTTGCTCTCAGTTCTTGCATATCAATGTCCTTTTCCCCTTGCCCTCCCTGAAAAGATACCCAGGCCTTCACTTGAACATTGTTCTGTCCAGCAGGACTTGGCAGGTGGAAAAAAACTGGGCACATTTTGAATTGCCACCAGAGTGGGGCTTTTTTTTCGTCAGCACCATCCTCTGGACAGATCTCAGCAGAGACGCGCATTGATTGCTACCACATCTCCGAGACCGACATTCTTCATCCCGCTCAGAATACAATTTCTTAGTGAATAAAATATGTATGGAAAAGCAGTGGGCAGAGAAATAGGAAAACACTCTTACTAATGAGAGATTTTGTATGCTTCAATTTAGCTGCCGCATCAACCGTATCCTGGAGGCGCCCCGGGGAAACGCGCTCCTGGTCGGCGTGGGCGGCACCGGGAAGCAGAGCCTGACCCGCCTGGCAGCCTTCCTCAGCTCCCTGGAGGTCTTCCAGATCACCCTGAGGAAAGGATACGGCGTCCCTGACCTCAAGGTGGGGGACTTGAAAGGCTCAGGTGGAGGGGAAGGAAGTAAAAATCAGAACTCGCCCTGGAAACTTGTTGAATATTGAGAGACAGAATGGAGGAGGATGACCGTGAGCCCAGGTGTGCCCAGGTGGGCAAGAGGCCAATGGCACCTGGGATGTGCCAGCCCTGGGTGGCAGCAGGGCCAGGGCAGTGCCCGTCCCCTGTGCTGGCACTGCTGGGGCACCTCCAGTGCCGGGGACAGCTCTGGGACCCTCAGGAAAAGAAGGACATCGCGGGGCTGGGG
>NW_008238660.1:666807-683846 GCF_000691975.1 Corvus brachyrhynchos
GGGCAGCGGGGGGGGTCGGGCTCTGCGGGCAGGGAACAGGGACAGGAGGAGAGGGAACGGCCTCAGGCTGGGCCAGGGGAGGTTTAGATTGGGTATTGGGGAATATTTCTTTGCTGAAAGGGCTGTCCAGCCCTGGCACAGCTGCCCAGGGAAGTGGTGAAGTGCCAGTCCCTGCAGGGATTTAAAAGCCATGTGGATGTAGCACCTGCGGACACGGGTTAGGGGTGGCCCTGGCCACTCTGGGGGAACAGGTGGACACAATGACCTTAGAGGGCTCTTCCAAATGGAATGATTCTGTGATCCTGAGGTACTGAAACACTCCAGGCACCACATGATGCCGTGGAGAGGAGCAAATGCCTTGCTGGAGTGTGTCTGCACAGGGGTGCAGCCAGAGCTGGGGTCTCCTGGCAGTGCTCCGAGCTGGCCAGGCCTGAGAACGCCCCAGCCCAGCCCTGAGTGTCAGCCCTCGGCTGTGCTGATGTTCTCAGTGACTGGGCAAGTTCTGAATTTTCCCATTGCTGGGTCTGGCTTTGCAGCATGTAGCTGTAAGCCCTCCTGGTTCCCCACCTGCAGGCAGACCTGGCAAACCTGTACCTGAAGGCTGGGCTGAAGAGCGTGGGCTCCGTGTTCCTGCTGGGCGACGCGCCGGTGGGGGGCGGGCGCTGGTGCTGGTGAACGACTTCCTGGCATCAGGTACAGCCCTCGTGCTCTGCTTTCTCCTCTCCCCCTCTCCAGTGGAGTTTTGCTCCTGGTAGCACCTGGAATTTTGGAATAGACAGAGGGGCAAAGGATGAAATGAGCTGGAAGTTGCATGGGTGGAGCGCTCGAGTAAAAGCGGTGCCCGGGCCTCCCTGGGGAGGGACACTCCATCAGCTGGGACATTTCTTGTCTTTCCCTTGTGTCTTGTACCTGTTTTTCCATATGTCTTGGGATTCTGCACATAGCTGCTAAGGGACAAGTCTGCTGGGATATTGTAGCTGGGGACAGAGCCAAAGGAATGTATCACAGGTGAGGAGTTTCACCGGGGGATCTCGTGCATCCACCTCTTGAATTAAGGTTGTTTCTGTACACTGGGTGTGACTGGAGTATCTGCGAGCTGGAGGATGAAGCAAAGCCACGGGGTGGCTGTGTCAGTGTGTGTCACCTGGCTGCTTATCCCATGCCAGTCCCTTCCCTGTTGTTTTTCCAGACGCATTGGGGTTTTTGAGTTGCTGCTCACCCAAAGCATTGCAAGGCACTCGGTGTCCGTGCCAGCGCTCTGTTTTGTGGTGTGTGCGGATGAGCATCCCTGTGTGCTGCGGTTCCCAAGCCCCTGGGGGTGCAGGCTGTGTCACCAGGACCACGGAGGACACCTGGAGTGGGCATGTCCCCATTTTCCCTGGCAGATCCCTGCCACTGCCTCCCTGCCACTCTCTGCCTTGTGAATCAGGTGGGGAAGGCACCAGCTGGGTCAGGTCCCTGCAGGGATGGGGAGAGGTGAGGAATCAGCAGCACAACTGTTTGTGAGTAGCTCCAGAGGTGTGGCTGTACATTGGTGGCCAGATGGCTTCAGCAGCACACAAGCTCTGATGCTCTCCCATCTGAATCAGCTGTGATGATTTTGTAATCGGGAGCAAGGACAAGGTTTGATGTGGAGGGTGGGGAGGAGTTCCCACCAGCTCCTACATGTGGTGCAGATGCACAGACACCTGATAACTGAAGGTGAAGCTCAGGAGAGAGCTGAGGTTCTTCAGCCTGGAGAAGAGAAGCTCTGGGGAGACCTCAGAGCCCCTTGGAGCCTAAAGGGGCTCCAAGAGAGCTGGAGAGGGACTTGGGACAAGGGTCTGAAGTGACAGGATGAGAGACAATCCTTCCCTGTGAGGGTGGGAGGCCCTGGCACAGGGTGCCCAGAGGAGCTGTGGCTGCCCCTGGATCCCTGGAAGTGTCCAAGGCCAGGTTGGAGAGGGCTTGGAGCAACCTGGGATAGTGGAAGGTGTCTTTCTTACTTGTTTCTCTTGTTATCATCATCTAGAACAAAATATGTTCTAATCTTTTTGATAAATGAGCAGATTTCTGATGAGTGTATTTCCCTAAGTGATTCGTGCTCATATTGAAAGTATCTGACTCAGTAATGATGATTTTAATCAAATCAGAAGCCAGAAAGGAAGTGAATATGTGATAAATTAAGGAAACAATAATAAAAAAAAAGAAGTTGGTTGGGTGCATTTTTGGCAGTCAGCTGCTTAACTAGTAAATTTTAAAAGTTTCTACAAGATTTTTAACTTTTAAAATGTTTTGGGGATCTGAGAGTTATTTGGCCACTGCTGGAAATGGCCCTGAACAGCTGCAAAAACTTTTCATGTAATTAATGCATTTGCAAAACTACAATGATTTTTTATCACTTATGGCATATTAGGGATTTGAATGTTTCTTTTGTAATCTAATTAGATTGCAGAGCTAAAAAAAAAAAAGGGATTTTCTGTACTTTGACTCTATTCTATGTTCCCTTCCCTTGTGTTTCATAAGGATGTTTGCTCTCAGGGGTGTTTATTTTTCAGCACAATGACCTTCTGTGCCCCTTTGCTGCTTCTGGGGCCCGGGGGTGCCTGCTGCAGTGCTTTTACCTGAGGAAGGGACTTCCCTGAGCCCCTGGAGAGGGAGGCAGCAGCTTCCCTTTGCTCTAAGACTCCGATGACATCCAGACCCGTAAACCCAAATGTGTCCCCTTCTCCTAGGGGAAATCCCGGATCTCTTCCCTGATGATGAAGTGGAAAACATCATCAGCAGCATGAGGAATGAAGTCAGAGGCCGGGGGCTGGTGGACTCCAAGGAGAATTGCTGGAGGTTTTTCATCGAGCGCGTTCGGCGGCAGCTGAAGGTGAGGTGGAGCAGGAGGGGCTGGTGCCGAATGATTTCTTGCCTTTCTCCTTTTGTATATTCTCTGTGTTCTTTACACACACCTTTGTAGCCTATTATTGCATTAGTAGCTGGTCCCAGTACTTCTCCCAACTTTTTCCCTAGGCAGAAACACAAAACCCATTCCAGAGCCCCAAGCCCCAGGGGGTACAAGGCGCCTCTCCTATCTTGGTTCTTTTTGGGAGCCAAGGCCAAAAACAGCTCTTCGAGACACATTTTTGTGAACAAAGTTTAGTTTCCATCTGAGGGGGGAGGATTTAGAGAGGGGGGAAATTCTCTCACCTCTTAGGTCTCTAATTGGTGATTTTTGTCAAATATGCCAATTTGCTAAACTTACAGAACTCTATTCACCCCAGGTGGGGGTGGGCATTGTGTGGACATTTTCCATGTCTGCCCCTGGAGGCCTCCAATAAAGACCAGCCTTTCTGCTGCCTCCTGGACTAATATTATCTCCAAAGTGTGGTGTTTTATTTCCAGGTTCTTGAAGGCATCAGGGTTGGTGCTCCCCATCCACCCTGGTGCAGGTGTGTGGGGTGGAGATGCTCTGGGCTGCCCCGTGGGGAGGTTGGGCTGCAGCTCTCAGGGGTGTTTATTTTTCAGCACAATGACCTTCTGTGCCCCTTTGCTGCTTCTGGGGCCCGGGGGTGCCTGCTGCAGTGCTTTTACCTGAGGAAGGGACTTCCCTGAGCCCAGGGTTTGCTGCCTGGTGCTGGCATGAAGGTGCACTCAAGTGCCGGACACACCGTCTGTGTCATCACCCGGGGGCCTTTAGACAACACAAGTGATCCAGCACAGAGGCTGCTGTAGCTGGTGGGGTGGGATCCTCCCTGGGAAGGGGCTGCTGGAGCCCGAGGTGGGCTGCAGGGGCAGATCCCAGCCCTGCTCCTCCTTCCCTGCCCTCGTGTGCCCCGCAGGTCGCGCTGTGCCTGTCCCCCGTGGGCCCCAAGCTGCGCCTCCGCAGCCGCAGGTTCCCGGCCCTGGTCAGCTGCACCACCCTCGACTGCTTCCAGCCGTGGCCCCGGGAGGCCCTGGAGTCCGTCAGCCTCCGCTTCCTGCGGGACATGGACACCCTGCAGGTGAGCAGCCAGCACGGTTCCTGCCAGGGGACCCTGGGGACAGGGCTGGCCACAGCCAGGAGTGGCTCCGTGTCTCACACCAGGTGGGCACTGCTGAAAGGAGGGTGAGGTTGCCCTCCAATGTGAGAGATTGGTTACGTGAAAAGGGACATATAGATTCGGGGTATACAGATTCTTTGCAGCTTACTGATCTGAGAGGCTGGCTATGTGAGAACGGGCACATAGGCCCTTGCAGCTAGCTGAGCAAGGTCTCATAAGACAATGCACCACAGATCCTGTGCAACAACTGAAGTTACAGAATATTACATGTATCTTGCTCAGTAACTGAACCACCATTGAGCCTTACTGCTGAACTATGGGTTTATTTGCAGAGCCAGCAAGGTTAGGTTTTGGCAGTATAAACAATAGACATCTGTGGTTAGAAGGCCAGGGAAAAAAGCAGAACTGCTGACCACGAAAGGGGGTCTAAGGAGGGGTTTAGAATCAGCTTAATCGACGTGAACCACTTAGAATGCGCCATTACGAATATGCATAAAGCTTATTATTGTTAGTATATAAGGAGTTCTGGTACAATCAATAAATCGGATTCCAGCTGATCGCTCATATTGAGCGTCTGGGTTTCCCCTCTATCGCGACACTCCAACACATCCAGGACAGACACACAGCTGGTGTCTGTCCATCACTGGTAGCACTGAAGTGCGTTGAACTCAACCAAACCATCCTTGAGGCACGTTCCAAGTTTTTTGGAGAGGGTTGTGGAGCTTGGCAGCAGAGCCACGGGCCCCACGCTCCTGTGTGCCTGGTGTGTTACTGGGTGCTGGTGGCACTGCCAGGGAAAGGACGGCTCTGCCAGCACAGAGGGAGCCCCAAACACCCACAGAAAATAATCTGCTGCTCCTGAGCACTGCAAGGAACACACACGCTCTGCTCTCCCCACTTGAGTCTGAGCCTCTGGAATTCTCAAGGGCAAAAATAGGTCAAGTTCCCAGTGCTGACAACCTGCTATTAGAATAGAGATTCGTTTCTGTTTATTTAGTTTGTCTGGGCAGGATTTAGGAAGAATAAAGTCTACAATGTTTCTTTTTAGGAGTGTGCACTTTTCCCATTTGTACAGAAGAAAAGCCCAAATGTATACTTATAAGAGCTGTTATTTTGTAGAGAAATTGCTTGGAATAAGATAATGTGTGAGATAAAAAGATATCAAAAGAGGTATAAAGTACACGAGCAACAAAGTTATTTTAGAGATAACAGTGAAAAGGGATCAGCTGAGGTGTTACATCCCGGATTGTGCTGCAGCAGAATGAAAAGTTACCAAATTCCTTTCTATTCAGCACAGACCTGCGTTATATATAGTTTTCTATTTAAAACAACTTCTCCTCATCTCCCCATCTTCTCTTTAGGATTCAGTGAAAGATTCAATAAGCAAATTCATGGCCCACGTCCACATCAGTGTCAACGAGATGTCCCGGCTGTACCTGAGCAACGAGCGCCGCTACAACTACACCACCCCCAAGTCCTTCCTGGAGCAAATCAAACTCTACCAGAACCTGCTGCTGAAGAAGGACAAGGATTTAAAGGCAAAAATGGAGCGGCTGGAGAATGGCCTGGAGAAGCTCAAGAGGACTTCTGCACAGGTCAGAACCCCTTGGGGTTGGTTTTCCTTGTTTCTCTTGTCTGATTCGAGGGAGAATTTTACAGGGAAAAAAAATTCTGCTGGATCCTGGCTCTAGTCTGGGCTTGAGCTGGGTTTTTGGAGGAGCAGAAGTGATGTTCTGTGCTGGAAAGGAGAATGCAGAGGTGTGTGTCCAGTCTCTGCTGTTTGGGGGTAACTGAAAGATTTCAGTAAATAAAATGAGACTGGGATCCAGCTGACTCTGCCATCCTCTTCTAGTGGTTAAATTTCAGCTGGGGTGATGAAACAGCTTAGGAAATACAGGATAGTCAGTGATTTTTGGAGCTGCATCCAGGAAATCTACAATAACTTCAGCAAGACTCTTTCAAACTAAATAGTGCATGCTGTTAAAATGAGGCTGATGTTCACTTCTCCTTCCATTATGCTATCCATCTTTAAAGAAAGCTAATACATGTCTGAAGTGCACATTAGTCATCCCAAAATCCCCCTGCTAAAGACTCACACTGGCACTCTCCTCTGGCAATGACTGGAAGTTGTTCTGGGTATTTCCCAAACCTCTCTGCAGTGACACCTACGTCTGTTGCTGCACTCCCATTTTTCTCTCCATTTCATATCCTATTAACTCTCACAGATGTTTGCTTGCAAAGCTTCTACGGTGGCAAATGGGGCTGTCCTGAAGCTGCTCTGGAGGAGTGCAGGGGGGTTGGTGAGAATGAAGGACTGGCAGGTCCATCCCCTTCCACACACCCGCTCTGGGTAGCGCTGGGGACATCAGTCACGTCTGTCACGCTCCAGGGGACACGCGCCTGCCTGGGCTGATGGATGGGCTGAGCTGGTGCCTCTCAGCGCTGATATCTCCATCTCCCTTCAAACAGCCTCTGCTCACAGAGCAGGGCACAGGAGGGCTGAGCACATGCCACGTCCTGTGCAGGTTTTAGCATCTCCTTTGTAGGGAAGGGGTAGCAGAGAGCGCTGGTGGTACCCACCAGAGCGACCAGGCCGTGCCCTCAGTGCTCACCTCACCTCACCTCACCTCACCACTGAAACTGCAGGAAAAATGAAACCCCTCCAACAATATTTTTAGTGTTAGAGAATCAAGGCATTCCTTTATTCTGGCCAGGATGTGCAACCAAAATCGTTTCACCCACACATAGCCCAGGTGTGCAGAGAAAATCCTTCCATGACACATGGATTTGACCACAAATTTTTCACAAACTTTATACAGTCAAAACCCAGAGAGATTCATTGGTTCAGTGTTCATTGGTCCCAAGTTACAGAGTTCTTTGTATTTGGTTTCCTGTTGGTTACAGATCTCTTCACCTCTGATGCTAATTAGGTCCTCATTCCTTGGTTCTCTTATCTCTCTTTTCCCAGTCCAGGTGTCTCTGACCATGCCAGGGGTGATGTTTGGGGTTGATGTTCATTAATGGCTGTTGACAGTCATTGTATTTTGTGTATCTTCTGTGCTACTCCCAGTCTGTTGAGATGTTGAGTTCATCAGGCCTTGCCTGGTGGAGCAATGCCCTGGAAAGAAACTTCAATTCCCTTTCCTTGGGGTGAACTAACCTGACTGAAGTTATAAAATCAAAAATTTGAAACTTGGTATATTTTCCAACAACCTGACCTCACCTGACCTCACCTCACCCATGCAGGCAATAGTTCTGATGGACCTGTGGGGTGCTGCTGTTTTTTGAGGAGTCCCCAGTGGTGGATAAGATGGATTAAGTTTATTTTTTGGGAGCAGCTGATATGAAACGAATCTTTTGAGAACAAGTCCCCGGGTCTGTTGTGACTCATGGGAACCCTTCTGCATTCTTCAGGCTTCTCTTCAGTGGCTGCTGTGTGGGCAGGGCTCACTGATGAGCCACAAAGCAGTGGTGGAGGACTTGGAGGCAATGGGAAGGATGGGAAAATCAAATCACAACAAAGGTGAAAGAGCACAATGTTTGTGTCTGGTTGGGGTGAGGCTGGGGTGAGAGGTGCCTCCTTGTGCAGGTAATTAAGATGCAGAGCAGTGAGGACAAATATGTCAAATTCGAGTTTAAAATTAGCACTGGGGGCCTAAAATTAAACACCTAAATTACCAGATGTGCGCAACAGTCAAATCTGCTGTTGATTTGAAAGCAGAGTGTGGATGTTTGTCAGGACTGGAAATCACACCAGCATGTTCAATCTTGAATATGGATTTAAAAGGTTGAACTTTGCATTCACCCGTGGAAATGCTTAGTCTTGGGGCTGAGGAAGTGATGAGTCCTCTCTCTCTCTCTCTCAGGTGTGTCATCTGCAGGTTGTGCTTGGGAGTGATGTGCTGGGGGTGGAGGGGCATTTTCAAAGCAAAAGTGGAGGATTTTGATCCTTGGGTGTCACCTGGCTGTGTCTCAGCTCTGAGGACTGGCGCTCAGCACTGGTGTTCTCCAGGGCCCTGCTGCTTGGTACCATGACAAGTTAATTATGAGCTTTGTGTGTTTCTGTGGGCTCAAAGTGGCCTCAGCACGAGGGGCTGTGGGGCCAGGAGCTGCAGGTATTTTTGACTTTGCTGTTCCAGTTTCAAAAGAACCTCTCTGCCTCCTTTTACTGTGGTCCCCTCTACCCTTTTTTTGTCCTTTGGAGATTCGGACACCTTGATGCTGTTGACCAACCTTCCTCCTCCAGCAATGTTTCCCATCAGCTCATAACCATCTCTCCCTGCAGACAGAAGCATCCTCAGCACTCAGGGGAGCTGAAGCCTCCTTCCTATTAGGACATAATGGATTGGGAAGACGTGTGGGATGAGTCATTTGTTTTTCAGAGTGCTGTGTGCCACCAAGAGGTCAGCGCCCATTGCTGAGTAATTCTGAGGATGGCTTTGGTTAATATTGCATCACTGGATTCCAGATTCGAGCCTGGCTGGTGCTATCAATTAATCGCCGACCTTTTGATGTATTTTGTGTTCTTGAAACAAGGCAGGGACAATCAGATAAAATGAGTCTTCTGGGAGCCTGCCCTCCAGGTTTTCTTCTCTTTAATAATTTTTCTCATGCTGTTCTGATCGTAGGCAAGGGCTTCTCCCTTCCTTTCCCTGATGAAGTCACAGCACATTACCCTTGAATTTCTCATTTGCTTTGCTCTTTCGCTTTCCACCTCACATTACTAATTGCTTATCAGATTGTTCTGCACTCAGGAAGCTGCTCACAGGTTTCTCATGGAATCACAGAATCCAGAATGGTTTGAGTTGTAAGGGACCTCAAAGTTCATCTCATTCCACCCCCTGCCATGGCAGGGACACCTCCCACTGTCCCAGGCTGCTCCAAGCCCCAATGTCCAGCCTGGCCTTGGGCACTGCCAGGGATCCAGGGGCAGCCCCAGCTGCTCTGGGCACCCTGTGCCAGGGCCTGCCCACCCTCACAGGGAAGGATTTCTTCCTGATATCCCATCTAACCCTGCCCTCCTTCAGTTTGAAGCCATTCCCTTTTGTCCTGTCACTGCAGGCCCTTGCAAATAGTCCCTCTCCTTCGTCCTTGCTTTTTTAAAATCCTGACAATGTCTGCAGTCATTTCCCCTCCCATTGCTGCATGTGCTCAGCAGGGCATTGTCTGTTCCCCTGGGCTGAGCTTACCCTGCTCTTTGTGGTGCTGTTGAGTGCCCATGGATTCTAATCCCCTGCTTGTTTTGTGCTGCTCATGTAAACCCCAGGAGCTCCCGTTTGTGTGAGTATCCAGCACACAAAGGCTGATTTCTGGGCAGAAGGTCACAGCCATATCTGCCATCAGCAGAGCCCACTTCAATTTCCTGCAGCCCCTGAGACGTGGAGCTGAACAAGGAGCTGCCGCTGGGTTTGTCACACGAGGGGATTATGTGCTCACGTGAGCCCAGATTTACAGCTGTGCCTTTGTCCTGGTGAGAGCAGTCCCACAGTGCCAGGCAGCAGGGGATGATGATGGATGGAGGGCATGTGGAGAGCCCTGAAAAACTGCTCTCCACGTGAAGCCGATGCCAAATGTCAACAGCTTCAGTTTGTGGATTGCAGCCTGTGCTCTCCCTTCTGGTATAGCCAAAACGAGTGTCTGGCTTCCCTTCCTGTAAGGATTTTTGTGTGGGTAAAGATGTGCCCCAGGAGCTCTGAGTGAACCTTTATGAGCCTGATATCAGGCAGCAAAAGCCTCTGTGGTCTGCCCAGAGTCTGGGTAAATTCACTGAAACGGGGATTTTAGCAGGAGGTTTTCTGCCTGCAGGTGAGAGCCTGTGTGAGCTTCCCCTTGGGCAAACGCTGCTGAGGGCTCCTGCTGTGAGCAGGGTGTGAGGAGCTGCCACCACGGCCCTGCTGGTGGCCTCCTGGCTGCCATCTCAAGGGGACATCCCTTCTCAAGCCCATCTGACATCACATTTAAAGCCCCTTGACCCTCAGAGCTCTGCCAAGGGCTGGAGCTGTCAGCAGATCCCAACTGCAATCTTCCTGGGGAGAAAAATGGTGTTAGGAAGGAATTGTTCCCTGGGAGGGTGGGCAGGCCCTGGCACAGGGTGCCCAGAGCAGCTGGGGCTGCCCCTGGATCCCTGGCAGTGCCCAAGGCCAGACTGGGCCAGAGTGGACATTGGGGCTTGGAGCAGCCTGGGACAGTGGGAGGTGTCCCTGCCATGGCAGGGGTGGAGCTGGATGGGATTTAATGTCCCTTCCCGTCCAAACCATTCCATGGTTCTGTGATTCCTGCCACAAGCCTGCAGCACCAATGGTTTCAGAGCAGGTGCTGCCCCTGCCCTGTGCCTGGGGCCCAGGCTGCAGGGGTGGGAGGGTCAGGGTGTGCCGGGGTGAGCAGGAGGCTCGGGGAGTTCCTGGGGCACAGGTCCTGCTCCAAACCTCCGTGTGCCTGGGTTTGCTGGTGGCAAGGCTGAGAGGCTCAAGTGTGGCTGAATTGCAGCCCTTGTCACCTCCCCAAGGCACAGCACCTGCACACCTCTGTCCGGGGGGATGTGACATCAGAGCTCGTGCACAAAGCTGAGGGTTTTGGCTTTACAGTGACAGAAGCTCCCTGCACGTGCCTGGTGTGTGATGGGGCTCCTGGGCTGTATGAAATCATCCCAAGGATATCTGAAATATGCCTCCTCCTCCTTCCCACTGGATCCTGCCCACAGCAGTGTCCGTGTTGCCTTGGTCCCTCTGTCCGGGAGCAGGGCTGGGTCAGCTCCCAGAGCTGTGCATCCTGCTGGAGCTGGGCTCTGATGGGCTCCTCACTGCTTCCAGCCTGCTCTGCCATGTGGACCATGTGTCCCACGAGCAAAGGGAGCAGCAGGCTCTTGCCAGCGGCCAGAAATGCTCCCCTGTGCTGCCAGGACTCTGCCTGACAGCCAGGCCCTCCCTGCCCTTGGGTCCTGCTGCAGGGTGAGCCCGTGCTGGGCACTGAGGAGCAGGCAGGGCAGCCCAGCTCCCACACACGTCTCTGCCCTGCAGGTGGATGAGCTGAAGGCCAAGTTGGCAGCCCAGGAGGTGGAGCTGAAGCAGAAGAACGAGGATGCTGACAAGCTGATCCAGGTGGTGGGTGTGGAGACAGAGAAGGTGAGCAGGAAGAAGGCGGTGGCCGATGAGGAGGAGCAGAAGGTGGCCCTCATTGCCCAGGAGGTCGAGCAGAAGCAGAAGGACTGTGAAGAGGACCTGGCCAAGGCTGAGCCTGCCCTGGCAGCTGCCCAGGCTGCTCTCAACACCCTCAACAAGGTAGGGTGAGGATTCCCATGGGAACCCAGTGTTTTTCCTCTGCACTGGGGTAGAGGGGCTGTGTCATCTGATGGCACAAGTTCTGGGCATTGTACTGTCCCTCCTCCAGCTTCCTCCCTGCTGGTGCAGAAGTGTTTAAAAAAAGATTGGATGTGGCACTCAGTGCCATGGTTTAGTTGACAAGGTGGTGTTGGGTCATAGGTTGGACTTGATGATCTCAAAGGTCTTTTCCAACCTGGTTAATTCTGTGATTCTGGGGTTCCTGGTGGAACTCAGACCACCCACGAGGCTGGACCACTCATTGCCATGGAGAGGAGCAGGCAAAGCTGGTCCGAAGGAAGATGCCATTGGGAAAATGTGTAATCAGGAGATAAGCATTGCTCTGATTGCAGGAGATTGGTTTTGGGAAGACTTTTTGCACCTTGGAAGGTTTGTCCTTCAAGCATGCTCCCGGGGTTCCCCTTTGGAGCCCGAGACTTTGAGATGTGGCACTCAGTGCCATGGTTTAGTCGATGAGGAGGTTTTAGGTCATAGGTTGGACTTGATGATCTCAAAGGTCTTTTCCAACCTGGTCCATTCTGTGATTCTGTGATGTGCCTGAGAGATGGACCTGCAATTTGCTTTGGTCTGCAGTTCATGCAGTGTCCTGGGGCAGCAGCAGCTGGAAAACCCACAGTCACAGCAAGGCCTCAAAACATGGCTCCGTCACAGCCCTGCTGGGGGACAGGAAAGCACCTTGGAGTCATCCAGAACAGGGTTTCTGTTGGATTAGCCTTTGGGAAGGAGGTAGCTGTGCTGCAGACACGTGTGCTCTGGGTTTCCTTCACGGGAGGGAAAGGATTGTGCTAGAGGAAAATGTTTGTCTCTCCATTAGTTCCAGTTTTGTGCTGGAGCTGTGGAATCTCTCATTAGGCAAAGATGGGGAAAATGCTGGGATTTTCTCCAGGGAGCTGTAAAGCAGCAGTAGCAGAGCAGTGGAAGCCACAGTCTCCTTTACCTGCTGACTGGGAATGTGTCAGAGAGCCCGACCTGCTCGCTGACATGAATGATCAACAATGTTTGTATGTGTTTGTACAGCTTCTTCCCAACTATCTCAGTCATCTTCCTTGGGCTGCAGGGTTATTTGCAACATTAATAAGGAAAACAGTGAGAAAAGCTGTTGTAGAATCCAGTAATAAATCCATACAGTCAGTGAGGGTGTGGATGCATGGACATCTCTGTGACACTGCAAAAGGAGAGCAGCCATGGCCACTGGGACATGTCCAGGCTGTTTCCTCCTTATCAGCTGCACCTTGAACCCACCTTGATTTCTGCTCCTGTGTTTGTGCTGGATTATCCTTCTGATGCTTTAAATACTCCTTTTGGTGCCTCCAGAACCCTCTGTAACCACACTGCTCTCAGGACAGCTGGCCCTGCTCAGCCTTGGCAGGGTTAATTCTCTCTGTGTTCCTGACAGTTTAAAGTTTCCTTTTCCTTTTCGTTTTCCTTTTCCGTGGGCTGGCTCAGCCTGGCTTTGGCTGTGTGGGTGGGACCTACTGCAGCCCCTCTGTCACCTGCTGTAATGCCTTTTGCGGGGGCTGGTGGCAGTGAGAGTGACTGAGGCCAACTGAGAAGCTATTTAAAGTGTTATGGAGAGATAAGTCCGTACATATATGAGATAATTACAAATATATAGAAGATAACTGAGGTCATTATTACATGGATCATGATGAATGGCATGTGGGTTGTGACAGACCCAGTGCAGAGCACCTGCAAAATAAAAATCTGCAAAGCCAGATGTGATAGTGAGTTTGAAGAGTTGGGAAATCAGGAGTTAGAGACAAAAATGCCCTTTTGGCTCCTCCAGTGCAGTTTGGCTGCTTGCCCTGTGAGGGTGCCTGGGCTCCTTCTCAGCTGCTGCTTTCCCTGAACCCTGAGGGCTGCAGGATGTGGGAATCAGAGGATGACTTTGGCATTGGCATCTCAGCTGGGGTAGGAGGGAGCATGAAGGGAAGCTCTGAAGGTTGTTTTAGAGGGCCTGGGGGTTATTCCTATCGGTTTCATTCTTATTTATCCCAATCTTCTGAGAGGGCATAAAGCTTCCTGCTCCCCCAGGAGTGTGGGGAGGAGCAGTGTGCTGTGCTGGCCCCAGGTGGGATGTCAGGAGCACGGAATGGAGCAGCTGTGCTGCAAACAGGCAGAGCAGTGATCTAAAGGGAGCACTGCTGGGGCCGAGAGGAGCCCAATTTATCAGATTGATAGCCTGGGAGCCTGACTCTATTAGTGGCAGAGTGAAAAGAAAGCCCATTTTTTTTTATCTAACAACCTTGTTTTCCCCTTTTCAGACCAATCTGACGGAGCTGAGGTCCTTTGGGTCACCTCCTTCTGCTGTCAGCAACGTCACCGCAGCCGTGATGGTGCTGACGGCCCCAGCAGGGAGGATACCCAAGGACAGGAGCTGGAAAGCAGCCAGAGTGGCCATGGCCAGGGTAGACAGCTTCCTGGACTCCTTGATCAAGTTCAACAAGGAGAACATCCACGAGAACTGCCTCAAAGCCCTGCAGCCCTATTTGCAAGACCCCAAGTTCAACCCCGAGTTCGTGGCCACCAAGTCGTCAGCGGCGGCCGGGCTGTGCTCGTGGGTGCTGAACATCGTGCGCTTCCACCGCATGTTCTGCGAGGTGCAGCCCAAGAGGCAGGCACTGGACAGGGCCAACGCCGAGCTGGCAGCAGCCCAGGACAAGCTGGCCACTGTCAAGGCCAAAATCGCCGTGAGTGCCCTTGGGGGGACCCATCCTGCTTGTCCCTGCCTGGGGGAATCCTCTCCTTCGGGCAGAGCTCAGCGCTTGTGTCCTTAAGCAGGGGTGGGAATCCAAAGGTTTGGGGGGTTGTAGGGTTTTCTCTCCCTGCTGGTGCACTGGCAGCCCCAAAATCCAGCCCTGTGCTGGGCTGAGCCCCCAGCGTGGGCAGCAGGGGAGGGGAAAGGGGGGGTTCTGCCCCTCTGCCCCTGTGCTCAGGTGAGACCCCACCTGCAGAGCTGCCCCAGGCCCTGCACAGGAGGGGCCTGGAGCTGCTGGAGAGAGTCCAGAGGAGGCACCAGGATGAGCAGAGGGATGGAGCAGCTCTGCTCTGAAGCCAGGCTGGGAGAGCTGGGGGTGCTCACCTGGACAAGAGAAGGCTCCAGGGAGAGCTCAGAGCCCCTTGCAGGGCCTAAGGGGGCTCCAGGAGAGCTGGAGAGGGACTGGAGACAAGGCATGGAGGGACAGGACAAAGGACAATGGCTTCAAATTGAAAGAGGGGAAATTGAGGTTAGATATAGGGAAGAAATTGTTCCCTGGGAGGGTGGGGAGGCCCTGGCACAGGGTGCCCAGAGCAGCTGTGGCTGCCCCTGCATCCCAAGGCCAGGCTGGACAGGGCTTGGAGCAGCCTGGGACAGTGGGAGGTGTCCCTGCCCATGGCAGGGGGGGGAACAAGATGATGTTTAAGGTCCCTTCCAACGCAAACCATTCTGTGATTCTGTGACAGTATATTGCTGCTTTCATTTCCTCTGTTCTTCTCCAGCCTTGCTTGCACCTGAAGAGGAAGGTTAAATATGAATCCTTATTAGTCCCACCTAATTTTTTAAATTTTACCTCTACTCCTAGGTCCTCAGAAATCCCATCATCTCACACCAGTGTGTTCCTAGTGTGCTGCACAGGGCGGGGGACAGGGGCTGGAGGCTGATTCAGTGCTGGGAGCACAGAGCTGGGCTGGCTCCACACCCAGGCTCTGGTTTTGCAGGAGCCTCATTTGTCACGGCACAGCTCCCTCACAACACACCATGGATGTTATTTGGATTTTTGCTCCTTTTAAAAAAAAAGTTTAAAAAAATCTCTGAATAGAAGAAATTCCAGCCTGATTGAAAATGCATTTCCACGGAGGGTAGAGTGAGGCCTTTATCGTTTTCCTTCAGAAAATTATCTCTATGTGAAAACACATCCTGCTTTATCCTGCTTTTCTCCCTGCTCCCTCCCAGCACGATACCTGCTAAGAACAGGCTGTGGGAAGCAGCTGCTCCAGAACCTGCCTGGTTTTAGGGTGCTTTGGGATCTCTCTTTGGGAGTGGGATCCCTTTCTGTGACCCACAGCAGGGGCAGGGTCCCAGTGAGTGACCAAGGGGCAGCAGGTCCCTCTGCTCCCCTCACCCCTTCCACCAGCACATCACCCTGTTAGAAAACACATTGCTCTTTTGATGTTTCCAAGGGCTTATCGTTTCTTAAAATGCTTACTACACTTTTTAACTAAAAATACAAAAAACTGGTGCTGAGCTCCTGCTGCAGATGAAAGGAGGCACCTGGAGCAGGGCTGGATTTAGAGGGCTTTGGTGTCCAATTCTCCCACCTCAGATGTGCCATACAGTGCTGGGGAACTTTTTTCATCCCTTTATGCTTCTCTTTTCTAAAGCTTTTTATTCCTGAGTTTTTTTGTTGTTTTTTTTTTTTTTTTTTAAGGAGTGGGATTTTATTAAAGAAAATTGCAATATTTGGAGAGATTACTGGTGCTCCTCTGGCATGCACTGACAAACCTGCCTGGTTTAGGGGCCTTCTCCTCTCTGCAGATGGGGAATGATGCAGGGTAGCGTGGGAGGGATGTGGAGGTATATCCTTACTTATCTGGGATATCTTGGAGAGCTTCACTGCTGTGTGGTGATTCATACCTGCTCACAGCTGGGCCCCAAGCTGCCACATACTCATTTGTAGTAATAAATGAGAACATTCTGAATGTCCAAAACATTAAGGACTTTCTGTCTTCTTTGCCTGCCTGGGAATTCAGTGCTCTGCCCCTGGGGGCTGATGGAGGTGGAGGCTGTTCACAGCACACAGCTGTATTTGTGTGCCCCTGGTGGGGCCCTGCTCTGTCCTGCAGCCCAGATCCAAGTACATATTCTATAGATCCTCAATTATCACATCCTGCTTCTATAGTGGAATATCATCTATACGAGCCTTTGTAGGCTCACAGATCCAAATGCACACGGGGACAGAAACTTTTGGTGTTACTGTTCCAAGGCAGGTCAAGGAGAGGCTGCTTTGTGTTTGCCAGTATCCAGGAGAGCTGCAGAGATCTCTAATATAATCCTTTTTCATTTTTTGGGTTTGTTTCGAGCGTGTAGCTCGGTGTTAAAGTGATTTACAAGCAGTTTAGCCTTAAGCAGTCTGCACTGGGTGCAGATAAAATCAATTATTACTTCTCTTATCAGAAGTGAAATGCTCCAAGTGCTTGTGGGAGCTGTTGGCTTGGTTTAGATCCGAGTGTGAGCAGCTCTGTCCAAGCAAAGGGCTCTCCAGCTTTTTCTGCAGCTGCTTTGGTCTCTTCCTGCCCCTCCCAGCCCAGTGACCTGCAGGGGACATGGCACCTGCTTGAGCCAGCTTGAAGAGCAGAACCATTTTATTGAATGACTTTTTATATTCCTTGCTGGAAGCAGCGTGAGGGCATAGCTTGGAGATGGTTCAGGCAGAACTGCAGGAGCCCCTTGGGGATTTGAGCAGGACTTGGGGAATCAGCAGAACCTCAAGGGCTGGTCAGAGACAAGGGGCTGTAGCATCAGGAAATACCAAATTTGGGTTCCTCAGCTGCCTGCTCGTTGCTCTGCCATAGCACTTGTCATCAGGGCTCAGCCAGAAACCCCAAATAAATCCATTTTGTGTGTCCTTTGCCTCTGCTCTGTGCCAAGGCTGTGAGTCCCAAGCAGTGGCACAGCCCAGCCCAGCGCTGCTCCGTGCTGGCTCCCCGTGCC
>NW_008238660.1:684095-703180 GCF_000691975.1 Corvus brachyrhynchos
GGGCCGTCCACAGCTGCTCTGGGCCCCCTGTGCCAGGGCCTGCCCACCCTCACAGAGAACAATTCCTGCCCAATATCCCATCCATCCCTGCCCTCTGGCACTGGGAAACCATTCCCTGTGTCCTGTCCCTCCAGCCTTTGTCCCCAGTCCCTCTTCAGCTCTCCTGGAGCCCCTTTAGGTACTGGAAGGGGCTCTAAGGTCTCCCTGGAGCTTTATCCAGGTGAACACTCCCAGCTCTCCCAGCCTGGCTCCAGAGGAGAGGGGCTTCAGCTCCTGGAGTGTCTTCATGGCTTTTTGGACTCCTCCAACAGCTCCCCATTGTTCCTGAGTTGTTAAAACCGTGCTGTTCCTGACTTCCTCCTGTTTTTCATGTGCAGCGCCTCAACGAGAACCTGGGCAAGCTCACGGCCAAGTTTGAGAAGGCCACGTCAGACAAACTCAAGTGCCAGCAGGAAGCTGAAGCCACAGCCTGCACCATCGCCCTGGCCAACCGCCTGGTGAGTGCCAGCAGGGCAGCTCTGGTGGCACAGGAGGGAGGGGCCAGGGCTGGGCTGAGCCCCGTGCACACAGCACGCTCCATCCTCCCGTGGTTTTGGAAATGTTTCCTGCACTGCAGCAGGTTTCAGTAAGGAAAACGCTTTTGCAGTGGCTGTTTCTGTGCATCAGGGCAGCTCTGCTCGTTAAGGTGCCTGGCTCTGCTGCCATCACAGCTCTCGCCTCCTTCTTGGGCCTTAAAGGTGTGAGCAGGTGCTGATGGGCCAGAGCTCTATGAGTCAGAAGTGGTATCATAAAAGCAAAGGTGGGAACTTGCCTGTAGCTTTACAGGTCTAGAAATGACAAGAATTGGAATGAAAAGCTCTCTAAAAGCCTCGGTGTCCTCCAAGTCAGAGTACAAAGGCATTTAGAGAGGGGCCTGCAAGGAGCTGGAGAAGGGTTTTGCATCAGGAACTGTAGTGACAGGACAAGGGAGAATGAGGAAAACTGAAAGAAGGGAAATTTAATTTAGATATATGGAAAAATCCTTCCCTGGGAAGGTGGGCAGGCCCTGGCACAGGGTGCCCAGAGCAGCTGGGGCTGCCCCTGGATCCCTGGCAGTGCCCAAGGCCAGGCTGGACACTGGGGCTGGGAGCAGCCTGGGACAGTGGGAGGTGTCCCTGCCCATGGCAGGGCTGGCACTGGATGGGCTTTCAGGTCCCTTCCAACCCCAACTCTTCTATGACACCACATCCCAGGCCAGGCCACATCTCTTCCCCACCCCATGACCTGGGAACAGCTTCCAACCTCAGCAGTTCTGTGATTCTACACTGTCCAAAATTCATCATTTCTGCAGTGTAGGCAAGGAACTCCTCGCATCCCAGGCTCCTGCCTTGCACTGCACACCATCTCCTGTGTCATCCTGGCTTTGCTCTGGGAATGGAGCCTGACAGCCCTCACCGATGCGCAGCTCATTTGACATTCAAGAAGTGTCACCGGTGTGGCTGTGGGTAGAAATAAGTTCCCAGACTTTGAAACAAACACGTCTGAGGTTGTATAAAGAATGTAACTGAAGATGGAGAGCGATGCTTTGGATTGACAAATGAACCTGGGGGATTGAGTCCAGTGCCACATTGGCATCTCACGAGCTCCTGGTGACTTCTAAGGAAGAGGCTTCAGGATCCAAGGGCCAGGATCTGTGCACCAGAAAGGGAGGCTGGCTGCTGAGCGGTGTTTGTGAGTGGGTGTGCGCTAATGCAGAGGAGGAAATCTAGTGGTGACAAATGCTAAATAACGTGTGCAGGGAAAACAAACTGTAATCATGCAGTTACATGGATAGGGCCTAATTGCACCATTATCACTCACAGAAGAGCTCTTGGAGTTGTTGCAGAGAGTTCTCAGGAACAGCAGCGTGGCACTTGACAGGAGGAAAAAAAGACAAATTGAATATTACTAATTGGTAGAAAAAACCTCAGGAAACAGAAGTTAAGCGTCATTGTATCGGGTCTGTCAGTGCCTACATCCCACACGTGGTTACCCTGTCTGAGAGGGCTGTGAGCAGCCTAGGAAAGCTACAACAAAGTGTGTAACCACTTCCACATGAGAAGAGAGGGAATAGATTGGGGCTGTTCCCTTTGGAAAAGGTGTAGAGGGGATGGATGCGACAGAAGCCCCTAAAGTCATGACTGGTGTGCAGAAGGTGGATGAGGAATGGTGAATGGTTGTTCATGTTGACATTACCAAAGAGCCAAAGGTAATCGAAGGAGTAGCTTTTAATTTGCTGCTTGCTAAATAAAAAGAATTCCAATGACTTCTAGGATCTGAGGTGGGAGACACCTGGGATGTCTGGAACGTTTTAAAACTGGCAGTAGTGTGTGATCCAAGCAAAGGAGAAGAAAAAAGCCTCTAGGACCTAAGGAGATAGAAAGTAACCTGAAAAAATTAATTAGGGGCATGGAAGCACCTCTGAGTACTGGGAAAATCAGATCAATAAAGACTTCTTGGTGTTAGAAGGGCTGTGGGAGAAAGATGGGAGTTGACCTCAAGGAGATTGGAGGGGAGACCTATGGATGCTTCATCTATAAAAACTACAAAGGAAAGGTGCAAGAACTGGGCTCTGCCCTGTAACTGTAGTTGAGATTAAGGATAATTTATGAATGATCCTTAAAAGTGACCAATAACTTAAAAGCAGTGCTCTGCTTCTTTTTCAAGAAGTAGGATAAGATGAGATATGTGGGCTGAGACCAGGGCCTGTCCAGCTCCAGCTGGACTCCTGCAGGTGTCCGGAACAGAGGAGGAGCAGGGCAGGTATAGCCTGTGCTGCCTGATCCTTGTTATTTTCCAGCCTTCGTTCCACTGTAAGGAATATGGCTTTCCATGATAAAACAAACTTCCAAGGCTGACAACATAAATCTGGGAATCCCCCCACATAAAGAGGCAGCATTGCTGTAGATGAAAGAACTGGATGGTGTGGATATGGGACCCACAGGAATGGGATGAGGTTCAGTGATGCAAGATGCAGACCTGTGCCTATGGATTGAGAACAGATTGTTCCCCTCTGAACCAGGAGCTCAGTGCAGCAGCCAGGGAGGCTTGGATGTGTTGGATCAGGCTTTGCCCTATGCATTGTGCAGCCCTAGGAAAGGCAGCTGAGGTCCTAATCCTATCATGAGTATCTTCCTAGCAAGGCTAAGGGGACATCAGCCCAGTCTGAGACCAGCAAAAGGCACTGGGGAACCTCTGCAGCTCTGTGAGGATGGTGGTGGCTCATGTTGTGCACAGCAGCTCAGCTGGGGCACATTTAGGGACAGCTCTGAGGTCGGGTGGGACAAAGAAAACCTGAGGCTGCTCTTTCTGCTCCTGGGAGGGGTCAGACTTCCCAGAGGCAGTTTTCCCTGATCCAAAGGGGCGGTTTGGGCAGGGCAGAAAGGCCATCAGAGGTATTTTTGCAGGTGTCTGTTAGTTCTTGTGTTCATCAGAAGAAACTGATTGTCTGGAGAAGCCGTGGCTGCCCCTGCATCCCTGGCAGTGCCCAAGGCTGGACTGGACAGGGCTTGGAGCAGCCTGGGACAGTGGGAGGTGTCCCTGCCCATGGCAGGGGTGGCACTGGGTTGGCTTTAAGGTCTCTTCCCACCCAAATCAGCCTGTGGTTCTGTGATTCCATGAGTCATAAAAGAGCTGGTGTGCAGGGGGTCGCGCGGCTCCACAGTGGTGATGTCGACTGTCTATAAAGAATTGTAAAAATAGTCCCAAGTGATGGAGGGGTGAAACACCAGGTAGATAAATGTAATGTAAAGTACATTGGTAAAATTAGGTTGTATTTCACATGCCCTGTAAGTGATGCTGAGCTGATTGTTATCACTCAGGAGTGAAAGGATGGAGTTAAGAGTGCTGTGAGCTCTGTGCTCCCGGGAGCAAAAAGCCTTCACCAAACCCAAAGCCCATCTGAAACCGGATATTAGGGTTTATTAGGAAAAGAAGGGAGAACAAAACAGAAAAATCCCCATCTTGCTCTGTGAATACCTTCTAAATAAATCTCGAATGTGCAGCATGACCGCCGCCCCCTCTGCTGCACCTCAAAGGCTGGAGGAGAATGGGAAATGGTGCAGAGACAGCAACAATAAAAGGAACCAGATAATAAAGATTGCATCAGTCGGTGCAGATAAGGATTGCAAGGAAAATCAAAAGGCTGCTTCTTGTGTGAGGAATTATTGAAGAGGCTAAAGCTCTTCAACCTGAAAAGAAGACAGCAGAGGGGTACCGAGGGCTTGGAATCCTGAGTGGTGCAGAGAAGCTGGTGCCAGCAGGATTGTTCCCTGGTTTTGCACTGGACAAACGTTTTAGCAATTGAGAAGTTCAGGCAGCACATCAAAGAATGTACTTTTATACAAAGAACAGCTGAACTGTGGATCTCCTGCCCACGGGATGCTGTAGATGCCAAAAGTTGGGTTGATATCCACAGCAGCTTAGGCTCGGTCATGAAGTCAAAAATCATCAGTGGCTGTTAAGCACAAGGATACAAGCTCTGGGTCAGAAGGTCCTGAAGTCTGCAGCTGTGGGAAGCTGGAAGTTGTGTCCAGAGCTGTGCTTTGTGTACAGTGTTCCCAGGCCAGGGGCTGCTGTCAGCTGCAGGAGGCTGCCCGTGGGTCTGCCCTGCAGAGCCTGTGCTGAGGGGTTTCAGAGGGGAACTCAGTAACTTCTTGGCTTAAAAGATCCTGGCTGTTTATCAGGGGATATGGAGGTACAAGGGTGGAAGGAGAGCTGTTTGATCTGGAGTGAAGCAGAACCAACCACGGGAGCGAGTTTGTGTTGGGAATGTGAAGGTGGTGCTGACTCTCGGCAAGATTCTGCTGGAAACAGGACTTGGCCAGGTTGGAAGGTGTGACAGTGAAATTCAGTGAGGGTCTGCAGGTGTTGCCTTCCCATGCTGGGGATCTGCGTCTGCACAGCAGGTTAAGGTGGCAAAATAGCCAGTTTAGGGGAATGAACTATTGGAGGTGTTGCCAGGGCTTGTCACAGGGATTAGTGTCAGAGCTGGGCCTGTTTAACACTGAACAGGGGCCTGGAAAAATGGACAGTGTCACACCAGTATTCCTTACATGGGGAGGCTTGAAGAGGAGAAGGATACAGAGGAGGTTTTAGTGGAAATGAGAAATATGAAGAAAAATAACCATAAGTTCATGTGGACTGTGGACTGTGGACTGAGGAAGAAAAGTAGAAGGTGCTGGTTGGCCCCGGTGGCAGAGGCCTGGGAGCAGAGGGGAGCTGTGCCTGCTGTGGATGTGCCCAGAGCTGTACATGGAGAGAGGTTTCTCCCTGGCAGCAGGAGGCTGATTGTGAATTTCACCATAAGATCTGGCATTCTCCATCTCAAACCCATGAGGTCAATTCAAAACTGGGTTGGGTTTTTCTGGCTTGCGAGCTGAAGGCTGCATTCCATTCCTCATTCCAATGGTACCCCAAAAAGTACTGATGGCCAAATAAGTGATCTTTGCATGTAGAGGTAAATTATTTTACAAGGAGATGCTGAACCTCATCAAAGCCCCAGCTGCACTGCCTGCACATTGGATGCTGATGAAAAATAGGTGCAAGAAAACATTTTTTTGACAGAATCTGAAGGGAATTGTGATCAAAATCCCACGTACCTGGTGTGATAATAAATTGTGTGACATACTGAAGGCTGTGGAGAGGAGTGTTCTGTGTGGGAGACGGTGTAATGACGTGGGAATCTGTGGCATTAAGGCAATTAACAACTGATGGGCTTAAATGCTTCTGTAATCCTTCCCTGCAAGGGTGGGCAGCCCCTGGCACAGGGTGCCCAGAGCAGCTGGGGCTGCCCCTGGATCCCTGGCAGTGCCCAAGGCCAGGCTGGACATTGGGGCTGGGAGCAGCCTGGGACAGTGGGAGGTGTCCCTGCCATGGCAGGGCTGGCACTGGGTGGGATTTAAGGTCCCTCCCAACCCAAACCATTCCATGACTGTATGAATGATCAATCTGACTTTGGAACTTGCAGGTTGGGGGACTTGCCTCTGAAAATGTGAGATGGGCTGAGGCCGTGAAGGACTTCAAACAGCAGCAGAGCACCTTGTGTGGAGACGTCCTGCTGACCACGGCCTTCGTCTCCTACCTGGGCTACTTCACCAAGAAATACCGCCAGGACCTCCTGGATGGTGTCTGGAGGCCCTATTTGCACCAGCTAAAAGTAGGTTCTGATTCCTCTGAGAAGCTGTTGCTACTGGGATTAATGTGTAAATCCTGGTGCCCACAGGGGATCTCTCAAGTGAGGGACATCACTGTGTCTTCACCGAGCTGGAGTGAGGATCAGGACATGGCCTTTACTCCTCCCTGGGGAAAATGTGGTGGTCTTGCTCCATGAAGTTCCTTCATGTACACAGGGAAATCCCAAACACAGAGCCCAGCCCTGCAGTTTTGTCCACAGCCATGAAGGAGGGGGGAATATGGAGGAGGAATTACTTGGAGCAGGCAGAGCTCGCTGCCAGCTCTCCGGTAGGCTTGGAAAAAATCCAGGTGTTTTTTCATTCTGAACACAAGCTCTGGTCACGCTGGCCATGCCTCTCAGCTGGTTTTATCCATGTCATGCTGTTAGGACCAGATGGAGATCATTGTGCTTGAAACTTATTTAATATTTCACTAATTTTAACAGGGTCCTCTCCTACAAATGGTGCCAAGAAGATTTTAAATAAGGTCCCAGTGGGGCAGAGATGCCCAGATCAAAGGACTGACCGAAGCAGGCAGTTTGAGAGAGGGAAACTTCATTCTGCATTTCTTAATACTAAGCCAGAAACTTAGTTAAGAGGCGCAATATTGTTCCAAAAATGACCTGACTGTGCTGAGAAATGTCACCATCCTCACAGCCAGGAATTCCTTCCCAATATCCCATCCATCCCTGCCCTCTGGCAGTGGGAAACCATTCCCTGTGTCCTGTCCCTCCATCCCTTGTCCCCAGTCCCTCTCCAGCTCTCCTGGAGCCCCTTTAGGCCCTGCAAGGGGCTCTGAGCTCTCCCTGGAGCCTTCTCTTGTCCAGGTGAGCACCCCCAGCTCTCCCAGCCTGGCTCCAGAGCAGAGGGGCTCCAGCCCTCACCTCATGGAGCATCTCCACGGCCTCCTCTGGACCTGCTCCAGCAGCTCCACACCCTGCTGCTGTTGGGCACCAGTGCTGAGGGCAGCTCTGCTGGTGGAGTCACACCCGAGTGGAGCAGAGGGGCCGAATCACCTCCCTCAACCTCCTGGTCATGCTGCTGGTGACTCGGATCAATGTAATTTATCACTTCTTTCCTTGGAATCACTAGGAAGCCTTTCTGCTTGCCTCCCAGGTGCCAATCCCTGTGACCCCGTGCCTGGACCCGCTGTCCATGCTGGCAGATGGCGCGGCCGTGGCGGCGTGGCAGAACCAGGGCCTGCCGGCCGAGCGCACGTCCACCGAGAACGCCGCCATCCTGAGCAGCTGCGAGCGCTGGCCCCTCGTGGTGGATCCCCAGCTGCAGGGCAGCAAGTGGATCAAAAGCACCCATGGCGAAGGGCTCCGGGTGATCCGAGCGGGGCAGAAGGGGTAAAACCGTCCTTCTCTCATCGTGAGCAGGGGATGTGCCCGCCTGCCCGGGGTGCTTGGTGGGCAGGGGACACTCAGCTGCAGCCATCGGAGGCAGTCGCACTGAGGCAAACCTGCCGCTGCATTTGCTCACGTTATCTGCTCGTTCATTACCAAAATGACAGGTTTCTCATTAAATCAAGGGTCTGTTTAGTGCTTGGCTCAGTTACCATAGAAACTCCTCTGAAGGTGGTGATGGAGTGAGCTGAGTTCGGGTATCACAGAATCCCAGACTGGCTTGGGTTGGAAGGGACCTTAAAGATCATCCCATTCCACCCCTGCCATGGGCAGGGACATTTTCCACTAGCCCAGGCTGCTCCGAGCCTTGTCCAGCCTGGACCTGGACATTTCCAGGGATGGGGCAGCCACAGCTGCTCTGGGCAATGGGCCTTTGCAGGACTGTGGCATCCTCCACGGGCTCGTTGTAACTGTCAGCTGTCCTGGTTTAGTCTCATCCAGGAGGATGACCAGGGCTTCCTACCACTTGGAGAAAGAGAGGGCTCGGGTATGGAGAGGGCACCATGCCCTGCAGACCAGCTGGGCTGAGGCTGCTCCCACCAGCTGGACACTCTCAGTGCAGCACCCCTGCATGGATCTGGATACATCCTTCATGGGAAGGCCTTTCCACCCCTGGCTCTCTTCTCCAATCAGACAGACTGGTCTTCTGCTGTGTCACCTTGCACCCATCTCTGCCCACTCGTGAGGAGCCCCAGCAGGGGTGGAGCAGCCCGAGTGGAATCCTTATGGAGATGTGCCAGCACTGGGGGTTGTTTCCCAAATACAGAGCAAAGCTCTGGTGACAGGCAGGAGTGACCCAGGCCTGGTGCTTCCAAATCCCTGTAGATTTGGAGATGCCTTGGGGTTGCCCATGCTTCCTCCTCTGAGGTTACCCAGGTTTTGCTGGTGCCTCCTCTGCTTTCCTCAGAGAAAATAACAGCAAGTTACTCAATCTGACCTCATGTGGGATCAAAACAAGGCTCGTTTTTCACAACAGCAAATTTCTGTTTCCCGGCCACCTTGGCCACCATGCCTTGCAGCTACTCAAAGCTGTCTGTGGAACAGCAGGGATCCCAGAAGAGGCACCTAAATCTGAACCTGCAGGATGGAACCAGAGGAACAGACCCTGTAGCATCCCTGCTGTGCCAATATGACATCTCTTTTTCCCCTCCCCGGCCACACTCTGGGCTGGCAGGGGCTTTAAAGAGGGGAATTTAGTGTTTTGCTGTGATGTCTCAGAGCTGAGGACTAAAAGCATCATCAGTGCCCCATTACAGCAATTCAGGGGATGTTTCATCCTCTGGGAGATGGAGCTTTTTGCTTTCAACTGCTGGAAGAGGTCTAAACCCACATGCAAGGCCCACCTTCAGGAAGGTGCTGCTGTGTGAGCAGCTCTGGGGCTGCTCTGTCATTCCCTCTGACTTTCTTTGTGTAAAATACCCCTGGACTCAGAAAATTCGGGCTGCTCATCAGGGGTGGGGGTTTCACTGGGTCAGCATATTTCTCTAAAAATCAGGCCTAAAGGTCACTCTAAACTTTTGTTTCAGCTCCTTCTGTCACCTCCTGAGCTCCCAAGCTCTCTGGCTTAGACGAGGAGTATGAATTTTGAGCAGTGGATTTAGTTGAGGTGACTCAGTGTAAGAGTGATGGTGGAGAAGTGCCTGGAGCACCCTCCCCTCCTGCCCAGGGTCCTGCTCCCCTCTTGGCAGAGGGATTGTGTGAAGAGCAGAGCAGCCCTGAAGGACACCACACAGGCACCTGGCCCTGCCCTTGCATCCCAAAGCAGAAATCCCCATTTCACAGCTAGGCACTGGGCAAAGGGTTCCATTTCCTCATGGGGAAAGAAGTTGTCCTAAGCATGACCCTAAACCCTGGGCACAATGGAGCTGAAAGCTGCTCTTTGTCCTTGCTTTTATGCACGATGAACTTCACCAGTGGGTTCTGTGGGAAACAAAGTACGTGCTGAAAATAACTCCAGGCTGTGACAGCTTTTGCTCACGGCTGCCCAGACTCTTCTGGGACAGACTCGGTGGTCACTGCTTGCCCTTGGAAGGTCTTCAGCCTCATTCTCTCTGTGGCACAGCCAGGACTCTGCCAGTGACACTTTCTGCACCTGGCACTGACACCACCTTAGCCCTCTTTCTGTCTCCAAATGCTGGCACCTGCCTGTAGCTGCCACCGCAGTGAGGGTCCCCTCTGTCCCCTCCTCACTGACAGTGTCACAGCCTGCTCTGCTGCTCTGTGCTGTTTCCCACAGGTATCTGGACACACTGGAACAAGCCCTGGCTGCTGGAGAGCTGGTTTTGATTGAGAACCTGGAGGAATCTGTGGATCCAGTGCTGGGGCCGTTACTGGGGCGAGAAACAATCAAGAAAGGCAGGTGAGCTTGGGGGGGCTTGGGGACACGTGTGGGTGGGGGCTGGGGGCTGTTGTGCTCTCTGTTCCTGCCCTCAGACCGCGGGTGTTCCCACCCAGCAGCATCAACATCCTGCCTTCAGCAGTGAGGGCGTTTTAAATCAGGCAATCACAGGTAATTCAGCCACAGGATGGCCTGGAAATCAACCTGGATTTCTCATTCCATTTCACAGCATCATTCAAACCTCATATAAAAGAGAGACCTGTAATTCTCCCATTGTACACTGACCTCGGGGTCTGTAATTGGCTGTTCTGACACTGAATTATTACCAAAATAGCTGCTGCTTTTGTGAAGTAAAAGTAGCCTTGAATTTTAGCAAACACTGCACAGCGTTTAGAAATGCAGCTACCAGTTTCAGCATCAAGGATATCAAGTGTTTCTTAATGAGGTCAAGCTCTCATGGCAGCTGCTGGTCACCTCCAGCCGAGAGGAGGTCAGCAAGAGAGGCAGCCAGGGAGCTCTTCTTCCTTAAGTTCTTTAAGGATTATTTCCTTGCTCGCCTGAAACATCCCAGGGTGCTGTAAACTGGTGGGCAAGGCAAGCTGTCTGCAAAGGGCTCAGGGGAGAACATCCCAGGAAGGGTGGCTGAGCAGGGGTTTGGCTGCAGGATGGAGGGGCAGGATTGGTCCCAGTGCAGGACTGAAATGGTTGGAGAATGTTGGGAAGGGGGATGAAGCAGAGAGGGAGCAATCCTGAGCCCCCCTCCAGTGGAACACTCAGGCAGCCCCTTTTGGGGCTGTGCATCTCAAAACTCCCTGTGAGATCGTGTCTTTCCTAACAAAGGGAAAATAAGTCATAAATCACAAAGGAAGTCCTTGAGTTTTGTGTCTCCAGGCCCTAAGCCCAGACTCCAGGCAGATGCTGCCAGTCCCAGAGTGGGAATGATTTCGCTGTGGGGTCTGGCAGGGTCTCGTGCTGCTGTGAGCTGCCTGCACTGGGGGGTTTACAGCTCTGAAAGCAATCGAGGGGGCCAGGAGGGCACCCAGTGAGTGATGTTGGACTGGGAAGTGTATTCAAATTCCCTTGAGAACCTCACCGTTCCCACAACAGTGACTAATGAAAAGCTCTATGCTGAGAGGCTTTTCCTCCCTGGAACTCCATTCTAGGCAGAATTCAGCCTCTGTCCAAAGCCAGGAGAGTTCATGGTTGGACTGGTTGTGCTGCCGCTGGAAAATCTGAGCCTCCTTAAACAGGATCCAAAATTCAGGGGAGACTCTCTGGGCTTTTTACCCGAAATCAGAAATGATTCCGGTGTGTCCAGGATGAAACACTTTGCTTAAATAATAATTTCTGTGAGGAGTGCCGAGTACCTGACTGAGACCCACCCTGTCCTGCGGTGACAGCTCCTGGCACACGCTCCTGGCTGATGCTCCTTTTGCCGAAATTCCAGGTACATTAAACTTGGGCACAAGGAGTGTGCCTTGCACCCTTCCTTCCGCCTCATCCTGCACACCAAGCTGGCAAACCCCCACTTCCAGCCCGAGCTGCAGGCACAGTGCACCCTCATCAACTTCTCCGTCACCCGCGACGGCCTCGAGGAGCAGCTGCTGGCGGCCGTGGTGAGCGTGGAGAGGCCTGACCTGGAGGAGCTGAAGGTCAGCACCTGGGAATTGTCACTGAGAGAAAGTAGAAATCAGCATTATTATTATTATTATTGTTATTATTATTATTATTACTGTTGTTGTTCGTCCTACATCAAGAGGCCTGACCTGCAGGAGCTGAAGATCAGCACCTGAGAGTTTACACTGGGAGCAAGTGTTCCAATCATCATTAGCATGAAACATCATTTATTTTTATTTTTATTTTTATTTTTATTTTTATTTATTTTTATTTATTTTTATTTTTATTTTTATTTTTTATTTTATTTATTTTTTATTTTTGTTTTTGTTTTTATTTTTATCTTTTAGGACAAACAGCATTTCTCATGCCAGCTTGCAGAGATTGTCGAGCTCATCACAAAATCAGATTTTCCCTTTATGAGAAACATTGAGGGGTTTTTTTTCCTTCAGCCTTCTCTTTTCTCGGTATTTTGAGAACCCTGGTACTGCATTTTCAAGGCTTTTCTCCCCAAAATTCTCTTTATTTTCCTCCTCCTGTTGTGACTGAAAGCTGAGGTTCTCACCACCATTGTTTTTCTGGACTTCACAGATTTAATTTTGAAGGCAGCATTAATCTCACTTAATTTTTGGCATTTATGGTAAAGGATTCTCTCCATAAATATTGTGAGGCTGGTAATGATAATTTTCTCTTCCTCCCACTTCTTTGTAACAGGCCAAAATATTTTCTCTCTCTCTTAGTAAGTATGGCTTCAATTTCAAGATAATTTTCTAAAGAAAACCCTCCCTTCTGATGACACCTTTAACAATGCAACAAATACGTATAATACTAAAAATTTTCTGAGAGTGGGAATAAATTTACTGCACATGTTCAGTCAGGCCAGGCCAGTTCTTTAATAACCTTTCCATTTAATGAGGTTCTGAAGTACCTTAACTGGGCAGCCTTAATGATGCATCGAGGCTCATGTGCTAATGAGCCAAAAGATGCCATCAAAAATGCACAATGAGCTGATTTGATGTGTGAGCCAGGGTGCTGTGCTGGGGCCACGAGGGACACAAAGCCCTGCTCAGTCCCCCCAGCACAATTCCTGGGGGATGGCATTTTCCTTACCTTGAAGAATATTGAATTCTTTCTCTCTAGCACCACAGCAAGGTAACACCAGAGCCAGCAGCTCTCCTCTCCTTCTCACCCAATTCCATCCTGCTGCAGCCCTGCTGCCCCGGGGAGGAGAAAAGCAGCCTGGTATTCCAGATGTTCTGCTGGATGGGGAACTGTCCTAAAACCTGTTCCCTGCTGCCCTAAAAGCAGAGCTGTGTCTCCTTGGGCACAGTGAGGGATGGCAGTGCCACGTGTGACGAGGGGCTGGCCAGGGGCTCAGCACCTTCTGCCCCCAGGGCTGGGTCTGCTCACTGGGGAGCTCCTTGGAGGCCTGGGCTGGAATCCTGGATTCCCCAAAGGAGAGGTCACCTCTCCAGGTCTGTGTTAGTCCTTCCTCTCCACCGTGGGACTGAAGGGACAGGTGTTTGGTGGCCAGGGAAGGTTCAGAGCTCTGGTTTGAGGGCGATGGAGATGATTCCTAAAGCACTGCACAAAGGTTGCTGAGCTCAAAGCACACCTTGTGTGTGGAGCCCAGAATTTATTGCTAATAACCTAATCAAATAAATAACACAACAAAACCAGCAGAAGGGAAAAGGAGAAGTGGCTGCTGTGGCTGAGCTTGGAAGGCTCTGGAAGTGAATCCTGCAGAGGTGGCTTGGAGTCCTGGTGAACTTTTTTTGCCCATGGAATGAAGTTTGGAAGGCTCTGGGAGTAACCTGTTTGCCAGGAGCAGCACTTTCATACATCAGCTGTGAAATACCAGCTAATGAGCTGCACTGCAGAAATAAGGAATGATGACCTCGCTGTGCTGCAAACCACGGCAGGATGAGGCTGCAGCACCCACAGGGGCTGGGGGCACCCAGTCTGGGCTTCTGAGGGTGCTCCCAGACCCTGTGTGGGGCTTACAGGCAATTGGAACAAAAATCCACCCCCTCCTCATTAATAACTCCAGGGCTCACAGTCCATGGGCTGCAAAAAGAGCTGCAAAATGTCATTTTTCCAGGCATTCTATGCTCGAATGACAGGAATGCACACAATTAGCCACGTTAGTTTTCTGGTTCAGGACTTGTGAAATATTCAGCACCACCAGGAGCAAATTCCTGTGTGTAAAGCCGGGAGAAGAGGCCTTTAAAACAGCCCTTTCCAGCTGAAATACCAAAGCAGACACACTCCAGTGCCTGCTCAGCAGAGCTGCTGTTAACTTGCAATGAGGGTGTGCACGGAATTCCAGCCCATATACTGGAAGATGAGTTATTAATGAAAGAATCCCTTAACCTGCTGGGAAATCTCTGAGAACAGGGCAAATCCTATGGGCTCACTTCTGCATGGTGGGATTGGGAGAGGCACAGGCACATTTCTCCTTCCTGGGGCTTCTCCAGACCCTACAGAGGGACATGGTTTTCCCAAAACTCTCTTTGGAGCATTAGATCCCGTGGCTCATGGCACCGAGTCTGTCATGTGCCAGCTGCCCAGGACTTGTCTCAGTTCCACATGCCCCACGTCAGGTGTTTCACACAGCTGCTGGGTTTTGCAGGGCTATAAAACACTCTTCTGCAAGATCCTTGAGTTTCTTGGCTTGTGTCACTTCAGCACAGTCTGAGGGTTTAAACTGTCACCCAGCAGTGTTTCCCACAGCACTGACTTCACCAGGCTTAGACCAGCATCCCAATCAGAGCTTTCCCACAGGGTATTTTCTGTGAGAGCGCTAAAAATAGGTGTTCACAATAGGGACATATTGTGGAATGCCACAATAAACCCAGAGAGAGCCAGGAGTTTTCTCTGAGCAAACACACAGAATAGGGCAATCACATTTCAGGGCAGGAAGCCTGTCGTGGAGGAGCAGTTCAGAAAGGAGCCAGATGAGAGCCTTTGTTTGCACCATGAACAGAGTTAATGACTGGTGCTTCTGCAGGGGAGAGGGAGGTGGGACCAGTGCCTGCAGAGAATGGAGAGGGCACTTCAGACACAGATTTGCTCTGTAATTCAGAAATCTGCCCGTGGCACAGGATGGTTGTACCGGCCTGAACCTCCTCGCCCATCTGTGTGCTGAGTTTGCAGAGCCTTTGGCAGGGGGGCTTTGTGCAGGTCCAGCTTTAGCCCAGTAAGCCACTGGTCCCAGTGGGACCTGGAGGCCGGGATACAAATGGGAGCAGGACAGGAGAAGCCATGACTTTGCCCGCAGTTCTGAGCCTGAGATCTCCTCGTGCTCACCTTGGGATCTGAGGGACTTTGCTGCTGGTTTTGCTGTCAGGTTTTAACCCCGTGGCCCCCGTTGCTGGTGTGACTGGTGGGGTGTGGAGTGGCACGAGCAGAGGGATCAGCAGGAGGGGCGATACAGGATGTGTGTCTGAGATGGGGATAAAGGACTTTTCTTCCTGATTCATTTCCAGCATTTTCCTGCATTCCTAGCAAAAGGACTCCATTCTCCTGGTGCTTTCTGTGCTGCACCAGGTTTCTCTGAGCTGATAGCTTGTTGGATAAGGAGTCATCCCAGATTCCAGAACTCTGTCCTTTCCCAGGAGTTGCAGAGAGCAGGAATAAGCACTACAGGACTATGGAAGTTGTCAGTGGGAAGCCTGTTCCCATGTGAAGGTGATTAATCCTTATTTTACCACATCCTTTGTGGCTAAAACTTTCTGAATTTATTACTTGCAGTCAGATCTCACAAAGCAGCAGAATGAGTTCAAGATCACCTTGAAAACATTAGAGGACAACTTGCTCTCTCGGCTGTCATCAGCATCTGGTAATTTCCTGGGAGACACAGCACTGGTGGAGAACCTGGAGACCACTAAAAGGACAGCTGCAGAGATTGTGGAGAAGGTACAAAGACGGTGACAGCCTGGAGAAAAGCATGTCTGTGATCCTTTAAGGATTTCTGGGTGGAATATAACCTCTGCTCTGCCCATCTCTGCTCCGTCTGCTGAGCAGAGAATAGGAATTGGTACAACTTGTAAATGCTCTCCATTCTGGAGAGCTCCAGGCCATTTAGTTCTTTGGAGCTTCTTTTGTGTTAAATGACCTATTTAAGACCAAGAGAAAACATTGGTGCCTGATGTAAAGACAATAAAATTTACACACTGTATCAAGGCAGCTTTAAACTGTTCCAGCATGATCCTGGGTACATCACACTGCCTCAGTTAGGCTGGATTTTAGTACTGACCAGGGACTGGAATCCGGTGAGCGTGTGATCTCGAGTAAATCTGCAATAACGCAGGTATTTCATACCCTTCCATTCCTCAGAGTATAAATCAGCATTTGTAGGAGCTGGGTGAGCACTGCCACCTGCCCAGCTGTCCTTACATGGGCTTAGGCAAATGCACAGAGGTTTTTCCTTGCCACTGAGGGCACTTGGGAAGGGTGGTTCCCATGCCAGGATTGACCCAGGACCCCGGTGTGGCCGTTCAGCTGCTCCCCTCTGCAGTGCCCCCATCTCCAGAGCCTGCACTTGCCCTCCCCCAGCCACTGGCCCATGTTCTGCCTGGCTGGGGCTGGAACTGCCTCTCACTTCCCAGCCAGTGACCAAGAAACTGAGTGCTCCTCCCTCCACGTTAAAAATCGGAATTATTTTCCATTTGTGGTGCATCAGGTGCATTCAGCTGCCTGGGGAGGGGTTGCTTGAACCCCCAGAGGGGGTGTTGAAGGGAGTTTTTGACGTGGAAAGCTTGGCATCTCCCCCTTGAAGTAGGTGGTTTTGAAGTGCTTCACCTTCTAAACCAGCAGTGCCAACAGGGGATGAATTTTAGAATTTGCACCTGGATTTTATGAGTTTGTTCCCACCTGGAAGGCTGTGGAAGAGCCCTGTTAGAGGTTCAAGTCAAGCCTCACTCTGTTTTTGGTCTGTCTCCCCAAAGAAAGGTGTTCAGCCAACATTTTCCTTCCTATGGAAGTCCTCCCTGCTCTACAGATGAAGAGCATCTGTCTGCCCCACCTCTGGCTCTGAGTTTCAGCAGGGGCTGTGTGATGCTGTGCTGGCTGGTTCTGCCACAGAAAGCTTAGGAAGGGCTGGAGAGGGACTTGTTGCAGTGATAGGACAAGGGGGATGGCTTCAAGATGAAAATGGGCAGATTTAGATGAGATGTTAGGAAGAAATTCTTGGCTGTGAGGGTGGGGAGGCCCTGGCACAGGGTGCCCAGAGAAGCTGGGGCTGCCCCTGGATCCCTGGCAGTGTCCAAGGCCAGGCTGGATGGGGCTTGGAGCAGCCTGGGGTAGTGGAAGGTGTCGCTGAGTGGAATGAGAAGAACTTTAGGGTCCCTTCCAACCCAAATCATTCTGGGATTTTATGATCCCATTGCATGGCTGGCTGAGCTGGCTGGGTCAGCACTGTCTCAGCAGCTCCTGGCCATGCTGTAAGACGTGTCTGTCCTCAGCCAGGGACTAAAATAAACCCCAGGAGGCTCAGGGATGTCACTTCATGCTGCTGAGGTGGAATGAAAGAACGAACAGGACCGAGGTGATGATGGGGTGCTGTATCTGCCAAGAAGATTTTCACATATCCCCCACAGCAGCTGCAGAGCCCTGAGCAGCGAGGTGGGAGAGTTTGGGGCTGCTGACGAAAGGCAGCAAAGAGCTGTTATAAATTAGCAGCTCTCAGCCCTGGGGAAGCTGCCTGAGAGCAGCACTGGGGCTGCTCGACCCAGGGTTGTTAATGACCTGCACAGGAGGGGGGCAATTAGCATGAGAAACTCATTGATGAGAAAACCAATTCCAGTTAGCAAAGAGCAGGGATCCTAGGGAGAAGTCTGGAGGGGACTCAGGAAAACGAGGGATTGGGCAACTGGGTGGAAAATGCGGTTAGATGGAAGGTTCCAGAGGGGGAGGATGCTGGGGAGGGCAGCTCCAGCCTGGCAGAGGCTGGTCCCGTGGCGGGCACTCGTGGGTTGCCCTGCTGCCTTTGTGGCCGATGTCCCCCCTCCCTGGGCTGCACCCGCTGCACAGGGGGGTTCTGACAGGAGTTCTGCTCCGTGTTTCTCTCCAGGTGCAGGAGTTTAAGGCGACAGAAGCCAGGATTAACGAGGCCAGAGAGCACTACAGGCCCGCGGCCTGCCGCGCCTCCCTGCTCTACTTCACCATGAACGAGCTGCACGCCATCCACCCCATGTACCAGTTCTCCCTGAAGGTACCTGCCCTCCAGGGGGGCACTGCTCCCTCTTTGTGGGGTTCATAAAATCAGAATTACAGAGCCACAGAGTCACAGAATTACACAAGGTTTGAGTTGGAAGGGGCCTTAAAGCCCATCCCACCCCTGCCATGGGCAGGGACACCTTCCACTCTCCCAGGTTGCTCCAAGTCGTGTCTGGAAAAAGCTACAGCTTTAATATTTTATTCAATGGGAAACGGGGGTTTTTTTGTCATATAAGGAAGGTATTTTGGGACATGGAGGGTTAAATGAGCATCCTGCTCTACAACTTCTTCCAAACGATTTCTTACCTTGACAAGTGCCCTGGAAAAAGGAATTGAGGAGAGACTACAAAATGTTGAGGCTCTTCCACAAAGAAGCTTTTCCTTTTGATATCCACGATTCGTTTGTTGGAGTAATTTTATCAGAAAAATGTACAGAATTCCTTTTGTGCCTTTTGAAAGATTCATCCCTTACACATACATAACAGATACAGGGGTTCCTGAGGTTTCACCTTTAATCTGTGTCTCCCATAGTTCGTTTGTTTTACGTTTTCCAGTGAACATGAGCAGCGTGTATAAATACATAGAAAATTATTGGGTGAAATGTTTTTATCTAATAAATTTTGATGACAGATCATAAAGCATTGTGTAAAGATGCACAGGGATGATTTTAGAATACTTGCCACACAGCTGGGAGCCCATTACAAATTAGAACACAAAGATTTATGTGCTGCTCTGCCGCACGTTTTAACACAATTTAAAGAAACATTAAGCAGGAAAATGCATTCTGCAATTATTTAATAATGCATTAGGTATCAGTGTTACTTTAATTTGTTGAGGCATAATTTTTCCTTTGTAGAACCCTAAAAATAAGGCTGCTAACACGGTCATGCCTTGTCCAGTTGGTGCCATCACTGTATTGGCCTGGTTATTTCCTTCAGCTGGGCCCAGCACACGGAGCCTTTGCACTGCTAAACAGGACTTGGCTTTTATTTTCTTGTTAATTTTCTTTTTCCAGTTACATTTGATAATTTGCTCATTCTTTTAATTTGGACAACTCTGAAAGTTGTTTTGTCTTTTCTCATTTGGATCAGAAATGTTGTTGAAATAATCCTTAATCTCTTATATAAGAGGGTTGTTCTCGATGCAGACACCCACCCTTGAGGGGACTTCACTGGCTGCTTCAGCTCACTACCACTGCTCCCTGCGCTCCTCAGCCAGTCCTTTGCTGGATCCAGACAGTAAGACACTCATGGGACTTAAAAAAATAAATTACTACTACTATTATTATTATTATTATTATTGTTGTTGTTGTTG
>NW_008238660.1:703287-704238 GCF_000691975.1 Corvus brachyrhynchos
CAGTGTCCAAGGCCAGGTTGGATGGGGCTTGGAGCAGCCTGGGATAGTGGAAGGGGTCCCTGGCAGGGGGGAGGACTGATGAGCTTGTGTTGGAGTCTTTTTCCCATGGAAACCATTCTGGAGTCTGCGTGTCCTCTGGGAACCCCTCTCTCTGCTGGCTCAGCATTTGCAGAGAATTTCAGCATTTGAGGCCTGTGTCTCAGTGGCAGCACACTGAGCACAGAAATATTTCCTGTGTCCTTGTGTCTGAGTTCCCTGTGCCCCCCTGTGCTGCCTCCTCAGCCCTGGGCAGCGCAGTGTCCCAGGGGATGTCACCACTGCCAGGCTCTGTGTCCCTGAGGAGCAGCCCCAAGCAGAGCCAGGGCTGGTCTCTGTGTGCTCCCTGTGATGCAGCACCTGAGCTGGCACCACTGTGACACCTCAGGGGCACCCAGGGGTGTGCAAAGGGCATCTCCCAAGCCCTGTTCTCCTCTGCCCTGCCAGGCGTTCCACGTGGTGTTCCAGAAGGCCCTGGAGAGGGCAGCTCCTGCTGAGAGCCTGGCGGGGCGGGTGCTGAGCCTCACTGACAGCATCACCTTCTCCGTGTTCCAGTACACGGCACGGGGGCTCTTCGAGAGGGACAAACTGACCTTCAGTGCCCAGCTCACCTTCCAGGTACCAGCACCACACACCAGCTGTGTGCCAGGGTTCAGTGCCACAGCAGCCCATACAGGGGCTGGGGGCTTGATTGTTTTCTCTGCCTCTCTTGGAATTACAGAATCATTTGGGCTGGAAAAGCCCTCCCAGACCATCGAGTCCAACCTGATCCCCGCCTTGTCCCCAGCCCAGAGCTCTGAGTGCCACCTCCAGCGCTTCCTGGGACACCTCCAGGGATGGGCACTCCAAACCTCCCTGGGCAGCCCCTGCCAAGGCCTGAGCACCCTTTCCATGGGGTAAACACCTGCTGCACTC
>NW_008238660.1:704262-711073 GCF_000691975.1 Corvus brachyrhynchos
CGCCTCCCTGGGCCCAGCCTGAGTCCGTTCCCTCCCCTCCTGTCCCTGTTCCCTGCCAGCAGAGCCCGACCCCCCCGGCTGCCCCCTCCTGTCAGGGACTTGTGCAGAGCCACAAGGTCCCCCCTGAGCCTCCTTTGCTCCAGCCTGAGCCCCTTTCCAGCTCCCTCAGCTGCTCCTTGCAGGATTTATTCCTGCCAATAACAGGCACAGATGCTGTGTTGGGTTTGAATTACACTGACAAAGGTTATGTGAGAGAGTAATTCCTGCTTGCAGGACCTGGAAATACTGGCAAAGCAAACTGGCCTGGAAGGCTTCTTGCATTTAACATAAAGAAGTGCTCACTGCAGAGCTGCTGTACCATGTCCACTGTGTTTGTGTAATTTTTAGTGTCCAATCTGGCTCTGCAGCCAGGGCCTTCCCTTCAGGCTGCTCTCTACCCACCTGGATCTCAGCCTTTACCACATGGTTTTCCCAACTTTCTTCCTGTTCTGTTGCCAATCTCCACACTCATTCTTGCTCCTCTTTTGGGACACCCAGAGCACCTACATGGTGTGTCCGTCACACCCCTCCAACATGGGGCACCCTGTATGTTTTAGTCACACATTTTTCGAGCACGTTAATTGAATAATGAATCTGCTGGAGTTTGTTGCTGCTCTGGATCCTGGCTGCTCTAGGACATCTCGTTTGTTTGGAATTGCAGATACTTCTGATGAATAAAGAAATCAACCCAGCAGAACTGGATTTCCTGCTCAGATACCCAGCACAGCCCGGAGTCACGAGCCCTGTGGAGTTCCTGTCTGACCACTCCTGGGGAGGAATCAAGGTACCTGATCCATGGGAAATCAGCTCCCCTTATCTCCTCTAAAAGCCCTTCAGGTGGATCCTTGTGGCATTTGGTGAACAAAATGCTGGTGAAACAAAAGGCTGCAGATATGGAGAGTTCTGCAGGTCCTGATTTTGAGGGCTCTTCCTGGGTATCCCCAAGAAGATGGTTCTTCCCTCTGAGATTTAGCCTTCTCCCTGTTAGACTAGACCGAGAATACCCTCAGGGGTTTGTGGTTATGGTTTGTAAAGGACATGGAGATGCCCCATTATTTGGGAAGAAGTGCGAATTTCTGCAGGGATGTGCTGGGGTTGGAACTGTGACAGCTGCCAGGCCTGCAGGGAAATATTGTCATGGGAATGGGCAGGTCTGGCACCTGCCACGTGTTTGGAGTGAGAGGGGAGGAAGAGCATCCCAGAAAAATGACAGTTATCCCATATTTGCTCCTCTTTGTCAACAAATGTGAATTGTGCTGGGTCTGGACCTGATCCAGCAGGGTGGGATTTGGTTTCTGAAAAGGGTCCAAATACTCTCCACCTTGGCCCGTTCATTCACACCTTGCTGGAGCTGGAATTGTGTCCCTTGTCTGACTGTGGTGCTGGTCAGTCTCTGGCACCTGTGGTGATGTAAGAATCAGTTTTGTTTACAGCATGTTGCCTCTGTGGGACCTTTTCTTGGTGCTGTGAAGTAGGGAGTGAGGACTTCCCAGTTTCATTGGGATAGTTCTCAAATTTTCACCTGGGGCTTTGGGCTTTCCCTTTCTTTCCCTTCCCCCTGCTGAATGGAGAATGTATCTGGTTCCTGAAGAGGGACCAGACAGAAAATCTTCATCCAGGCCAAAGACATCTGTGAAGAAATTCCCACTTCATCAGCCTGTGATGTCAAGCAATGGAACCTCTCACTGAACCAGCTCTGTTCAGCCCCTAAAAGGTCTATTCCCATAATAATGAAGGAATTAAAAAAACCCCTACACCTTTTCCTTAATCATCTTTTGTTCAGTGGTGGCACTTGGCTGTTCAGATAGCAGCAGCAGCTTTAATTTTGTCCCTTAATTGAAGACAAATTAAATGGACCCTGAGGGTCAACACACACAATCAGGGGGGCTCAGCCATCAAGCCCACGGAACACCTGCTTTGTAACAGCAGATTTTGTCTTTGGGCTGTGCAGTCTGTATGGATTGTAGATGTACATCCCCATCGCTGCTTGGCATCACAGCTTTTCTCAGCTCTGCTCTGTCCCTGCCCGTGTTCAGCCTGGGGAAATGTGGGCTGAAATGTGCATTTCAGTTCTCTGGGTTCTCATTCTGCACGGCCTGGGAGCATCCTGCCTTGTAAAGCTGCTTCTGACTTCACTCCTTTAAGCTTCCTCTGGAACATGACCTTCCTTCTGCCATGGGATTTAGAGGTTTCAGACTCTGATCCTCATTTTGGAGATACTTTTATGCATCTGAGGAAACACATATGTTTCCTGGCACTTGAGGACGTGGGTTAGTGGTGATGCTGGGTTGATGGTTGGGCTTGGTCATCTTAGAGGTCTTTTCCAACCTTTATGATTCTGTGATTCTCTATTACTCCAGCAGTGCCCAAGGATGCCTTTGCCACCTGCCTGCAGGAGGTACATTCTCCAAACAAACACCTGCTGGGCTTGCAGGCAGTTTTCTTTGTCAGGTCATCCCTCCTGTGCTGCCAGGCCCCCTCCATGGGGCTGAAATGGCCTTTCCTGCTCCCTGAGTGATTCCCTTCAAGATGAGCCCTTCCCACTCCGCTTCCTCTTCCCCACTGAAGAGCGTTTGTGGGTTTGTGGTTGAGGTGGAAACTCTGATGCCCACAAATGCATGGGAAGGTTTCCAGGTGTGCTGCACACCTCAGGTGTCCTCAGCCTGCACCTGATGGCTCCAGGAACTGCACATCTCCAAGAGTCACTGCCCAGACTCTGCACAAATTCTAGGAATTTCGGGACTTTGTGATAGTGAACTCTACATTATCAGATACTGAATACCCTTCAGGTTGTCTTTTGTGACGATTGTAGCATTGATTTTACTGTAAATAATATGGTTGGTGTCAACTTTATCAGTGTTTATGTTGATGTCTGTTGGTTTATTAGCCTTTGAGTTTTTGGCAATTCTAGTTACTTGAGGCATGGCTTTAGTAAAATCATATTTTGTCACAGACTGCTATAATTAGGTTAATTAGTCATGGCTTCTACACAGCTTATTAGCAGGCTAAAATCTCCTTTTCTTATATCAGGAAGATTAAATGCTATAATAAATAGTTTCTTCAACAAAGCTGGAGCAAAGTACACTTCAGATTTATATTTCAAATTCAAAGTGAAATTTAGCATTCTGCTGATTTTTCACAGAAACTTTGAAAATGCTCCAGCCCAAGGGGCTCCTTTGGCCAGGGGGTTCTGGCCAAGATAGTGCCAAAAGAAATCAATATTGATATTTGTGGCCCATTCTGAGGGCCACATTAAATGTTGAGGGCTCTGGGCATGCAACTGGCCTTGTGTGACTTGGCTGATTATTTACTGCTGGGGGTTGGTTAATATTATATATAGGCCAATAATCCTTTGCAGTTGTGTGGCTGTTTGCGGCTCGTGGTGCTGGAGCATCTCATTTAGGAAGCATTCATTTATGATTTAGTTTTCCAGCTTCTTTCCAGTTCAGCACAAAGTTTCACAGAGCCTTTTGCTGTAAGGGGTGTGCCAGGGAGGGTCGGTATTCACCCCTGGATGAGGAAACCCACATCCCTGGCCAGAAGGATGTGGTTTGTAGGGAGAGGTAATAGCTTTTATTCTATCTGCTGATAGACCTGGGAAAATAGGCACATTTCAGGCTCTTTGGTGCTTCTTTAAACCTGAAACAGGAATTTCATTCAAGCTGAATAAAGGCTGAGAAAAGCTGCTCTGAGCTTGGCTTGGTTCTGTTCATCAGTGAGATGTGTGGGAGGGAATGGTACCTGTGGGGAGCCCCTGTGGAGGAGCTTTCCTTGGCTCTGGAGCAGGGGAGGTGTTAGCAAAGGGCACAGTCATTGCCTCGGTGCAAATCCTGCCTCTGGGTTGTTGAGGGTTAGTTGAGAGCAGGAAGGGGATAGAATTTTGTCATTTAATTAAAGCAGTGCCTTTGCTGAGTCCCTGGCTTTGGTGCTCGGTGGAGTTGGTCATTTCAGTCCTCTCATTTGCAGGGGCTTAGCAGTGATCCCTCGAGAAGGAAAAAGTGTTCTCTGGCTCCTAATGAGGTTTTCTCTCTCTTTTCAATTTCTTTTATTACATCCTGTTGTACTGTTCTCCCCCTCTGTGTTCCCAGTGTCTGCCCTGAAAGTTTTTATTTCTGTTGGTACTTCTGAAAACGTTTTCTGTGTCCATGCAAGGCTGGCCATTTCTCCTGGCTTGGCTGGTGGTTTCCTCACCAGTAAATATGTGGCCACACCTTAGACCACAGTGGCCACAACCATGTGCAAATGCCATTTGGGAATTCTCGTTGTGGGATTGAATTAACACAGACTCCATGTAGAGATTGTCCTCTGGAAGGTGAGTATTCTCTGAATTCATCTCTGAAGTGATGCTCTGTGGTCCCTTGAACCCTGTGTGAAGCCCAGGCTGCCGTGTTGAGCTGTTCTTGGTTATCCCCAGGGCAAGGACAGACAGCTCCTGTCATGGCTCTTCTCTGAACATGATATTGAAATGATGTCATTTGGTTTTAGGGTTGTTTGATCTTTCAAACTGGACTGTATCCAGGCTAACCAGTAAAATGAGCCAGCAGTTGTTTGCTGGCCCTGGCAGCACCTGACTGCACACAGCTAAACTCCCCTGACCTCCCAAACCAGAGCCACCTCACCCATTGTTTCCCATGGGCAGCTCTGCAGAGTCCTGCCCTGGGTCGTGCCCAGCATTTCCTGAGAGCAGGAGAGCTCACCAAAGCCAAAGGTGAGCCAGCAAGACACTGGCAAATTGTGTGGCTCAGGGTGAGCCTGTGCCTGGGCACCTTCTGCAGGCACAGACAGAGGAGCAGATCAGCAGGGAGGGAGCAGCGCCTTCCCCTCGCCGTGCTGGGCTCTGAGACCTGCAGGGACAAATTCCTCCTGCCCATGCTCTGACACAGCCTTGCTCTGGAGCAGCCCTGTAGCAGTGGGTTTAGGCCTGAGTTTAGACCCTGTGCCCGTCAGTGGCTCAGGCACAGCCTCACACAAGGCACGGTCACCCTTTCTGTTCAGGCCAGGCTGGTGTTCCCAGGGGTGCAGCAGAGCACTGGGTGTGTGCCTGGCAAAGATCACCTGAGCATCCCCTGGGGCCAGCTGGGCTCTTCCCAAGCTTCTCCACTACTGATGGAGCCGTGGGCTGTGCCCTCGTAGTCTTCACTGCCAGGGTTGCCTTGGCCAAAACCAAAGCCAGGAGAAGGTGAGGGTGGTTCTGGAGGGGTTCCCTGGGACCCCAGTCATCCCAGCTGCCAATTCTCCCAAGCTCCAGCTCCTCCACGTTGCCCCGTGGTCCCTGGCTCCGCGTGGTGCACGTGGCTGTCCCCGTGTCCGGCTGTTCCAGGAGCCTCGGCTGGGATGCGCATTTCCCGAGCCTGATTTCCTTTGTGATATTTCCTGCAGTGCCTCTTCAGTGCTGAATGCAGATGTGTCCCACGGGATAAGTGCAGCGAGTTAATACACAGCAGGAGTACACCTGGCCAACTTGGATTACTTCTTATCCCAATCACTTCCCTCATCTTGTTCTGAAGAGGAAGAATTTTCATTATGTAGATATGAAAACGCCACTGAAAGGGCATTGTTTAATAAATGTGATGTTGAATAATGAGCTCTAAATACCGAATTCAGCTTTCGAGGAGGAGAACAGCCCTAGACAAAGTCGTATATTAACTCCATATTTATAATTTTGCAGAATGCAGATGATAAGATTGCGTGTGTGGCTTATGAGATAAAATACCGAATCATATGTTTTGCATTTAAGAAAACTGGAATTCTTTGGACAAAAGAACAGAAATCTCTCTTCCAACTTTCACTTCTTGCACTTTTTAGATGAAGAAATTTTTCATTCTTCTCCAGGATTCATTGTGACACAATCTGCTGCACACATTGTGTTCTCTGTGCATGTGCAATATCCTTTGATCAGGCTGGTCAGACAGGAAAGGCTCACAGCTCACAGCTTCCCTTCTACCTTCAGAATTATTATTATGCCAGAAAACCATAGTCTTAATTAAATATCTTCCATTAACTCAGTTCTTCAGATGTGCAGCCTTTTAGAGCATCTTTGATAGAAAACATTGATTGTGACACTTCAAATGGACATTTATCTGCTCTCATCTAGAAGTTTCCTAAGGACATTCTTCTGTCCTCTGTATCAAGTCTCAGAGAAATATTCCCAGTGTCTCACAGAAATGCTACTTGAGAAGGTTTTACCTTTTTTTTTCCCCTTTTCCTTTTTAACCTGCTGGCTAACGATCTGATGCTTATCTGAAATACAGCAGAGATTGTGATCACATCAAATATTTAAGGACTCACTTTGCCGGTTTGATTGCAGAGTGGAAATCGAGTTTTCCTGGATGCTCTACAGCCTCTGTGTTTCCCTGACACAAAGCCTGCTGTCAGCTGAGCATTTGGAATGTAAAAGCCTCTTCACCCTCTAAATGGAAGGAAAGGGAAGTAATGGCTCCATCCTGCCCTTGGGTCACACCAACCCCAGGCTGGGGCAGAGGGGCTGGAAAGCTCGGGAAGGCCCTGGGGGTGCTGGTGACAGAGGCTGGACAGGAGCCCAGGTGTGCCCAGGAGGGCAAGAGGCCAATGGCACCTGGGATGTGCCAGCCCTGGGTGGCAGCAGGGCCAGGGCAGTGCCCGTCCCCTGTGCTGGGGCACCTCCAGTGCCGAGGACAGCTCTGGGACACTCAGGACAAGAAGGACATGGAGGGGCTGGAGCATGTCCAGGGCAGGGAACGGAGCTGGGAAGGGGCTGGGGGCCCCGGGGAGGGTGGGGGAGGTGGGGAAAGGG
>NW_008238660.1:711090-730785 GCF_000691975.1 Corvus brachyrhynchos
AGGGAGCTGGGAAGGGGCTGGAGCCCCAGGAGAGGCTGAGGGAGCTGGGAAAGGGGCTCAGGCTGGAGCAAAGGAGGCTCAGGGGGGACCTTGTGGCTCTGCACACAGGGCAGGGCTGGCACAGAGTGCTGCAGCTTCCATCCCCAAGGTTCTTTGAGCAGGGCTGTGACCACAGGTGGGGCGGATCTCAGGGCTGTGTGTCCCTGCTCTGGGAGGAGCAGCTCTGCAGCTCATTCCCTCTGCTGCCTGTTCTTGAGGCCAGTCCTGCTCCCACGGGTGAGACCATCACGGTGCAGAGCTGGGAGAAGCCTCATCAGGGGACCAGTCCATACATCTGAGTCCATATGTCTGAGTCCATTTATCAGGACTGAACCACGGACCTTGAGAGCTTTCCAGCAGGGGACATCTGGAGCAGCTGCTTCAGCTGAATTCTTGCAGACAATGGGACATATTTTCTCTTTCAGCTTTGCTGTGCATTGGTCCATGGCGATGGCCCATCTGGGATTTATAACAACCAAATCCAGAAAAGTTTTCAGAAATACACAAGTACCACCTTTCAGCTGCCCTCGGGCCCCATGCCCAGCTTCTGGCTGTGTGTTGCTGATGTGCTGAGAGGCATCCAAGAGTGAAGAGGAAAGATGGAAAGCATGGCTTAGGAGAACAGCCTGACTTTGCAAGGCCCATTCTCAAACCCACTTGAACAAACTTTTTAGAAAGTGGAGAGAAAATGTCAACATGAACCCATCTGGGAAACATCTCAGGCAGAATGAGGAAAGTATGGTGGGTGGTTGTAAGCAACGAGAACACAAAGATTGTGACTAAGTCTCAGTTCTGTTACTGACCTTTCCTGTCGAGAGGAGCTGGCTTTAAGAACACACTGGTAGGAAGGAGATGAAGCCATTGTTCCCTAATTTATGATATTTCACTGGGAATTTTCTGAGGAAAGGTGGTGAGATCCAACCCATCACTCATCAGATTGCTTGTGGTGTCCGCCCTGCACGTTGTGACGCCCTGGGACCCTGCAGATAAACAGGGTGGGTTTGTACAGGGATGTGCTGTGGCTCTGCACACCTTCTGTCCCCACTGAAATGTTGAAGCAGCAAGGAGGAGTTTGAAGGGAGACAGGCCCATACAGTGCCTTGAGCTTGTCAGTCAGCTTTTATGGAAGAAATAAGGAGAATTAAAATAACATTTTTTGTGTTGAAAGGTGATTGAAGCTTGGCAAACCCCATCAAATCTTTATTTTCACCTTTGGTAGAGATTTTTCTTATGAGTTAAATTATTCAGGTAGTGCGGCTAAACAGAAAATAACACCTTCAGTGTATGAATAACACAACCCCAAACCTGGGATGGGAGAGGTTGTAAATAATGCATCATCTGCTACATTAATTGCTCTAGTTAACAGTAGTATTCAAATGGAGCAATTCATCTGCCCATACATCTTTTTCCTGAATGATCCAATCCATCAGTTGGAGCCAGGTGCAGGTCTGGCTTTGCCATTCTTCCAGGAGCTGTCATTTTCCAGCTGTGGGGATGCTGCTTTCCCTAGAGACTTTTGGGCCAGCTGCAGAAAATGAAAGAAATGAATATTCACTGAAACCTGTATAAGCAGTGCCCACAGACAGTGTAAGACCTTTACAAAGTGTTTGGGGGATCACAGAATTGTGGGGTCGTTAAGGCTGGAAAAGACCTTCAAGATCCTCGAGTGGCACAACTGCTGAGCACTGTGAACTTCTCATGTGTGGATTTCTGCTTAAAAACTGTGTAATGCAATTCATAAAGCCACAGGTCCTTAGTTCTGCAAGTGGAATCGTGACTAATCATCAGGATTTAATCATCTCACAGATTATTACGACTGTGAGAATATTAAATATCATTTCTTTCCAGTGCTGACAGGTTGTGTGACTTTTGTAGAGAGAGGTTTGATGTTCAGAGTGTTCCCTACAGAACATAATTTTTTCAAGCAGAGGCTCAAGTTTTTTTTTAAAGCAAAGCAAGATATATAAGTGAAAACTGTAAGTAAAAACCAGATATAACCTGAAGCCTCAAAAGATAATGATAGCTTTTACAAAACCCCTCAAATTCCTTTATTTTGATTTCCTTCTGTCTTTTAAAATGCAGTCTCATGGCTGCTGGGGAGGTGGGTAACTGGGTGTTGGGAGTGTTCTGGCAGCTCTGCCTTTACTGGCTCTGTTTTATTTTCACCCTGTTTGTGTCAGTACAGGACACAGCAATGAGGTGATGTTGTCCTGCCTTGCCCCAGAGCTGTTCTCGAGTCAGGTGGTATTTTAAATTATGGAAATATCTTAAAATGCAAAACAATCTCTTATTTTTTAAAGTATAATTCCTTTTGGAACTGAAGGGAAAGGAAACATGGTGCTAATATACGTGTTTGGGGTTTTTTAAGGTTTTGTAACATCTTATGAAGCAACACCTAGACTTGAGGCTGGCTTGAGCAGATGGTTCCCTTCGAGCAGTTGCCTTCAGTGATCAGAGCAAGTGTTCCCTCTAATGAATGTCCAGAACTTGTCGTGCTGTGTCTGGAACCAGGAGATAACTCATGGGCAGCAGCAGCCCTCTGGAGCTGTTCTCTTCTCTAAAGACTCCTCTGGATTCTGAGGGTTTCCTCTCCTCCATGGGTGCCCTCCCTGTCCCCCCAGACGTTGTCCCCACAAAGATCCCCCCTTCCCTCGGATCCTTGGCCGTGTGTGGAGGACACTGCCAGGCTCTGTGATGGCATCCAGGGTTGGTGTCCTGCAGCCAGGGGCTGATCCGTGTTGTGTTTCCCACAGCTGTGGGGGAATGGGAGAGCTCTGCATCTGGGAATGTGTGAGTCCCACGGGGCTGCTGACACATCAGCCCCACAGTAACGCTGCTTCTGGCTCAGACGAGGAACTGTCAGAGGAACCTGAGGTGATAAAGCAACTTGTCTGTGACTCAGTGAATGAAGAACCATTTTCTCTGAGAAGATGGTGGATCCTCTCCTTGACATGGTGTGAAGAGCCCTGTTTTGCTGAAAAATTCTCATTTTGAGATGTAAGCTCAAGGCCCTCCTGTTCCCAGCCATCAGAGATGATCGCAGTGTGGGTTGCAAAGACAAGAGCTCGGGTCGTCCAGCCCTTTGGATCATTTTCTATTTCAACCAATCATTTTTGTCTCTCTCAATTTCCATGACAGCTCTAAGTGACAAATGTACTTTTCATTATGTGGACAAAAACCTGCACAGGTTGATGTGCAGCTCCCATCTGCTGCCCCAAGGTACTGCTCCTGCCTGGGAACAGGGATCTGTTCGTGCTGGACTAAGTTTCCTGGAAAAATTCACACCAGAGGTATTGAAAAGCAATTAATATTCACAGAAAGGTTACTGATTGAGAGAGCTTTCACTCCACTGGCTTTTAAATGGAAGCATCTCCCATTAATACCATCACTCCTAATAAATGCTATTAGAATTGTTGACTAATGAAAATTTTAGTGTTAATTTATGTAATACAGAGTTTTTATTTGCAATTAGAGCTTTCGTGATTCTGCAATATGTTGTTCAGGGAGAGAGGGAGACTATCATTCCTGATTACATGTCTGTCATTTAGTTAGAAAAAAGCAATTTTCCAGAGTCTCCCTTGTTAACATCAGCCAAGAGACTTCTCGAAACAGCAGCAGCCAAAGTTCTGAAGTGATATTTTGAGTAAATCTCATCAAAAGTGAGAAGATGTTTTATATAAGCACTTGCACTGAGAATTTCCTGAATTCAACATTTGCCATTGTATTACGCTCAGCCACGAGAGGTGCCCTGAATACATTTATTGCTGCAAGGACCAGGGCTTGGCAGGTCAGAATTTGTGGCATCATTCCTGGGAATTCCAGTTTCTCGTGGTCGGTGCTCTGCTTGCTGGTTTTTCACAGAAATCAGGATATGGCGCTGGTTTGGAGCAAGTCCTTCTCTCACTGACGTTCTCCTTGTTAGTGCAAATCCACACATGGAAACAACAGCTGTTGAATCACTGCTTTGCTCACAGTCTCCATGAAATTCCCTGGATCCCTGGGACTTTGGCATGGGGCTGGTCAGGGGAGAGCTGAGCCTGTCCGTGCCGTGGCTCTGCAAACCCTCTGCTCTTCCCTGTGCCTTGGGTGGAGGTGTTGATGGAATGCTGCCTTTGGGCAAGGCTGGGGGTGTTGCAGAAGAGTTTTTTGGTGGTATCCAAAAGTTCTCCTCTGCCCAGAGCTCTGGTTCTGGCCCTCAAGCACACGGCCTGTGAGGGAAGGTGGGGGATTTGTCCAGCTAGGAGAGGACAGAGCCACGTTCTCCATCTTGGCAGAGCGTAATAAGGATCCGCTGTGGCAAACTGCAGCTTGGGAGGCTCTGCTTGAACATATTTTTTAAAAAATCATCTCCTTAGTGTAAGGACAGCACAGCCCTACAGCAGGGCACCCAGAGGGGCTGAGAGCTTCACCTTGGATGGCAGCATTTTGGTGGGCACGGCCATGGGCAGACCCAGCCTGAGCAGGAGCTTGGCCTGGGCCCCTCCAGAGGGTTCTTCCAAGCATTGCTGCTGTGAAGCTGTGAGTGGATATACAGCAAAGGTCCTGGGTTGTGGCACCCTCTGGGAACAGCTCCACAGCCTCTTTCTTCCCTCTGTCATCCACAGGCATTCGACCCGGGAACAGGGTGCCCAGAGCAGCTGGGCCTGCCCCTGGATCCCTGGCAGTGCCCAAGGCCAGGCTGGACATTGGGGCTTGGAGCAGCCTGGAACAGTGGGAGGTGTCCCTGCCCATGGCAGGGATTTGAAATGAATTGATCTTTCAGGTCCCTTCCAACCCAAACCATTCTGGGATCCTGTAATTCCCACTGCTAAAAACCTGACTGCATTTGTTATCAGAAGCCCCCTTTTCTGACATCTTCCTCTAGTCTCTTCACTCTCAGTCTGTAAATTCAGTCTGTTAGGAAGACCAAAATTTTACACTGCTCTTGTCTTCTCACCGGGAAGCCTTCCAGAGGGAAAGTGGGGTTTTTAAAACAGTGTGATCCTCAATGTCTTCTGCCTTGTTTGCAGCAGACAATCCCTCACACCTCTGCCAGGGCCCTTCTGGGACTTTCCAAGCCCTGTGCAAGGGTGGATCTTCCCAGTTCATCTGAACAAGGTGTGAAAACAGCATTTCCTAGAGGGCTTCCTCAGGTGCTTCCCGCAGTGAGGCCTTATGGGGTGGGAGCAGGAGCACTGCTGTGGGGAGCACCTCTGCCCATCAAGAAGCTTCTGCTTCCCTCCGATGCCCTTTTCTTTCTGTAGAAAGCAGCTCATTCACTGTCTGATATCCTTCCCTTGTCTTTAATCCTTCACTTGTCGTTTCTGTTTCATGTTCAGCTGCTCACAGCCCCAGATTATGCAAAATGAAGATGTTTGTTTCAGTGAGAATTTTACTCGAATCCAGAAGAACCTTACCAGCTCTGCAATGTGTTCTGCCACCACTTGTCTGAAAGAGAATTTGGATTCTTCACTTGTCTGCATAACATTTATAGTTGCCACTTTCTAACTACAAAATTCAACTGCATTTTCATTGTAATTTGAATTTGTTTAATGCCTTGCTGGGCTGGTTTTTGGGGCCTTCTTCAGCTGCCTGTTTCTGCTACAGACTTGTAGCACCTAGAAGTTCATGTTCATGTGCCTTTGGCAAGTAGAAACCAAATGATTTGATTTTTATCACGATCCTGGATGGGCTGAGTGCTTGAGCAGAGAAAGCACCCACCTCTTTACATCTGCCTTGTGTTTGTGGGGGTTTCTGGCTCCATGGTCACCATGAGATGAGTGGGAAGGCTCAGTGTTGTGGGTTCACAGGGGGATGTGAGTGGGGGAACAGAGAGAGAAAAGCAACTGCGTGTGTATGAAATGACCCAACCCTTGGTGGGGGGTTGGAACGAGATAATCTTCAAGGTCCTTTCCAACCCAAACCATTCTGTGCTTTTGTGAAGACAATTAAAACTCCAGCTGTGAAATCCCTTTAAAAAAGAATTTTGGTGAGCGTGGCATGGCTGAGTGCTTGTTCAGCATGTTTTTTCAGCTGCTGCTGTGGGTTTTGCTGCACAATTCTCCTCGTTCCTGTGGAATCAGTGAGGAGACCATGCAGCTCATGGGAATGCCAGCAATGTACTCTCCTATCAGACATGGGCTCCAAATTTCCGGCTCTCATCCAGAACAGGCATTTCTGGGATAACTGACAGCAGCAAGTCCTTGTCACCAGAGGCTTTTCCCAAACAGGAGAGGAGACTTCTTCCCTTTTTGGGTAATGAACAGGGTGTGCTGGTTGATGCCAAAATCTTTCATCCTTCCCTGGACTGTCTCTTCCAAGGAGAATGGACAAAATCTGCTCCTGATGGGTTTCTGGCTGTGGTTGCCAGACTCCAGCTCCCTGATGGAGCAAACCATGAGGAGTCAGTAGCGTTAGAAGAATGGTTCAGAGGCACATAGGCTTGTTCTTCCTGACCTTCCTTGAATTTTTGCAGGCTCTCTCATCCATGGAGGAATTCAGAAACCTGGATCGGGATATCGAAGGGTCTGCAAAACGGTGGAAGAAATTTGTGGAGTCGGAGTGTCCTGAAAAGGAGAGGTTCCCCCAGGACTGGAAGAACAAGTCAGCTCTGCAGCGCCTGTGCATCATGAGAGCCCTGCGGCCCGACCGCGTCCCCTGCGCCCTCAGGTGGGGCCCAGGGGCAGCTCTGGGGCTGGGCTTTGTGGGGAGCAGGAGCAATTCAGGGCTCTCTTTGGATTTGTGAATGTCAGTACATTTTTAGGATGTGAGTTCTGTGATATGGTTTCCTATCAAGGGGTCTTGAAGGAACTGTGAGGGTGGGCAGGCCCTGGCACAGGGTGCCCAGAGCAGCTGGGGCTGCCCCTGGATCCCTGGCAGTGCCCAAGGGGTGGCACTGGATGGGCTTTGGGGTCCCTTCCAACCCAACCCATTCTGGGATTCTGTGATGTCTGAACTCTGCAAGCCAATCAACACATTGGGTTTAAGTGGAATTTCTTGGTTAGTGGGATCAAAGCTCACTGTCAGCAGCAGGGATGGAGCAGTGTAACCAGCACTGGGTGGGAGCAGACCTGCCAAGTCAGAGATGAGAATCACCATCCAGGTGTTACACATCTGCTGCAGTCTGGGTGGTCATCACAACCTCTAGAGTTCAATAACATCCATTTTAGTTACTAGGTAATTTTTGGCTGCTTCTTAGGCACCGGAATAAAGAGGAGAAGTAAAAGAAAGTCTTATAGAGGTTTTCTCACTCTTTTTTTTTTTTCTTTTCTGTAAAATGCAAAATTTATGTGCTTCTGGTTCTGAAAGTTGTAGTGGTAAATTATGTAGTGAAGGTAACTGGGCGAGGCTAAACTTCCCAAAGTTATGCAAAAGCAACATTCTTGTTCCAGGACAACCTAAAGGTCTTTCACTCCATTAGGATTTGGTTTTCCCTTCTCTGTCCAATGTCTTGACATTTCTGTGATGTCTCTCATGCCCCTGCTTCTCCAGTAGTTTATATTCCTGCACCACCTGATGTGCACACAGCAGCGTGTATTACTCAGTGCATGAACGACATCTGTTTGTGCTTTAAAGTTCACAGAAAAACACAGACAAGACTGAGTGAAGTCTCCCCGTGGTCAATGGTATTATTTTTTATTAGAATAAATACTACAGTTTATCATAGTACTAATACTAATCCATCTTCTTTTTCGTTTCTTACTCTGATGGCTGGATTCTCCATGTGTCCCTCAGCTGAAAATACTGGTTTTCCTGTTGTTGTTTAGCTTGAGTAAAATAAGCTCTTGAAATTTTAGGTGCAACTTATGCAACTAAAATTCATTTCTTTCTTACTCACACAGCTCAGAAATAACTGGAACATCAAATTTCAGCCCCTTTCATATCTCTCTTTTATGAAAAGGGAATCCAAGTTCAAAAGCTTGGCTGGATATTTTTAGGGTTCTGGGCATGTCAAGCTTCTCTGTTTGCACAGGAGTATTTAAATGGGTTTTTGTATTGTTTTATTTTGTCTCTTATCTCGAGGACACAAATGTGCAAACAGTAACTGTTCACTGAGCCTTCCCCAGGGCTTTGGAGATGCTTCTGGAAATACACCTGAGTTATCAACACTTCAGTGTGCCAACATTAAACACCTCACCAGGGATCCATGGACACCGTGACCAGTCCAAATCTTCCCATCCCTCTGAGGGCCCTGTCCAGACCTTGGGTGCATTTTAGGAGCAATATTTTAGCCCAACCACAGGTGGCCAGGGGGATTTTAGATGCCCTGGAATACTCCCACCTCATTTCCAGCTGCTGCTCAGAAAGGTGTGAGGACCTTTGTATCCCACATCACAGCTCCATGATGATGGTATAGGATTTCTTCGGGATTTAAGATGATCCAGCCCTGTACAGGCTTCTTGCATTTCATGGCCTGGGAAGTTGGGTGTTCCAGCCACTCTTCCTAGCAGATCCCTGGGAATGTTTGCCCAGTCTGGTTCATTCCCTTGGCCTAAGGAGCCATCAGGAGAAGCCCCTCTTACCCTGACTCACTCCTTAGAGCTTCAGGGCCAGCAGTGCACCAACAACTGTAATTCCCTGAAGGATTTTCCCCTGTAAATATCCATTTCATCCTTCAATCTTATTGAAGAACATCAGCCAAAAGCTGCTGATAGCACCTTGTGCTCCCACTCCTCCACATCCTCGATGAGGTCAGGTCAGTCCAGCAGCCTCTGGTGAGGTGTGGCTTCGTCATGGTGAAGTCCTTGCAGGAGCACTGCCTTAGGGACAGACCGTGGGGACAGTGCAGCAGGACTCAGGGCTCTGGTGCCTCCATGGTCATTGCACTCACTGCCCAGAGAAGGGCTCGTGGGCAGCTGTGGGTGTGTGCAGCACAGATCAGCCCTCAGACAGCCACTTGGCTTGCAGGATACATTTTTATTTTTCTTCTGGCACCATTTCTCATCTCCTGCTGCTGATATGGTGACCCAGCCCCGGGGACACCTTGTTTGAAAGGCACCACACGTAGGGACTCCTCCAGCCTTCCCTCTGCTGCGCTGGGGTCCCACCTGGGAGCCTCCCTCTCACGTCAGTTGTGCTGCTGAGTCCCCAGGACACCGTTTCAAAGACCTGAGACCTGAGGTAAAACAAGAATGTTGTGACCTTGGATCTGATGGACTTTGTGAAATTTTGTGACCTGAAGCTTTCCAGCAGCAATTTAGCAAATCTTGACCCTGAACAGAAATTCTACTTGAAAGAGGCACCAAAAACATGGAAGATTTTTTTTTTTTTTTTGCAATCCCTTAGGCATTTCTGTTCCAACTGCCTCTCACCAGTCCTTGAAGGAGCTTCTCAGCTCTCTTAGAAAGAATTTGGCTGCCTTCAAAAGGCCTGAGTAATCCACCTGCGCTCCAGCAGCATTCCTGGGCTTTGGATATAACATTCCTACCTGTGAATCAGTGTTCAGTGTCTCTCTCTTTGTAAAGCAGTGATGTCAGGAGCTCACCCTGGGGGAATCCAGCCAGAACATTCTCCATGCGCCGTGCTCTGCTCCGGCAGCTGCTGTGGAGCTGAACCTTTCCCTGTTCACTCCCTTGTATTTTTCCTTGTCACTCCCATGCTCCAGATATTCTTAGAGCCCTTCCCTTTCAGCTTTCCAGATCAAAGTAATTGTGTAAATCATCTGGACTTCCTGTGGATTGGTGCTTCCTCTGGAAGGCTGCTCGGACTGCAAAGCACGTGGCTGGTTCTTGTATCTCGTACCTTAACTTATTTCTTTTCTCCTGAGATTCCTGAGTCACAATCAAGGCATTGTGCTTCTGAGTGCAGCCTTGGGCTGGCAGCTCCCACTGCTCCCCATTCTCACTTCCCTCTGTTTGTCAGGAGCTGGTGTCTCCTGGGGCATCCCTGCCCTGTACACAGGGCCCGGCGTTGCTCCCGAGGGACAGCCCTGCAAGCCCAGCTTGCAGATCCTCTCCACAAATATTTCATGTTTGTTTTCCTAATTTCAGTTTCTAAATCGCTTGAGTCATCAAAATTGGAAACTAATTGGAGGACAGGTCGTATGAGGAGTGGCTGAGGGAGCTGGGAAAGGGGCTCAGCCTGGAGAAAAGGAGCTCAGGAGAGGCCTCCTGGCTCTGCACAACTCCCTGACAGGAGGATGCAGGGTCGGGCTCTGCTCCCAGGGAACAGGGACAGGACCAGAGGAAACAGCCTCAAGTTGCACCAGAAGAGGTTTAGTTTGAATATCAGGGGAAACTTTTCCAGCTGAAGGGTTATCAAACCCTGACACCATCCCTGGAAGTGCTCAAAAAACCTGTGGGTGGGACACTTGAGGACATGGGTTATGGTGAACACGGTGGTGCTTGATACTGGTCGCACTCGATAACCTTGGAAGTCTTCTCAATCCTTCATGATCTGGGATTCCATGATGATTTACTGATTATTTGCAGGGGAATCTGCATTTTCTGAACAAGCTGGCAAAAGTTGTTTCTCTCTGGCAGAGATTTTGTAGAAGAAAAGCTGGGCAGCAAATACGTGGTGGGGAGATCCCTGGATTTTGCCACAACCTTTGAGGAATCAGGGCCTGGAACCCCGATGTTCTTTATCCTGTCCCCAGGAGTGGACCCACTGAAGGATGTGGAGAAACACGGTAAATAAATAAATCCTGTCTCTAGGCACACCTCAGCACTGCTGCTTATCTGCTGCATTATTATCTTAGCACGACACGCCTGTTTCGTTGGGGTTTTTTTTTTTCCTCATCTCTTTGTAGATAATGAAGTAATATGTTAAAACCAGATAATTGTGCGAGGATGCGACGGGATTTTGGGATGGTTTTATTGTTTTTCTTAACGTTTCTTGGATTTTCATCTTAAATTTAAATTAAACTTGTCTCTCTCCTGCACTGCCTGGATTCCCAGTGTGGTTCGCACTGCAACAATCTCTGAGTTGGGTTTGTGCACAACCTGTAATTTACGTCAGAGATATCTCACATGCTGTCAGATGCTTGTTACCAGGAAAGGTTGAACCAGAGGACCCTTGAGGTCCCTTCCAGCCTGCTATTCTATGATTTTATGATAACTAAAAATAAGCAACAGCTCCCTGTAACAGATTGCCGCTTTATGGCAAAGTTTCCAGGCTTTCTTCCCGTCCTTCCTGAGCTGATTTCCATGTGGATGGTCAGCTGTGGAGCTGTCAGCTGGCTCCAAAGCCAAAGGGGCTTCTGGGAGATGCCTCCCTAGAGAAGGCACTGCTGCCCTTGTGCTGCAGCCACTGCTGTGCTCCAAAGCCACCCTTGTGTAGAATTTGCTCTGGGTCTTGGCTCCACTGTGGAAAAATTCTCATTTTCATCCTGAACATCCCTCTGGAGCAGAGGAATCTGATGCCTTTGGGGCTGGACAGTCCCAGGACTCAACGTCATCCAGGCTGGCACAGACCAGGGCAGGAGAACAATGACCTGTGGGTTCCTTTTCCTCTCTGCCTTCTGGGCCATCCCAAAATAAAGTTGGAGTGATCCTTTGCCCACATTCCCAGGGGCAGCTGTCAGAGCTGTTAAACCTGGTGCAGCCTCAGCCACAGGCAGCTCACTGTGGGGAATTCCTGGGCTTAGCTTTGCATTTGAGGCTCCTTCTGCCCCCAAACCAGGTGTCATTACTGGGAATTGAAGGGACCCCCCCGCAAAGGGAGCTCCTGTCACGTCCCTGGCTTCCTTTCGGAGCCACGTTGGTGATCCTGTCTCTCACTGTTAGTTCCTTGTATGGGCAATGAAGCACTAAAATCAACCCATGAGTGGTTTAATTGGAATTGTAAAGATGAGCATAGCTGAGCACCTGGGGTCAGTCAGCCAGAAAAGCTACAGCAAGAAAAAGTGAGAAGAGAAGCAATGAAATAAAATCATTGCTACAGAGCAGCTGCACTGGCCTTCGAGCTGCCTCTCTGGGGCTGTGTTTGGCTCGTTATTGGTATTTTCTCTGTCTTTCATTAGGTTTTATTAAAGTGCAGGATGATTCCTGTGAATGGCAGTCAGCTTCTTGCAGATGCTGCCCACTCATGGCACCTTTCCTTGGTGTCACAGGGAGGGCCCTGCAGCAAACACCGTGGGCTGGAGGAGCTTTGTGCCCTTCCTGAGTGCCCATCCCCTCCCTTCTGCAGCCAGCAAGGAGGGGCAGGGCTGGCATTGCCAGGGCAGGCTCACTGATATCCCTCTGCAGTGAAAAGAACAACCAATATTCATTTATTATTGGTCATCTGGTTTGGGGTAGTGCCCTGGTTCTGTGATTTGCCCCATCCCCTCTCGAGACAGTGGATCTTGAAGGCAAAGGAGAAGATCAGCAGCTTTCAAAGTTGGCAGCAGCCAGAGAGTGTGGGAAAGAGAACTGGAAACTTTAAAATGTGGGAAGCTGTATCCCAGGGGAAGCTGTGGTGAGGCTCAGCAGAGAGCTGGAGTTTGGAGGTTTGTTCTCCTCATGGCCAGCTCTTTCCAATCTTGTCCCACGAGATGGTTCCTAAGCCTTGCAAGACAAATCTTTTCTTTGTTTCACTCTAAAGCTTGCCTGCTTTTAGCAGGAATCGGGAATTCAGGCTGCACCGTCTGCAGGAAGGCAAACCTGCATGCAGAGATAAGTGTGGGCAATCCCCAGGGATCAGCGTGTGGGGATGAGTCCTGACTCCCTGGCTGAGCCCAGCCCATCCTGGGGGATGTTCGTGGGGCTGTTCCCTCTGGCAGCTCAAACTGGGGTTTGTCTGGGAGAGCTGGTTCCCCTGTGAGAGGGACAGCAGCGGGGCTGCTCTGTCTGTGGATGACAGATTCCAAACCTGGCCAGGAGATCTGCAGCCGTGAGCACAGAAACGATCTGGGATGCTCCAGAGAGACCAGGGGAGGCTGAAGGATCATCACAGACCACATGAAGGGACACTGAAGAGCTGCCATGCTTCCCCCAGAGCAGGGCAGTGAGTGACAGGGGTTTGGGGTTCCCAGCCTGCAGTGCAGAGGTGGAGGGACACTGGGAGGTGTCCGGGTGGCTCCCAAACCACCCCTTCCCATGGCCTGTGCTGACTCCACTGGGGCCTTCCCACAGGAAGGCAACTCCAGTGGTGCTCCATGAGAAATCTGGAGGGATTCACTGCTCTCCAGGTCCCAGACACCTTGCTTGAGGCCACAGGAAGCTCACACGGATTGCATTCCAGCTGCCCTCCCCAAACCCAGCTGGTGCACCCAGCCTGCATTGCAGGGGCTTTTCCCCACCCAGCTGTGGGTGTTCAGAAGTTTTTACACGAGGTTGCAGGGGAATAATGTTCTTTAAACAAGAAGCACTGTGTAACAACGTACCTTTGTGTGGATGCTGCTCTGTAATTAAAAGAGTTTGGGAGAAGCTGCTGCTGTTTGAGCACTTGGGCAAGGAGTGGGTGAGAGCCAAGAGAATGAGACAGGAGAGCTGATATCAGGAATGGGATAGCTCATGTGTGAGGTGGGGTTCGAGGGAACTCTGCCTGGCTGTGCTGGGGCCCGGCCCTGCCTCCCCTCCAGGGTGCTGAACTCACTCCTTGTTCCCTCCTAGGGAAGAAACTGGGCTACACCTTCAACCACAGGAACCTCCACAACGTTTCCCTTGGGCAAGGCCAAGAAGCGGTGGCTGAACAAGCTCTGGACCTGGCTGCAAAGGAGGGTCACTGGGTCATCCTTCAGGTATGGGGTCACTGGCCAGTGCTGCCCTTCTCCCGGCTTGTCCCACTGCCATGAGGACAGCCTGCCATGCCTGTCTGGGGCCATGGGACACTGTGTGTCCCAAGCAGCCGCCTCTCCCTGTGTTGCTGCCATCCCTTGCTTCGATCAGGCCCTGCCAGTTTGGGTTTCTGGAGCTGTCTGTGGGGTGTGCACGAGCAGGAGGTTGTGCTGCACTTCCCTGCGCCTTTATTTGCTCCAGGAATGAATGAAGAGCTCTGTTCTGGGAGCCCCTGGACTCGTTCTCTGCCTGCTGCCCAAAAGTCCCCCTGCACCTCAATGAGCATGGAGGGGCCACTCAGGGAGGAAACTCTGCAGTGGGGCTGGCTCCTCTGCCCACCCCAAACCAGGGAAATGCTGCCAGCTCTCATCACAACCCCACAAAGTGCTTCAGAGCCTGCTGGGGTGCGGAGGGAGCTCTGTCTCTGTCAAGTGCTCTCAGGAGCTGCTTGTTAAGTGAGTGCTTGGGTTTGCTGATGTGCACTCGGTGATGTCAGCTCTCATTACAGGTTTTGGGAGCCCCTCTGATTTCCTTGATGTGGATTATATAAACTTTTATTATCACTGAATTGTTTGCATAAAATTAGATTAAGACAAAGCTCTGAGTCCTGATCTGAGCCCTCAGGCCTGGTTACGAATTGAAATTAAATACCCTTGATATTTTGATCTTAATTTTTGCTTTTTTTTTTTTTTTCTTGCAAGCTCCCTTTGAGGTAAACAATGCTGAGCTTCTCTGGAGCTTTTAATATAGAGAGGGCTGCAATCCTGGCATCTGCCTTTGAGGTGGTGCAGAAGGAAGGATGCAGCTTTTTGAGCTGTTCAGTAATGCAGAGTGAAGAGTTATTTTCTACAACGCCTGTGTGCTGCTGTAAAGGATCTGTCAGCAGTGCCAGTCTCCATGTGCTGCTTCAGTGCTAACAGACAAGCACTGGGGGCCTGAAGCATTTTTATTACATCCATTCCCATCTTCTCTGGTGGTCAGAGCAAGCAGTAAGAGATCTCAGCAGACACTGAAAGGTAAAGGAGAATAAATCCTTCCCTGGGAGGGTGGGCAGGCCCTGGCACAGGGTGCCCAGAGCAGTGGGGGCTGCCCCGGGATCCCTGGCAGTGCCCAAGGCCGGGCTGGACATTGGGGCTGGGAGCAGCCTGGGACAGTGGGAGGTGTCCCTGCCCATGGCAGGGGTGGCACTGGATGGGCTTTGAGGTCCTTTTCCACCCAAACCATTCCATGATTTTATGATTCTGTGATTAAATGAGAAGAAATCAGATTTCTGTACAAGAAGAATGTTGGTGGTTGGGCTGGCTGGTTTTCCAGGTGTGACTGTCTCAGGTTCCCCCTGCGCTCAGAGAAGAGCTCGATCCAGCTGGGTTAGGGTCAGGGTGCTCTGCTGCATGGGGCAGGCTCAGCAGTCCCCCAGTGGCCCTGGGGACAGGATTCCAGGTGCCAGTGCTGGGTCAGGGTCACTCAGACATCTGGGATTGCCCCTGGTGTAGTCACAGAGCTGGTGACACCTCGTACAGGCAAATATTCCAGTTCTGTGCTGTGCTTGGCCTGGAGTAACGGGGTGTGGGCAAGAGTGGCTCAACACAGAGCTCAGAGCTCTTTCTGCTTTTGTTCCTAATCCCAGATTCCTGAGCAATCCAGCACTGAGGGCCCCACGAGGAGCTGGAGTCTGCCTTGGTGGCACTTCACCCTTGGGACAGAGCTGGGCACGTCCAGCAGGGTTTGGGGCAGGCAGCCCCAGTTCCAGCATTTGGAGGAGTGACAGCAAAGCAAAGGCACTTCATTGTCACCCAGCCAGGCCAGGCTGCTCCGCTCCAGAGCCTGTCTCTGCATCTCACTTTGCATTCCCAGCTCCTCCCAGGGGCTGGAGCTTCATGGAACAGGAGAAGGAGGGAGAGCAGCCTGAGAGGCTCAAGGTGTGTCCCCTACATTGGCAGGCAGGAACCCCTGGTCTGACAGAACTCCTGTAGGGTCAGCAACTTCCACGGCAGGAAAGCACCCTCTGGCCAAACTGGGCTTTAGGAAGTTGGACGAAGCACCTTCTGAAGGCTGAAAATCTGACCTTTGGCAAAACCAGTGCCCAAACTCATCCCCGTGGGAGTCAGTGAGGAGGGGTCCCACAAAGGATTCTCCTGCCATTGCAGTCAGAGGGGGATCAGAGCAATATTTGCCTTATGGTTTCTTTCTTACGGAAAGATACTCTGGCAGGATCTTTCCGGCAAGGTTTTGGTGACAAATACCTCACAACCAGTTCCAGCAGTGTTTGTACAAGATCTGGAATGCCACAGACAACTCAATTTACAGAAACATCACAGGATTTGTGGATCATTGCATTACTAATAAAAGAGAGGACAGAGCAGATCTCAAGAGGCACTCGGGGTAATTTTACCCAGATTAATTAAACTCATTATTTCCAGGCTGTATCCCACCCACAGCACAGTTATACCCAGGCTTCCCATTTGTTTCTGAGCAGACAAAAAGCAACTGTTAGCTTTACTTCTGTATTTTGCTATCCCCTGACCAACAGCTCAGCTCATGTGGAGCAGAGCTTCTCATACTCACATTGTCCAGGACAAACACTTGAGGGGATCATCTGGGTGGCTTTTACACACGTGGCTCATTACTGGTCCTTGATTGGGACCTGACATAATGAGAGTCAAGGACTTTGAGCACTAAGGAGTCGGGGAATTAGGTTTGTGGGAGTTAAAGGGTATTGAGGCAGCTGGGAGGTTCTTATTGGATTACAGGAGCAGGATCACTGCTGTGCTGGGAAGGGCTGCTGTCCTAGGGCCAGCTCCTCTCAGTCCTGGTGCCTCCTGACACAGCAGGAGGTGAAATGAAGACAAAAGCATCCATGCCTGTCCTGGGAACTGCAAAGTTTCTCAGCTCACTGAAAATTCATAGGTTTTCATAAATGACTCATTTTATGGGAGAGAACAGCAGAAATCCACCCAACCCTTCATTTCCATGGGAAGACAATCTCCCTCACCCTGGCAGAGCCTGGCCAGCAGCTCCCTGCTCCTTTAGCACCAGTGTTGTTCTTGTCTGGTGGCTTCAGCTTTGCTGAGCCCTGGTACAGGGTGCTGACAGATGAGGAGAGTGAAGCCCGGAGCTAAAATTATTCTCTACAAGTACAGATGGTCCAGCTGCAAAATAGGAGCCCCTGAGGCAAAAGTGCAGCTCTTTAAAGGAGCCTTTGTTACCTGAGGGCTGCAGGAACAGCCCAGCTCAAGCCCAGCAGCTGCTCTGTTCCTGGCACTGAGGAGCTGAGCCTGATCTTTGAGCTCCACAAAGCCCCATTTGATAGCGGGCTCAGCCTCTGGGTCTCCTTAGCAACAGTTCTTAGGTTTGGAAGGCTTGGAAGCAAGGGGTGGGTACCATTTGGAAGTGCAGCCAGAGCTCGTTGTCAGCTCCTCACGGCTCTGGGGGGCAGGAACAGCTGGGCCCCACAGCTGGAGATGCTCTGGTGAGGCTCTGTGCAGTGCTGGGGATTGTTCAGCCTTGAGAAGAGATGACCTGGGGATTCCATCCCCCTGGATGGTGAGGAGTGAAGAGCAGACTCTCTCCAGTGGTGTGTGGTGGCAGGACCAGGGGTGATGGGGACCACTTGAAATCCAGGAAATTCCATTTAAACATAAATACAATCTTTTTTCCCATGTGATTTCCCAAACACTGGATGTTGCCTGTAGAGTTTGTGGTGTTTTCATCCACAGGGCACCTGAGCATGTTCCTGGGCCACGTGCACTGCCTGCCACTGCTTTGAGCAGAGGGCTGGGACTGGGGGATGCCAGACGTGCCTGCAGCCTCAGTGACTCTGTGATCTCTGCCTTCCCATGCTGAGTTATCCATGGATCTGGTTTCTCTGATGCCTGCAGTCTCCTCTGTGCAGGCAGGAAGGAGCTTTGCACTAAGCTATGAGTTAGCACAAGCTGTGTCTGCTCGGTTTCCCCCTCAGAAGCCTTTTGCTGATCCAGTGGCCACCACAGTCACCAAATGAGCTTTATCAGCTTACCAGCAAAGACGCAGTGGAATTTGCTTGTGTTTGTTCAGATGCACGTCTGAATGCACTGATGGAGGGAAGAGTTCAGACGTTAGATATTCCCAGTTTAATTGTAGTCTTCATCCATTAGCCAAAATGTCACTTCCCTCTCTTTGTGATCAAGTTAATTTAATTCTTGAGCATCTTTCCATTTTCCTAGGTTGCTGCTTCACTGAGTCAGGTTCATGTGTTAAATTGAGTAACAGTGAGCTCCTGGAGCAAACCTGTGTGAGATTCATCACTGTATCATAAATCACAGAATCCCAGGATGGCTGGGGTTGGAAGGACCCCTGGAGATCCTCTGCTCCCACCCCTCTGCTCCAGCAGGGTCACCTGGAGCACAGGGTCACATCCAGGTGGGTTTGATCATCCCCAGGGAAGGAGCCCTGGGCAGCCTCTCTGGGCAGCTGTCCCGGGGCTCTGGCACCCCCACAGAGGAGAAGTTTCTCCTCCTGCTCACACAGAGCCTCCTGGGTGTCACTCTGTGCCCGGTGTCCCTGTCCTGTCCCTGGGCACTGCTGGGATCCGGCCGGCCCCGGCCGCTCGGCCCCCGGCCCTGAGGCGTTGGGACACAGGGATGAGGTGCCCTCTGGGCTGTCTCTTCTCCAGGGGAGCAGCCCCAGCTCCCTCAGCCCTTCCTCAGTCCCCTCATCATCCTCGTGGCCCTCACGGGACCCTCTGCAGTGGTTCCCTGTCCCGGCTGAGCTGGGCAGCCCAGGGCTGGGCACAGCTCCAGGAGCAGGGCAGAGGGGCAGGATCACTCCCTGACCCACTGGCCCCTGGCCCCAGGACACTCTGCTGGCTCAGGGACAGCTCGGTGTCCCCTGGGACCCCAGGACACTCTGCTGGCTCAGGGACAGCTCGGTGTCCCCCAGGCCACTCTGCTGGCTCAGGGACAGCTCTCCCCCAGGCCCCCAGGACACTCTGCTGTCTCAGGGACAGCTCAGTGCCCCCAGGACCCCGGGTCCTGCCCCTGACAAGGGGTTGGAATTGGATGATCTTTGAGGTCCCTTCCAACCCAAACCATTCCATGACTGTGATTTTGACAGCACGTCCCAGGCCAGGCCGGTTACATCTCATCCCCACCCCAAACCTGGGAACAGCAGAGCCCTTCCCTGTCCCTCGGGGTCCCCCAGCAGCACCAGTGAGCACGGGCAGTGTGGGTGGCCTGGCTGTGCAGCCCGGCCGGCACAGGGGTGGAACAACGGGAAACATTTTCCAAGAGATCTCACAGGAGAACGAGACTCTGTGAAAACAACCAGCTCTCCTTGTCACAGGAGGTGATTTGTGACAAGGCCTGAAGGAGAGGGGTACTTTCAGAGAGGGGCAGGGTCCCCAGTCGCTGCCAGCACAGGGAGGGGAGCGTGTGCTGCTTTGTGTACATGTGGTGCTATTTCTGATGGTTACCGTGGCAACGCCTGTGCTTTATGTTCCGCCTTGTGAAGGGCAGACACACAGAGGGGCTTGGGAGGGACCCCCCAGGGAAAGGCCTCTGGTGCTCCCATGTTCCTGCACGTGCACCCCAGCCCAGCCCTGCCCACAGCGCCTCAGCCTGCAGCACCTGCTCTGAGAGCAGGGGATGGCCAGCGGGGATGGCCAGTGGGGATGGTCAGCAGGGATGGTCAGTGACAGTCAGTGTGCAGGGGATGTCCAGTGGGGATGGTCAGTGTACAGGGGATGGTCAGCAGGGATGATCGAGGGGGATGGTCAGTGGGGATGGTCAGCAGGGATGGTCAGTGGATGGTCAGTGTGGATGGTCAGTGACAGTCAGTGTGCAGGGGATGGCCAGTGGGGATGGTCAGTGTACAGGGGATGGTCAGCGGGGATGATCAAGGGGGATGGTCAGTGGGGATGGTCAGTGTGGATGGTCAGTGTCAGTCAGTGTGGATGGTCAGTGTGGACGGTCAGCAGATGGTCAGTGGATGGTCAGCAGAC
>NW_008238660.1:731200-732859 GCF_000691975.1 Corvus brachyrhynchos
CACATCTCTCCACACCGTGGCCGGCTGTGCTCTCCTCCCTGTGCTCTCCTCACCGTGCTCTCCTCACCGTGCTCTCCTCACCCTGCTCTCCTCCCCGTGCTCTCCTCCCCGTGCTCTCCTCAGCCGTGCTCTCTCAGGTTTTGTTTTCTGACTGCTGGGAATTAATTTGCAAAGTTTCCTTCCACCCTGTGAATCCCTCCCACAGCCTCTCTGCCCGGCCTGGGCAGATATATTCATTGGAATTATGAATTCTTAGTACCAGCCCATGTTTTGCTGCATCTGTTCCTCTCTTTCATCCCTTCTATCACAAAAGGACAGGATATAAATGCGCTCAATTATCACAGGGCTGGAAATATTCCCTAAGTTGGCTGTTAGCAGGCAGTGATACCCACAAATAATGATCACTGGTGTCATGTCAACACAAGCAAAAGCAATTATTTTTGAGCTATCTAACACCACAAAAGCAGATGTGGGAAGAAACTACCAATTAGAGATGAAAACACTTAAGGTCAGATATGCAGACTATGATTAAACTGATACTTAATGCATGAGTTTTCTCTTGATATTTTCTTGAGCTCTTCCCCTGTTTTATTAGATCTCTGTGGTGTTGGAACCACTTTGGTTGCAGGTTTCAGTCCTGACTGTTTGACTTGTGTTTGTAGAGTGAGTTGGTTGTCTGGGCCCTGGGGATGATCTCATCTCCTGAAAGCCTGAGTGCATCAGGCCAGCGCTGGTGCAGCAGCACTCAGGTGTAATTGCATTCTGTCTGCTGCTCCTCACACAGTCCTTGTTTGCGAGAAAACAACCCCAGAACACGATCCCTTTGCCCAGGCATCTCCTCTCATCTCCCCCCACACCCCAAACTCCTTTTCACCCACGTAATACGAGCACAACCCTAACTCATTTCAGGGAAGGGGACTGAATTTCTGCAGTTCTTAATAACAAATACTGTTCGCAGCCATGCCAGTCAGACTTGGGGCAACAGAACCGGAGGCAGCAAAGTGTCCGTGGCTTCCCCAAACAACAATTTCCTTGGCTCACACCCCTTGGTCCATCTCTGAGTGCTGACCCATCCCTCCAGCAGGTTCAAATCCTGATAACAGTGACAGCAGCCGCCACTCTGTCCCAGCCTACAGGAGCTCAGCTTTTCCTTCCCACCATGTTCATCCTCTTCTCCGGTCCCAGCTGGGATGTCTGCATACGTAGCTCACCAGAAACCTCACAGGAGGCACCTGCACCCTCTACCAGGAAAGCCAGAAGAGGTTTCTGTGTTCCCATGAGGGAGCTCCCGGGGTGTCCCTGTGTGGCACCAGTCCCTGTGTGGCTCAAGGCACTGCCAGCCCGGCTCCTGCCTGCCCCAGGCACATCCACAGCCTCAGCGAGGGGGGTGGAAATAGTGCAGGTGTGCAGAGATGTTGGAACAGGGCAGTAATGGAATCACCATCCCTGGAAGTGTTCAAAACCCATGTGGATGTGGAACTTGGGGACACGGGTTAATGGTGCTGGTGCTGGGGTGGGGGTTGGGTTTGGTGATTTTAGGGTTTTTTCCAGCATTAAGGATTCTGTTTCTCTCTGTGACTTCCAGCTCAGCTCCACTCTGTGATTCTCTCAACTCCCAGAGCACCCTGAAGCAGTAAATTGGCAGTTTAGTTCTGTGTG
>NW_008238660.1:732908-760285 GCF_000691975.1 Corvus brachyrhynchos
CACCCTTCACTCCCTCCCTCTGCCCCAGCCTCTGCTCCCTCCAAATGGGCGAGCCTTTATTGATGGAGTGTCTCCTTTTGTGGGAGTTCAATCCTCTTGGAGCTAAGAGGAGTGGGAGCTGGGTGCTGTTTACATGATGAAGGCCCACCATGGATTTATGGAGTGGCAAAACAATGTCTGCAGCTTTATTCTCTGCTCCTTTGTTGGCATTTGATTGCTGTTGCATTGTTAAGCATTGAAGTGTTATTTGCAGGAAACAACTGTGAGGACTCTGAGATCTCTTCCCTGAGTGATAATAGTTAATTTTGGACCCGTCAGTGTGTGTATCTGTAGCTGGGGTTGTTTTCCTGAGTGCATTACTCTGCATCTATCAGCGCTGAATTCCTTCTGCAGTGTCATTGCCAGTCACTTAGAGTGATGGCATCCTCCTGCAGTTCCTCGCTACCAGGCTTTATTTTCAGGGCTCGAAATGACTTTGTCTTATGAGTAATTTTGTCAGCTCACCAATCATTTGCTCTTTCAGATGGTTTTTGATCTGGTGAGAAGTCAAAACTCCACCAGTAGTTTCCTACTCCGGTACCTGTGTTTTAACTGGTTGGCAGCCTGTGAGACCTTTCCTTTTGCCTGCAGCAATACTGGTTTTGGGAAGATAACCAGCTGGTTCTGATGAAAATCCATGCCTGGGGATACAGTGACCCCACAGAGACAATTCCTGCTCCATGCTGGTGTGGGGGGTGCCTGGAGAAATCCCCTCTCCTGCCCCCAAGAAAGGAGTTCATGGGGATGAGCTGCTGTGTTTAACCCAGATGGAAACTGAGCCCCACATGCTGCTCCCTCACTGCCCAGGGGTGGGATGGGGGAGAATGTGGGGTTAACAGTGAGAAAACTCATGGGCTGAGGTCCAGACAGTTTAATGGGGAAAGCCAAAGCCACCCAGGCAAGGAAGCAAAGCAAGGAATTCATTCCCCATTCCCCTGGGCGGGCAGGGGCTCAGCCATCCCCAGCCAGCCGGGCTCTGTCACACCCCGTGGTGACTGGGGAAGGCAAACACCATCCCTCCCGACATTCCTCCTTCTCCTGCTCTGTGCTGAGCAGGATTCCATATGGCTGGGACATCCCTGGGGTCAGCTGGGACAGCTCCTTGTCCCCCCAGCCTGGTCCCTTGGCCATGTCCACCCTGCTCAGCAGGGACTGACCCCTCCCAGTGACCAGCACTGCTCCAGGACAGATCAACCCCAGCTTGGGGCAGCTCCTGGGGACAGCAGCTCCACCCCAGCCCCAACAACACACACAGCTCAGACTGTGATAGCCTCAGTTTAGCTCTCTAAAATGGGTTTGAACTTGGAGATTCCTGGTTATTCCTAACTCGTGCTGTTGGGGAGTGACTCCTGTCCTGCTGGAGCCCCTGCCAGGCTGGCTGCTGCCTCCTGACCTTCCACTTCTGGGGTCCTTTTGGGGTGAGACCATCTGCTCCTAGAGACCTCTTGCTATTTATTACCTCATCGACTTCTCTAAACAGTTCTTTGTCTGCTGCTTCAGCTTAAGAGTCTTTCCAACAATTGAGAGATAGAAGCATCTGTTATTTGAGAAGAGGCTGGGCTTGTTTAACCTCCAGAAGCTGGGGTTTGGCTCAGAGGGGTTTGTTGGTGTGTTTAAATCCCTCGTGGCAGGGGAAGTGCAGAAGATGGAGTCAGGCTCTTCATAATGGTACTGAGTGAACGAGCAAGAAGCAAAGGGCTAAAATTGAGGTACAAATTTCCCTTAAACATTCATTTCATTTCATTTCCCTATATTATGCTATTTTAAAATTTAATTTGGTTTTTTTTGTGAGTGTGGTTGAACACTGGCACATATTGCCCAGACAGGTTGTGGAGATTCAGCCTTGGAGATATCCAAAAACCCCAACTGGACACGGTTAACAACCTGCTCTAGCTGGCCCTGCTCGGAGCAGGAGGGTGGGATGGATGATCTTCAGGGACATTTCCAGCCTCAGGGCTTCAGGTACTCCACCAGGCTGTAACTGTGAGAGCCTCCCCAGGCTCTGCAGGGAATATTCCTGCAAATATGGGCTGCTCTGGGCTGGCCTGGCCTTTCATGGGCGCTCCCTGCAGACCTCGATCATGTTGTAGTTTTGTAGACTCTCTAGTAGGTTCCTGGTTTCGGGAAAAGGCTTTTTTATTAGCTTTTATGGTTTTCAAAATATTGCTTCTTATAGTACTTTTTGACCTTACCATGACTGGATTTTGTGCTCTTTTCTGTTTTTCTCATTTGGACAAAACTTCCACTTGGTGAGGAATGTAATTTTACTCCTAATAATCTCCATTACTCCGCTATTTAACCACGAGAGCTCCTTTCTGGCCCCATTTTTAGGTGATATATATTTATTCTCAGCCTCTAATATGGTTCCTTGATGTAATTTCTTTGCCACCTCCAAGCAGTTTATCTTTCTGGCAGCTGCTTTTAATTTCGGTTTAGCAAGTTCCTTGTCCTTTCTTTGGGTGGGATAAATCACCATCCCAAGTGCCCGTGAACATAGCCAGTTCAGATTGCACACCTGCCTTTAGAACACGGGTACTTTAGCCCACAAATCCCATTCCTAATATAACAAAAAGCTGTTTTCTTGCCTGGAAACCATAACGCTGTATAGGACTCTAGGGGGAAAACTGAGGCTTGACTTCATCCACTTCACCATCTCCCCACGATTCTGCTTAATCTTCTGAGAGATGTGCCCAATTAGTTGCATGAATAAATAAATCCTTTTGTGTTGAAGGACTTTGTGAAATCACCTGTTTGACATCTTTGCTGTTGAGGGTCCTCACTGTAATTCTGATGAAAATGAACAAATGTTTTCATTTGAGCATGGTGGTGTTGGGGGGAGGAATAACAACTTTGCTCCCAGGAAAAACAGCTTTGCTCCCCAAGAACAACAACTCTGCTTCCCAGGAATAACAACTTTTCTCCCCAGGAATAACAACTTTGCTCCCCAGGAGTAACATCAGCTGGTATTGCTGAAACGAGGACAATTCCAGCACTGAGAGCCCAACCAGCCCAGCTGCCACTTGCAGCTCTGCTGCTGATTTATATTGATTATTCTGAATTTTAAAATGTTCTTGATGCACGTGGATCTTTGGGGCTGGGAGCTGCACACAGGCACTCCTGGGACAAGTCCCAAATTCCAGAGCGCATCCATGGGTGGGATGGGTTTGGTGCCTGCTCACCCCACGGGGGTGTAACGGGGGGACTGACCAAGCCTTGTCCCCTTTGTCCCTGCCAGAACATCCACCTGGTGGCCAAGTGGCTGAGCTCTCTGGAGAAGAAGCTGGAGCAGCACAGCGAGGGCAGCCACCGGGATTTCCGCGTCTTCGTCAGCGCGGAGCCGGCGCCGTGCCCGGAGAGCCACGTCATTCCCCAGGGCATCCTGGAAAACTCCATCAAAATCACCAGCGAGGCCCCCACCGGCATGCACGCCAACCTGCACAAGGCCCTGGACAACTTCAGCCAGGTAGGAGCACAGTGGGGCCCCTGACAGCTCTGCTGGAGCCCCTGAGGAGCACGCTGGACATTACCTCCCCAGTCCTTTGCAGCACGTAGCCTCTGGGTCCAACACCCCCTCTGCTCTTCCCCACAAGCCGGGCACGGATCTCTTTCCAAGCACTGGGTTTCCCAAGAGAAGGTTCAGGTGGTCCTGAGAAGCCTCTTTCCTGCAGCAGGGCACAGGACACCAGGCTTCTCTTCAGTTTAATCATTTTCTCCCCAGTGTGTGATCACAGAATCACACAGAATCACAGGGAGAGCCAGGTTGGAAAAGACCTTTGAGATCATTGAGTCTAACCTATGACCCAACACCTCCTCATCAACCAAACCATGGCACAGAGTGCCACATCCAGGCTTTTTTTAAACGTGCAAGGACAGTGACTCCACCACCTCAGAAAGGCTCTTTCAGTACAGAATCAGACTTCCAACTGCAGCATTGGGAGACTTGGTCATGTTTCAGTTGATTTCTCTTTCTGGGTCCCTTCTTTCTGGGCTGGTGAGTGACCCATGCCATCCAACACCCAAAGCTGTGGCAGGTGAGCAGGTTAAACCTCGCTTTTCTGCCTGCTGTCTAACCAGGGTTAGAGGTTCAGAGCTGCTGGTCCGCTCCCATCCCACATCCCCCTCCAGAGCAGCGCAGGGAGGGTGGTGGTGTGTGCCCAAAGGCCATTGAGCTCAAGACCTTGCTGACATCAGGAGTGTTGCAAATCAGAGCTGGAAGCTGCCTGCAGGCAGGAGTTGCTTTGCCAGGATCTAAATTAGGCCCTGTGAGAGTGGCTGGGCCACAAGAGCAGCCTGTGGCAGGCTGCTCGTTGTGTTTATTGCTCACAAACCCTCCTGTCACAGCAGGCAGTGACCCCTGTCCCTCCTGGGCAGGGGAACAGCCCCGTGTGTGGAAGTGATGGAAACATTCCCGGTGCCACAGAGGGTGTGGGTCAGTGCCAGAGGAGCTGCAAGGCTGTGCTTGAAGGAGCTCTGCTCTGTGGCCCTGCTCACACTGAGGGACAGGAGCAGGGCAGGATCCCATCCCTGCAGGACTCCCTGGGAGCAGGATGGAGCCAGGGGTCTCAGCCATGACCCTGTTTGCCCCTCATGACACGAGGGCTGAGCACTCATGGTGCTGATGATCCCTGTCCTGGGGACACCGAGTGCCATGTCCTGCCACCCTGACCCTCACCCACACACCTTGGCACACCCAGCTCTCCCAGCAGGACCCCATCAGAAGGGTCTGAGATGCTCTCAGCCCTTGAACTGCCCTTTAGGATCACTGGTGCTGACATTATTCCAGCTTCTCCATTCAGCCCATGGCTGTGCTGGGAACACACCCACAGATCTTGCAGGGTTGTCTTCTCTCGTGAGGAATCTCTGCTTTGCTTTTGGGAAGCCCCACCTGCAGTGCTGAGTCCCACTCTGGGGCCCCAAACACAGCTGGAACGAGTCCAGAGGAGGCCACTGAGTTGATCAGAGGGCTGAGGCACCTGTGCTGAGAAGAGAGGTAGAGAGAGCTGGGGTTCAGCCTGGAGGACAGAAGACTCCAGGGAGACCTTCCAGTACCTAAAGGTACCCAGAGAGCTGGAGAGCGACTTTGGACAAGGGCCTGGAAGGACAGAACAAGGGGAATGGTTTTAAATTGAAGGAGAGTAGATCTACATTGGATATTGGGAAGAAATTCTTGGCTCTGAGGGTGGGGAGGCCCTGGCACAGGGTGCCCAGAGCAGCTGTGGCTGCCCCTGGATCCCTGGCAGTGCCCAAGACCAGGCTGGATGGGGCTTGGAGCAGCCTGGGACAGTGGGAGGTGTCCCATGGCAGGGGGTGGAGTGGATGGTGTTTAAGATCCCTTCCAACCCAAACCATTCTGCAATCGCCTCCATAAAGCCTCTTGTTATTTGGGATGAGGCAAGAGCAGCCCCATACAATTGTGGACCCCAGGCCCTGTGTCATGGGATGGGGGAATGGGGCAGCTCACAGCTGGTTTTGCACTTAGATGTTGGTGTGGAGAGAATCCCAAAGCAGGAGGGAACGCTGATGAGCAGGTGTGGGGGGAGGCACCATGCCAGGATTAGTGCCAGCGGTCAGGGGGGATTATTCCATTTTTATCTGCTGTCATTCATCATCTTGAACTCGACAAAATGTCCTGGAGAACACGGGAGGGGAGAAACTTCACCCCAAGTAACGTTTTCATCCTGCCTCTGCTTATTTCAATCAATAGCAATTAGCATTTTCTAAATTGCTGGAGGATTATAAAACATCTCTTATCAGAAATCCTGGGGCGAGTGGGTGGGGTCCCTTTCACACCTCATTTCCTTGCTTTATACAGAAGAGATGTTCAAATTTAGCTTTCAGCTGCAGGCTACAAAGAAGGCCCTTTATTCTGTGCAGGGGATATTGTTCTGCTTTGTAGCTGAAGAGAAATTCACAACTGAAGAGAGGCCGAATGAGAGTGAACTGGGTTGTTCTGGGGATGTTTCCTAAAATGAGAAAGGTGTTCTGCACGCATGTGAAGCAGTTCTTCATCACAGTGCTGGTAACAAAGGGAGCTTCCAGTGCTGCCTAATCAAGGGGAAAACAGATTTTGGGATATTCTTGATTATCACCTGCACTTGGTCAATGTCTTGCACCCTTTAGAGTAATGGATTCCCCCTTTTCTGCACAGACCCTGAGCTCTGTCATGCTCTCAGAGGATTAGAGGTCTCACATGGCATTTTTTTAAGATAAAGGTTGGACAGGGCTTGGAGCACCCTGGGATAGTGGATGGTGTCCCTGCCCATGGCAGGGGTTGGAAAAACATGGACTTTAAGGTCCCTTCCAACAGAGAGTTCTGTGATCCTGTGGCTCCCTCCCCATGTTTCTGGTGAGGGATGCTGAGCACATGCAGGTGATGGGGCATTGAGTGGGTGCACGTGTCCTTCCATCCCTGTGTGTGTTCCTGTGCAAAGCCACTCGGAGCTGGGAACTGTAAATATTAAGTCAGAAAATATTTGTTGGAATTTGCCAATAAATTTGCAATGCAAAGCCACTGACTTTGAAAATTAGCACGTGTGTGTGAGATGCAAAAATGGACTGGAGGACAATTTGATTGGCCTCCTGTCCCAGATAACGAGGGGCAAGGACAACAAGTGTCAGCAGGGGAGGTTCAGGTTGGATGTTAGGAGAAATTTCTTAACTGGAAGGGTGGTTAAGCACTGGAACAGGCTGCCCAGGAAAGTGGTGGAGCCCCATCCCTGGAACGGGTCAGAAAATACGGTTCACAATTAATTGGGCATGGGGCTATTTGGTCAAAGGTTGAACTTGATGATTTGGGGGTGTTTCCCAGCCTTGGCCTCTGTGATTCTGTGATTCACCCCTGTCCAAAGTCCGGTGTGTTTGTGTTCCCTGGGAGCCTCTGGGGCTGAGGGCAGGTGTCCTGTGTTGCAGGACACCCTGGAGATGTGCAGCCAGGAGAAGGAGTTCAGGAGCATCCTCTTTGCCCTCTGCTATTTCCACGCAGTGGTGGCCGAAAGGCGCAAGTTCGGCCCCCAGGGCTGGAACCGCTCGTACCCCTTCAGCACCGGGGACCTCACCATCTCTGTCAACGTGCTCTACAACTACCTGGAGGCCAGCTCGAAGGTGGGGGCACCACGGGGGGGGCTCTGGTGGCTTTGAACTGCCAGGGGTGGCCTGGTTTGTGCTGAAGCTCTGGGGAAGTGTCCTGAAATGCCGTTTCCTTGGTGCCTTTGGGTTTAGAACTTCATGGTTCGGGGAGCCTTTGGGAGGAGATGGGAGGCCTCAGTGCTACTTGCTCAGTGGGAACACTGTGGTGTGATCAAGCTTTCCTGGGGCAGGATTGAACTCCTACCTGATGCTTGTTTGCTGAGAAAATTGAAGCAGTGAGGTGGGAGCCCTGAGGGCTCGGGGCAGTGCTTGGGCTCAGCCCTCCCTGCTCCACACCCAGGTCCCGTACGATGACCTGCGCTACCTCGTGGGGGAGATCATGTACGGAGGGCACATCACGGATGACTGGGACAGGCGGCTCTGCAAAACCTACCTGGAAGAGTTTATTAAGCCAGAAATGCTGGAGGGAGAACTCTGCCTTGCTCCTGGATTTAACATCCCAGGGAACATGGACTATAATGGCTATCACCAGGTAAGCCCTTGGTTTGCTGCCATTATTTATGCATGTAAATGGGATGCCCCATAATCTGCCTTAGGAGGCAGGAGCAGGGCTGCAGCGTTCCTGCACTCTTCCTCTTGTCTGCCATTATGTTCTGTTCCTGTGGATGTTTCAGCATTCCCCTGCATGAGCCAAGTCTAATGGTAATTTGCTACTTCATCACGGGCTCATTCTGTTCGTGCATGAGTAGAACAACTGTATTGGTGCTTGAGACTTAAGCGGGGCTCCTGGAAAATTACATCCACATACCGTTTGCTAAAATGGCCCTTTCAAGCTCCTTTTATCATCAGTTTTGATGAGAATCACTGAAGGGTCATGTTGATCTACTTACTGATCTCATCTGCTCTTTGTACACAAATGCAGTAGCAGAGAGAGGCACATTAGGCTGGTTTTGTTCATAAAACTTAACTACTGGAAGCTCAATTCCCACAAGAGATTCCAGGATGCTGATGCTGAAATGCACAGAAGATAATTGCTAGAGAAGGTCCAGCCTGAGACACGGAGCCAAGCCAAACTCCAGCAATTACAGAACTTTCCCAGCAGGAGTAGAAGCAGCTCTGTAAACATTTGTTCTCTCCTTCCTCCATCACTTCCCCGGTGTTTCAGCCACAGGCAGGGCTGGGGCAGCCTGGGCTGACCTGTGTGGGGGGGTGAGTCCAGCACTGGAGCTCTGCAGGCAAAGCGCCCTGGACTGTTCCTGTAACCTGCTCCTGACTCTCTCTGTGCAGTACATAGATGATGCCCTGCCTGCAGAGTCTCCCCACCTGTATGGCCTGCACCCCAACGCCGAGATCGGCTTCCTCACGCAGCGCTCGGAGCAGCTCCTGCGCGCGGTGCTGGAGCTGCAGCCCCGGGACGGCAGCGCCGGAGAAGGCGGAGTGGGGACCAGGGAGGAGACGGTGAGAGTGCACAGGGCGAGCTGCTGGGGTTTGGTGCCTGTCTCATCCATCAGTCCTGTCTAGCTCAGGCTTGTCCATTGTTCTGTGTTCTGCCTTTGCCTGCCTCAAGCTTGGTTTCATGCCGAGCATCGCGCTGGCGGGGTGTACCTGAGTACTGGCAGTAACAGGGCAGTGCCTCTTAATTACCCCTTGTACTGCAGAGCCTTCGTTATCATCCTCTGAAGGTGTTACAAATAAACCTTCCCTGAGCAGCAGCCCCTGTGACTGGCATAGCAATGGGCCCCTGAGCACAGTGCCTGCCGCCCGCAGCGTGCCACCCAGAGCTCAGCCCTCCTCTCACTGCTGCCACCACGTCCCACCAGCTCCCCAGCTCCCAAGGGCCTTGTAACTCCTTATTTCCAGCTGAACTCCTTTGCTGTGCCTGTGTCCTGGGCTGATCTCAGCCCTCCCTGTGGAAACTCACAGCTCATTAAAACGTGGCCCAAACATCCCTGACAGGATCTGGAATCAGCCAACACATGCTCAGGTTTTCGCTCCTGCAGTCTTAAGGTGCCAGCTCTGCGTTTGAAGCTTTGCAAATTAATGACTGGCTAATAGCAGCTCATACGAAGCCGTGGTTTCACACGAGCTTCCTTTGGCTTGGTGTGAAGCTGGGGAACTGACTGCCTTCCCCTAAAGGGGCTCCTATAAGTGCCCAACATGGGCAGTTTTCAGTTCATACTGGAATTTGAGGTGAGGGGAATAATCCAGAGGTAGCAAAGCCAAACAAGATGCTCAGAGATAGCAAATGTGAGTGCCTCTTCTCCCCTCCCACTCCTTTTGTTATTGAAACACAAATAAACTCCTCAGCCAGAGAAGCAAAATGACCAGTGAGTGCCCCAGCAGTGGTGTCACAGGTCATAACCACCCTGGTGACAGTCAAGAAGACTCTCACAGGAGCACAGAAGTCCTCATGGCTCTGCCTGGGAATAAAATCTGCCTGAGAGCAAGCAGAGAGGGACCTCAGTGCCCGGTGTCATGCCTGGGGACATGCTCCCACAGCTCATTTTCTTCCTGGGGTCATTGTCCAAGCTGTCCCTTCCACTTGGTCCTTGGATGGGAGTGAGCAAAGCCTTGTCTCAACTCCTCCACTGCAGGATATCCAGCCCCTGGTTTGGCTGAGGTGATTTTAGGGAGCTTCAGGGAAAATGTGAGCCTGTCATTTTCCCGAGGCTCTGACAAGTCCAGTTACTCCCACAGATTTCTGAGGTCACATTACAGCAAACGAGCTGTAATTGCTGTGAAGGAATCAGAGCCAAAGGGACTTGCAGGGGACTTTCAAATTAGCAGATATTTCTGTACTGCCCCCGCCGTGCAGCTGAGGAGCTTTTCCAGCTTTGGCCACCTGTGTGGCTGCAATAACAGCCCACACATCGTCACTGCTGGCAGGAGCAGAGGGTTGGGAAGGGCAGCAGTGGGAGGGGGTTGGAGTACAGGTTCCAAAATATGAATATTGGTGGCCCTGGCTGTAAAATGACCCTGCCCTGGCTGGCAGCTGGCACTGGCCCTGCATGCCAGGTTTGGCACTTTGGATCATAGAATTTTAACTGTTTTATGTGTGCCCAAGAAGTGCCCAGGAAGCAGAAGTGTTGCTCAGGTTCCAGCTCAGAAGTAAAGCAAAGCTTTGAGTGAGACACTTCCACAGCCCATGTAACCCTGGGAAATGCAGCTGATCCCATGGACAGGAGGGGGGTTCATGCCTCATTGTCAGAAAGGGGTTTGTCTCTTTTATTTAATTTTTTAGATACTACAAAGATCCTGTTGCACTGGAGCTTTCCCTGTTCAGTACTTAGAGTCCCGAAGAAACTGTGATGGTGACCAGAAAATAATTTTGTTTCGTTATGCTTTTCTTCCACAGCTCCTTTAGTCCAGAATGCCAAATTCAGCTTAAAATTCAATTTTATATAATCACATCTCTCCATCAATACACCAGAGAAAACCAGCTCATAAACGGTGTTGTCCTGAGGCTCAGCTGAGGCTTCAGCCCCATCCATCTCCTCGTGAGTGTGACCTCGGGAGAAATAAGAGAGCCAAGAAGAAGGGAGGCTGCCACATGTCACAGGGACATTTATAAACCATCATTTTGAAAGCTGCCTGTCTGACATTAACTTCTGTCAGCATTTGGATTTTAATAGGATGGGGCAAGCTCTTTGAAAGGTGCCCACGGCTGACAGGGATGGTTTTGGAAACACTGATGGGCAGAGGGAGTTCTCACAGTTCAGGCAGCTGTGAGCCCAGGGATTGCCCAACAGCATCCCCCTCTCTCCTCCCTTTGGCACAGGTGCAAACCCTTCTGGAAGAGATGCTGGAGAAGCTCACGGATGAGTTCAACATGGCAGAGCTGATGGCAAAGGTGGAGGAGAGGACACCCTACGCTGTGGTTGCCCTGCAGGAGTGTGAGCGCATGAACGTCCTCACTGCCGAAATCAGGCGCTCGCTGGCGGAGCTGGAGCTGGGGCTGAAGGTACTGATGCCTTTTCCTGGTCTTAAAATCAAGAGTCAAACACGGTTAGAAGGGGAAAAGGGATTTTACCTTGGGATTTATTTTAAGGATCCTTAGGTGCACACGTCCAGGTCATATGCATCGAGATGCACCCCGCAATGCCCACCCCCAAAAGATCAGGTATAACATTATAGGTGTTACTAATTAGCAGATCTATCAAAGATTCCCCAATGAGAGGCTCGAGTGAGCCCCCCTCCCCAAGGAACCTTCCCCTGGATGGTTCTATCTTGGTTTACAGAATGTGTTCTGGAGAGGACCTTGGGGTCTGGGGCACACTGATCCCTGGCTACACAGCTTCTAAAATGTTGAGTCTCTTAGCTTGACAAACAGGTCCAAGAATGTAGGCAAAAAGCACTGGGAATACAGAAGCTGTAAAAAGGTATAACAGGGGTATAAAAGAAAAGGCAAAAAATCTTCATGGCATCAGTAGGAGAGCTGGAAAATCCTGCAGGGTGCTGCTCAGGGAGTCAGAGGTGTCACAGGGAATGCTTTGCTGCTGGCTCCACAGGGCTCACAGGTGGATTTCTGATGGCACAGTGTCTGCAGGCACTGGGAGGGGTTACAGGCACACACAGCAGTGCTGCCTTTGGGCAACAGGGGCCAAGTGCTTCTGGCCACCCCAGATTGTGGCACAGCAACAGCAGGTCACTCCCAAATTGAGACATGGCCTACTTAAAGGTGAGCCAAAAATCACATCTTTTCATAAAACGTCCATCAGTGGGGGGAACTTGGAACAAAGTGTCTCAGAGGCACAGGCTGAGCTGAAATCAAAGATTGGTTTTGTGTGAAGGCACAAAATGTCCAGAACTGTGAGAGAAAAAGGCTAAAACCACAAGAGTTTTGGAAGAGCTACAACTGCCCTTGCTGGGTGTGAGCCACTGGAGGAGGGCAGGAGCTGACCTTCCCTAGGGAGTCACTGTCCGTGGGGCTCCACTGCTGCTGCTGCTCCACCTGGTGTGAAACGAGACTCTGCCCCATGTCTGTGTCCCCGTGGGTGCTGGCTTTGCCACACCAGTTAGGATGCAGATTTCTGGGTTCAGCAGGGTGCAAGGGAGGGCTGTGATTGATGCTGCATCCACTGGGAGGAGAAGTCACCTCCTGCACCCGCCCAGGCACTCAGTGGGACAAAATATAAAAGGCTCTGAGTGCCCCTTAGGGGATGAACCAGCACGGTCGGGCTGCACTGCCAGGAGCTGCCTGGGCAGTCCTGGTGCTCTGGAACAGCACTCTCCCTCTGCCTTGGGGCTCTTCTCCCCACAGCCAGGTGCTGTCCATCCCTTGGGAATGCTGCAGTGAGCCGGGCCCTGGAGGATGTCCTGCCCATCAGTCAGTGGGCATTCCCTGCTCCATCATTTCCACGACGACAGGCTGCCATCCCATTTCACTGCAGTGCTCAGCTCCCACAGCTGGTTTGCACAGCTGGGGACCACCGTGGCTGAAGGATCTGGGCTTTGACCCAGCCCATTCACAGGAAGAGCTGAGGGTGAGCAAGGAGGGCCAGCCCTGGGATGGAATGACATCCCAAACCTCTCCCAGGGGCAGCTGGGAAGAGAAACCTTCAGCTGCCTGCCCTGCACAGGGAGGGGCAGGCTTGGCTCGTGATTGAGGCAGCAGCAGGATTGGGACCAAGCTGCTCCCAAATGCCAGCTGCTCCCTGGAGCCAGCAGCTGCAGATGTGGCTGCACTGCATTTGCTGCTGGTGCTTATTAAAGGAGAGACGTCAGCGACACTTGTGGTGGGTCAGTGTGTACAGCCCCTTTTGAAAGAAGCTGATATTTATGTAGTCAATTATCATAAACAGATTTCTCTTATTTTCTAGCATAAGGCAGTGGAATTGAAAATTCCGTTTCCTGAGACAGGTAAACAGAAGTGATTTAATGTTCCAATCCCAGAGCCCCAAACAAGATATAATTGTGACTTGGACAATGTGTGGCAATTAGATTTAATGTGGGGAAGGATGTGCTGTTTAATGTTGGTCGGGGAACGAGGGGATGAATAGTGTGCAAATAAACCACAAACAAAATAAACCACAGGAATCACAGGTGCAGACCTCTCCCCAAAGCCTGCCACCAATCACAGCAGGGCAGGAGATGGGATCTGCAGAAAAGGCTCCTCTAAGGGCTGCAGCAGCCGCAGGCCCTGGGCAGGAGCAGCAGCCTTTGCCATTTCTCCCTCTGGTGTTTGCTGCAGAGACACATCTGAAGGCTCTGAGAGGCCGTCAGTGGGCACTTCAAAGAGTCATGGAGTCCTTAAGGCTGGAAAAGACCTTTAAGATCACCAAGTCCAACCGTCCCCCCAGCAGCACCACCGTGCTCACCACGGAACCACGGCCTCAGGTGCCACATCCGTGGTTTTCTGGACACTTCCAGGGTACTTTGGCTCAGTTGGTGCTGACACCACCAGAGCTCTGGGTTCAATCCCTGCACAGGCCATTTACTTAAGAGTTGGACTCAATGATCCTTGTGGCCCCTTCCAGCTTGGAATATTCTGTCCATCTGTGGTTGGTGACTCCAGCCCTGCTCTGGGCAGCCTGTTCCAGTGCTTTACAACCCCTTGCCTGAAGAAAGCTTTCCTAATATCTAAACCAGGTCTTCCCTGGCACAACTTGAGCCTGGTTCTTCTGTGTCTGCAGGTAGATGTCACACGTGGGTCCCTGCAGAGCTGAACTGACCTTGTGCATGGCCCAAAACCCTGCTCAGCATCCCCCACATCACTTCCCACACCTCGAGGACCACGGAACAGCCAGAGGGGGCTGATGGCTTTTTCTGCTGCTGCCCTGGCTTGACTTCTGGGCCTTACACTGAGCTTGGGGAAGAAATCCTTCTTTAATTGTTCCTTTCAGTGAGAGCCCGTTCATCTCTGGGGCTGGGGGCCTGCCCTGAGAGCACTCAGAGGAGGAGAGTTTACAAACCAGGCCCCACAGAGCTCAGCAGAGAATAAATAACGCCCAGGGAAAACAAGGCTTATTGTTTTTAACTGACTGAAGGATCTGCCGGAAGGCGGCGATTCGGAAATGTCACGGCTAATTTGAATTTTTGAATAATTCATCGTGTCGTCCTAGCGGAAAGTGATTGTTTGGTCCAAAAATAGGAGACATCCCATTAGGAGGAAGAGAAATTGCAATAGACTGGTAGCCATCAGAAATAACTGGCATGGTGCATTTCAAAGCCCTTTGTTCTGGCTGGCTTGGGTGGGACCAGAGGCTGGGCTGAAGCACTTGCATGTTAATGTTGTACCAGCCTCGTTTTTGCAAGCAGATCCTCTGGTTTGCAATTTGGGTGAAGGATGAGCCTCCAGAATGAGGATAATATGTACTGTAAAATAGCAAAGACCAAATTTTGATCGGCAAGCTGGGTATCAAGTGAAAATAACTTGAACTGAGAAAACAATTTGTGCCAATAGTGTGCTCATCTTGAGGGAATGGCTGCAGGCTGATTAGGATTTCCTTCAAGGGTGTCTTTAAATGAAAATTACTCCCAGTGTTGGGGGAAAAAAAAAATTTTTAAAAGTAACGTGAATAATTTCTGATGCACTTTAGTATTCAGCATCTGAAATGCAAATTTATGCATAATTGTGTTTGGACAACTCTATGAGATTGCTGCTGTAGATGCTTTGAACGCTCACAGGAGACTCAAAGCATGCTTGAGTGCGCAGGCTTTAAAAATTGCTTTTCTCAAGCCTTGCTGAGAATTACATTTGCTAATTCATTTGTTTCCTGCAAGTAAAACTAGACATGATATATGATCGAGGGGGGTTGTCTTCAAATCAATTTGGCTGCTTGCACACATTCTGCCACGTTCTTACCCACGTCAAAACACTTCCAGGAGCACAAAATCCTCCTGTTGCAGTGTCCTGCTGTGGCCAGTGCAGGACTTTCTTTTCTTCCTGCATGGCCTTGCCATGGCTTTAGCCCAGCCCCTTGGTAGCTCCTCTTTGTGCCCAGTTTCTCCTGAGGATGGAGATCATGATGGAGATTTTGGAAGGTTGTTCCTCATATTTTAGTACTAATTGCAAGTGCTCCTTTTTCATTTAACCTTATTTGCTGTTTTAGCTTCGAACCCCATCTTAAACCCTTTGTACTCAGGATTTTCTCTATCCACCAGAAATCTGCTCTCCATGGGGAAACCCAGCAGGTTCAGACAGTGTCTGCCTTTAAAACCTCGCTGCATTTAACAAATCATGTCTGGAGCAGAGGTTTAATCTTGCCTTGCACCAGTCCATCCTGTTGAGAGATTAACATTTCGCAGGGAGGGAATTTTGGGATGGGAATCCACAGACCTTGGGAGGGAGGGAGATTCTGAATGGAGATCCAGGGCTGCAGTGGTTTCCAGGCACACAAAAAGTTCTCAGCTCCCATTGGAACTGGGGGGTGCTGGGGACTTCCCTTGAATTCCTGCCCTTGCCTATTGCCAGACAAAAGGAATTTTAGTGGGAATGCTTAGAAATTTTCACAGGAACTAAAAAAGGAAAGAAATAGGACAAGGGAAGAAAAAAAGGATAAGGGTTGTAAGTCAGGTTCTGAAAACCAGAAGTGCTCAAGTGGACATTTCCAGGGCCCAAATTCAGCTGACACCCTTCCTCCCTGGGGCTGGACACAGTGGATGGAGCAGGTGTGTGTCCAAGCCCTTGCTGGGGCCGCCATCCAGCAGCTCCCAGGGCTGTGTTTGCCACAGTGTGGTCATCTCAGAGGATCCTTGGTTCCCTCAGAGGATTCCTGGCCTGGAGACAGTTGTCTGCCAAGGGAGGCTCTGGTCTCTTTGCAGGGCACTTCCTTGGAGAAAGGTTTGCTAACCCCAGAGCAAGCCTGGTTTGCCCTAAGGAGGATGTGGCCAGGTAGGTGCATCTTCTCCAGGTGTCTCTTCTCCCAGGTGACAAGTGACAGGACAAGAGGAAATGACCTCAAGTGGCACCAAGGGATGTTTAGTTGGGTATTAGGAAAAATTTTTTCACATAAAGCGTTGTCAAGCATCAGCACAGGCTGCCAAGGGCAGGCTCAGAGGGAGGAACCATTCCTGAAAGTGTCCAGAAAACCACGGATGTGGCACCTGAGGCCGTGGTTCCGTGGTGAGCACGGTGGTGCTGCTGGGGGGACGGTTGGACTTGGTGATCTTAAAGGTCTTTTCCAGCCTTAAGGACTCCATGACTCTTTGAAGTGCCCACTGACGGCCTCTCAGAGCCTTCAGATGTGTCTCTGCAGCAAACACCAGAGGGAGAAATGGCAAAGGCTGCTGCTCCTCTGCTCTGTGCTTCTCCTGCAGTCCCAGCCCCGGGTGTCCCTGAATGCCAGCCCAGGGGCTGCGGCTGCTGCAGCCCTTAGAGGAGCCTTTTCCGCAGATCCCATCTCCTGCCCTGCTGTGATTGGTGGCAGGCTTTGGGGAGAGGTCTGCACCTGTGATTCCTGTGGTTTATTTTGTTTGTGGTTTATTTGCACACTATTCATCCCCTCGTTCCCCGACCAACATTAAACAGCACATCCTTCCCCACATTAAATCTAATTGCCACACATTGTCCAATTGCCACACAATTATATGACTGGGCTTGGTGATATTAAAGGTCTTTTTCAGCTGTCAGTGTGACCCATAGGGCATGGTCAGCACAGGAACAAACTGCAGGGATCTTTAACTGCTGAGCTCTGACAAGCACTGCCAAACAACTGTGGGGGCTGCTTGAAGATGATTTCAACTTTTGCTAAAGCTCCATTGATTTTTGTGGCCCCAGCAAAGGGCACCTCTGCTGACCTCACGGCTGGAGGCACTGAAGTCCTGTGAAAGAACAGTTGGAATCTTCTAATGTGAATAGACTGACCCAATTCCCTCACCCTAGTTCTCAGCAATGGCTCAACTGATTTCAGCTAATCTTTCCAAAAACACTTTGCCCGAGGCAAAGTGAAATTGTAAATCAGATAAATTTTGGCAAAGTGATAAGGGAACAAAAGGAAGTGTTTATAATGGAGAGCAGTGATCGACATTATCTGTGAGTCTCCAAAGTGCTGGGGGTGTTGTGCCCCTCCAGCTGAGCACAGAGTGTGCAGAGATTTCAGTCGTGGAGATCATTCCATACCAGGGAAGCTGAGCCTGCTTTGCAGGCTTTCTCTTCACATCCTGCATGAGTGAGCCAGAATCAGAGGAGTTGTTCAGGACATTGTCTGGTCCAACCCCATCCCAGAGCAGGGACAGGCAGAGCAGCTTGTTCAGGACCATGCCCTGCTGGGTTTTGAAGAATGGAGACTCCTCTGCCTCTGTGGACACCCTGTCCCAGTGTTCAGCCACCCTCACGTTGTACTTCAGTGGAATGTCCTGGAATTCAGCGCTTCTGGCAGAACTGATACAGGCTTCTAAAAGCTTTAAAACTAATTAATTGCTGCACAAAGGAAAAGTCAAACCTCTCTCTTTATCTCACTTGGCTGAATCATATCTTAGTTTGTTGTGTGTTTCCCTGCTGTGGAAGGAGCTGTGATTATATTTGCAGACAACACGTGAAGTCAGAAAGACAATCTTGCACTGCAAAGCAGTAAATGGGGGGGGGAGTGGAGGAGAGGAGGGGGATAGGACTTGACATAACAAATATTTGGACAGTTTTAGAGTAGATCATCAGAGACTCCAGTATCCTGCCCTGGCAGTGAGTGAGAACAGCTTTACACCCCTGAAAATCTGCGAGTCCATGAGAGAAAACAGAAAAAACACTGGGACAACTGAGGGACAGCCCTGCTGCTGTCACTGTTTTTCCTCTCAGTAGCATTTTTACAGCAGGGAGGGTGGGGATGCAGGAATATGCAATAGGAAGTGTGCAAGAAAACCCCAAACTCATGAAGTCACTCCCGGTACGTGGGCAGCAGTGACTGTGTGGGGTGCTGTGCTCTTCCCCACATCCTGGCCCAGCTCTGCTTCCAAGCAGGCTCTGCTGGGCAGTTGTCAGAGCTGACCGTGCCCTTTCTCACCAGGGGGAGCTGACCATGACCAGCGACATGGAGAACTTGCAGAACTCCCTCTTCTTGGACACGGTGCCCGAGTCCTGGGTGAAGAGATCCTACCCTTCCACGGCCAGCCTGGGCTCGTGGTTTGCCGACCTCCTGGCTCGCATCAACGAGCTCGAGGCCTGGACCAGGGACTTCTCCTTACCCTCCACATTGTGGCTTGGAGGGTTCTTCAACCCGCAGTCCATCCTGACAGCCATCATGCAGACCACGGCCCGGAAGAACAAGTGGCCTCTGGACAAGATGACGTTGCAGTGCGATGTGACAAAGAAGAGTAGAGAGGATTTTGCCAGTGCTCCTCGTGAAGGGGCCTATGTCCATGGGCTGTTCATGGAGGGAGCACGCTGGGACACTCAGGTGAGCTCTGCAAGGCTCGTGGGTTGAGAGAGGACCCACAGGTGTTGTGTTCTTCCCTGGGTATTCCAGGGAACAGGATCTCATCTCAGATAGTCACCTGAGCTCTTTGGGAATGAGAGATGGGAGATGTGGGCCTGTCCTGTGCAGCCTGAGTGGGTGTCCAGGGTGTCAGGGGAACCCCCCTTGGAGCTGGGTGTTCCATGGCTGTGCAGGGCGGTCAGCTTGGACTGACCATCGACCATCCCGTTGGTACAAGGGGAATCTCAGCCTCAGGGTTCAGTCAGTACTTGAGGTGCTGCTAGAGACACAAACCACGGGGTTCTCTCAGGGCTGCATTGTCCCCACACCTTCACACAGATGGGGTTCCACTGCTGCCTCCAGAAGTGACCTGGCAGACTTTTGTGGGGTCACTCACTTGCCTGTTTGGCAGCAGTGGGGAGAAAGGAGGGGACATCCTCAGAGCTGGATGTGCCAAACCCAGAGCACTGTCCCTCCACTGCCAGGTGCTGCAGGATGCCATCTGCCTGGGTAGGGTCTGTGACCAGCAGTGAATCTCATCCTCTAGCTACCCCTTAAATAAAGCTGGATGAAGGTCTCCCTGTCAGTCCTTGGGACAGTTCCCAGCTGTCAGGAGCACAGCGTGCACAATGAGAGCCATTGGGCTGACAGTTCCCCATGGGCTCGGACCTCTGAGTCACCTGGCCCGTGGTGCCATGGCTCCCAGTTTGTGCTGGGACCCCCAGTTTGTGCAGTGCATGGGAATTCAAGGACAGGACTTTGTGCAGCTCTTCCTGTGAGCAGCTCGTGCTCTGCTGCTGCTCGTCCATGAGAGAGCCAACGCTCCTCAAAATGGGTCACCCAGAACTTTCATATCTGTGTCGAGCTTACCCCCTCACGAGAAGAGGTTCTCATGCCAAAACCAGCTCTGTAGCCAGCCCCAGCTCTTCAGGCTCCAAGCCAGCCTTGGAGATGCTGGTTTATGTGCTGTGGGATGTGGTGCTGGGTGCTGAGCAGCGAGGCCGTGCCTGTCACACTCCAAATCCCAGCCTGACCTTGCAATTCTGATCTAACATTCCACTTATTTATCATCTCCCTCTCTGCAACGGTTTTCCATGAAGGATAGGAAACTAGGGAAAGCTGGGACCTGCCTGATGGATGCCATTTCATCACATATCCTCGGGGAGTTGAAAGCTCCAGGCTGTTTTTCACTCTGGAAATGGCCTGAATTGGGTCTGGGAAGCCACAGGCAGCTGGGAACATTGGCAAAGGCTCTGCTGGAAGATTGCAGTGAGGATCTCACGTGGGCCAGGTCAGATCTCTCTGCTCACAGCAGAAGTCACAGCAGCAGAACAGGGCCCAGCCCTGTCCATCTCCCAGCTCTGGCCCCACACTTCCCTGGCTGCTCCCTTCTCCAAGCCTCTGGTGTGGCTGCCATACACAACCCCTGGGAGATCACAGCCCCTACCACAGGGAGCACTGGATTTCTGCTGCCCTAAAAACCTGACAGAAATCAGCAGGACATGCCAGAACAGGGAGTGTTTTTAAAAATTCCTGGTCCTGCATATCAAATACTCCATTTAAGAACATTCCAGTGCCTGCTGTTGTGTTTTCTTTGCCACCACGATGAGAAAATGAATTCTGCCCGGGTTTCACCCAGCTCCAGTCAGTGCTGGGAGTGAAGAGTGAGAGGTTTTGGTGGTGCAAAGCCAGAAATCTTTGGGAAATACTTGGCTTCTCCCCTCTGCCTCCCTCCAATAACTGGTGTGGGTGATTGCATCCAGCAACAGGATTTGCCTTCAGAGACCATCCCAACTCCAGTAAATGTGGTTTTCTGATTACATTTTCCTTGTGATTGAAAGATACTGAGCAATTATGTTTATGGAGCCATTCATAATCTCTGGGTATCATGCTTCAATTTATTTCAGAGAGGAAAAGGATATTTTCATGGGTTGCTGCTCACACTGAAATATCATTTCCACCTAGTGGAACTATTCATTTTACCTATAATCCAGTGAGTACCAGTGTGCATTAATGGATGCAGGACTTTTAAAACAGGTGCACAGCTCTTTTGGGTTGTGTGCTCCTTCCAAATTAATCCTCTGATAAAAATGGCAGAGCACGTTTAGGAGAATTCCTCTGGGGAGCACCTCCACTTTTGAGAGAATATTTCACATTTAGGTTGAGCCTCCAAAAAAGGGAAAGAGTCCTTCTGTGTTCTGCTACTCACATTTTTCTATTTATTTAAACATTTATGTTTGCCCTTGGGTGTCTTAAATTTATAAAACATTCATTACAAAACAGCAGGCAGCTATTAGATGAAATGAAACTAAGCAGATTATTTTGGGTGCAAATGATCTCTTGCTGCAGCCCTGTTCAAGTCACTGGGACTCAGTGGCAGTCAGAAGGATGCTGTGGCTGGGGACACTTTGAGACATTTTATCTCACGCTGCTGACGGATTCTTGGCTTTCTTGCTCTCAGCAATGGACAGTTTGATGTCTAAAGTGTGCCCTGCCCCTCCCCAAGGGGGTTGGAGTGTGGTGGGAGAAGGGCAGGGGTGGGTTTTACACCCTCGTGTGCTCCATGGAGCTTTGCCAGCTGTGGACAGCACAGCCCCTGGCATGGCACCACAGAATCCCAGACTGGGGTGGGCTGGAAGGGACCTTAGAGATCAACTCATTCCACCCCACCATGGGCAGGGACACCTCCCACTGTCCCAGGCTGCTCCAAGCCCCAGTGTCCAGCCTGGCCTTGGGCACTGCCAGGGATCCAGGGGCAGCCACAGCTGCTCTGGGCACCCTGTGCCAGGGCCTGCCCACCCTCACAGGGAAAAGTTTTTCTCATTTCCCTTGTCCACCACCACTCTGGGACCACCTTGGAGGGATCCCTGCTGGCTCTGTGTCCCCCTTCCCTGCCAACAGGTGACTCCATCCCAAAGGCAGCCAAGCCATGCTGGGGGTCCCTGGGCCAGGTGACCCCAACGGGGCTGTGGTGCGAGGAACCTGTGCTGGGACCACCTCCACGTGCAGAGAGTGCAGGGCTTTGGGTCACAGGGGCTGGCTCTGGGCCCATCTGTCACCACCCCTGGTTTGGGACAGCTCTTTGAGCCCTCAGCCCATTCTCAGTTGCCTGCTGGGAATCTGGGGCAAGCAGAACTGAGGGATCCTTTAGGATCTGAGGCCTGAGCTCTGCAGGCACAGAGCAGTGGCTTTTCGGCAGGAGGGCCGTGCTGCTAGTCAGGAGAAATTGCTTTCAGAGCAGAATTAATTTCTGATGATGAGAGCGATAAAAAATGCAAATGAGAATCAGCCCAGACATAACAAAATGATCTCTTACACAGAGGTACCTCAGGAAGATTTCAGCTCTTGTTAACCCAGAAACAGGTAGAATATCTCTTGGAAATCACATTTGAAGCAATCTCAGCAGTAAAAAAAAAAAAGAAAAAGGCCTGATCAAAACCCAGTCTCAGAAATGAAAGGTGTGGATTTAAGAAGATTGCATAATAATGTTTCATAAATAGCTACTGTGCAAGGTATTACACAAATTATTTAATGTTTTTTCAGCACGTTGGAAATATAAAACCCTAAACGAGAGTTGGATTTATCATAGCTGAGTAGAACAGATGGCATTAGCACAATTAAACCAAGGTGTGTGGCAAGAGGGATTTTTCTTCGCTCGTTTGCAGAACTAAATAAACTACTGGAGAGGCTGAATCTCACCCCACAACTCTGATCCGAGAGCATTTGGAATAATGATGATATGTGAAGCTCAGCTGCAGTGAGAGGCAGCTTCTTTAGCACTGAAAAGTTTCCTTTCCATTTCCCTATTTGTTTTCATTTGGTCTCTCCAGCCTCCATTAGGCAATTCTCCCTGGATATGGATTGATGCGCAGGGTATTTTATTGTCAGGAAGAGAGAGAAAAAAAATGCCAGAGAGACCCCAATTAGAGAAACAAACTTGATTTCTTGTCCTGGCAGGGTTCTCTCCCTCTCCTGGGTTGGGCAGCCTGCTGGGCAGGGCATTGCTTGGAGGAGGATGGCGGGGACTTGATATTTAATGGTGATATTCCCACAGGAAAGTCCTTTTGGATTCTCTTGGTTGCATCCATGAGAATGGGAACAAGCCCGTGGTGCCTTTTGGGGCCAAACAAGCCCCGTGTGCATTCAGTGCCCAGACAGGGGTGTCCCAGGTCATGCTCACATTGGGGTGCTGTGGTGGGACCTTACTCAGTGACTTTCAGGCTCTTCTCAAGTGAGGGTTGCTCTCCATCCCAGGGGTTCAGGTGTCCACCCTCTCTCCCACCATAAGCAACACCTCCCACGAGGTGATTCTGGTCTGGCAAAACCCTGAGGAAGAGCTGCACGAGAATAATCCCAGGATCACTGAGGGTGGAAAAGCCCTCCCAGCCCATCGAGGCCCAGCTGTGCCCGATGCCCACTGTGTCCCCAGCCCAGAGCCCTGAGTGCCACCTCCAGCCCTTCCTTGGACACCTCCAGGGATGGGCACTCCAAACCTCCCTGGGCAGTCCCTGCCAATGTTTAATCACCCTTTCAGTGAAGAATTTCCTCCTGGTGTCCAACCTGAGCCTCCCCCGGCACAGCTTGAGGCCGTTCCTCTCGTCCTGTCACTGGTTTCCTGGCAATAGGACAAGAGGAAACGGCCTCAAGCTGCACCACAGTTGAAGGCAGGACACAAGGAGTGAAACTTTGTTCATAAAGTGGCTGGACAGGGCCAGGGACACTGTACCCACACAAAGTCTGGCTTGGATGTGAAGGTTTGAGCATCTGGTGAGAGTGCAGACAGCTGGACCCTGGGGATGGTCTACACTGTGGTGAGACAGGGAGGTGCTGCATCCAGACCCTCCTTCCTCAAACACACTCCTCCAGCCCCTGCTTGCATCTCCCCAGTAGGAGCAGCTTGGATAAAGATCATGGGGGCTCAGGTACATCACAGAGCAGCTGATGGACACCTTGGAAATCTGACCAGTGCTTTGCCTCCTTTCCTCACAGACCGGGATAATCACGGACGCCAGGCTCAAGGAGCTGACCCCGGCCATGCCTGTCATGTTCATCAGGGCCGTTCCTGCTTACAAACAGGACACCCGGGGCATGTACCCGTGTCCTCTGTACAAAACACGCCAGAGAGGGCCAACCTACGTGTGGACTTTTAACCTCAAAACGAAGGAAAACCCGTCCAAGTGGGTGCTTGCTGGTGTGGCCTTGCTGCTGCAGATCTAAGGCACCAGCACAGCCCCTGGTCTGCAAATCCTTCACGATGCCTTTGTCACAGAATGCAACCAATTAACTGCTGAGGTTAACCCAAGTTCCATCTCTCTGATGGAGTCCCAAGTATGTCCCCAGGGCTGTCTCTGTGTCCTGGGGATGTGACCCAAAGAGGGCTGTGAGGAGGTGACGGAGGAGCAGAGTGACACATGGCCCAGGGTCCTGGTGGCTGTAAATCAATATCCTGTAATTCTCACATTGCTGCACTAGAAGATCCCAGCCCAGAGCCTGACATACCACACCCAGAGAGTGCTAAACTTAAATCTAATTTTTATTTCTCCTCATGATCCAAAGTAGTTTTAAAACCAGCGGCCTTCTCCAAAACGCTTAGTCTAATGACTTGTGAAATTCTCCAGAATTTATTCTTTTCTCTCTGTGAGTGTTTCTTTGTCGTGTGTGTAATGCTGGAAGCTGGGAGATGAGCAGATGTTGTGGTTATGAGCTGTGTCTTTGCTAACACTCCTGTAAATCTTAGAAACATTGAAAATGGTGTTAATATCCAGTGTGCTTAATGGAATCAACAGTGAAAGTACAGCACAGGGATTATTTAAGAGAAATATGTCATGATGATAGGTATTTACTAATAAAAGTAATTGTTCCTGGAATAGTCTCTGGAAGCTGCACGTTGACTCAGGTGAGGAGAGCACGGGGATCAGGTGGGAGGAACACACCTGTGTGGGTCACTGGGAGTTTAATTCCGACTGGAGTGGGAGAGGAGTGAGGAGGGAAGTGTTCCTGGTGCAGAGAGCACACAGGGTGGCAGGGTGGGCGTTGTCTCAGTGACAGCCACACGGAGCGAGCATCGCCCAGCGCTCCGAGCCGGGAATGGCAGGAGCCGGGGTGGTTCCTGGGCAAATGGGGCTTTTCCTGGGGAAAGCTCCCGTGCTTGGAGGCACACACAGGCCCTGCCTCTGTCCAACATTTGCTGTTCCTCTCCTCATCCTCCCAGCCCTCACCACACGAGCAGCTCAGGGCTTCCACCTCTGAGCTGGTGGCAGGTGCCAGGGAGCCTGGCAGGAGGGAGGGGGAGGTGCCAGGGGTGCAGAGGGTTTGGTTCAGTGGTATCAGCATCGATGAGCACCCCCAAACCTTCCCACCCTGAGCCAGTGCCAGGGGTGTGGGGACTTGGCTGCTGCTGGGGTTAAACCAGGACAGCACTTCTGTGGGCAGCATTTGGTTTTTCGGAGCCTTGCCTCAGACTGAGTGGTTTTAGGGCTGGCCTCGGCACATGGCAGAAGATGTGGTCAACTCTCTGCTGCTCCAGGGGATCAGCTTTGCTCCCACTCACTCATCCAGGAGGGTGAAGCCCTCAGGCTTTGCAGGAGATCCACAGGAACTCTCCTGCCCTGAGCAGCACAGCAGCTCCCTTCCTGCAGGGATGAGAACATCCAAAATCCTTGTCCTTGCAGTCCTGGAGAACAACAAACTTTGGGATGAAGGTAAGGAGGGAAAGCTCTCTGGTAAGAACTTTGTTTAATTGCCAGGCAGTGTCTCCAAGGCACAGCCCCAAAAACTTAATGATGAAGGAGCTAGTTATGGCTTAGCAAAAGACATCTGCAAATATCTAATGAAAGGCAGAGAACTGTCTTAATCTGGCTTTTTTAAATTGCCTCTAACGCATAAATGAAGAAACAGAGTCTGTAGAGTATCCCACATAATGAGTACCTGCTAGAAGAGGTCTGTTAGCTGGGGAAAGCTTTGCTATTAAATTAAATCCCTCCCAATTTAAATTAAAACCTGCCAATTAGATAGAAAGCATAAACTGGTCACTTCCCACAGCTTTGCAAAGTTGGGCACATTAAATTCCCCCTGTATTTCACCATGCAGGAGGTTTAGATGCATAAACAGATGCTGAGTTAAACACAAGAGAGAAGGATCAGAAGTGTGTGCTCCAGATAATCCATCATGCTGCATTAGTCCTTCACTGGGATGTCTTCAAAGCTTCTTTTGCCAGGAGGGGCCTTGTGGCTCTGCACAAGTCCCTGACAGGAGGGGGCAGCCGGGGGGGTCGGGCTCTGCTGGCAGGGAACAGGGACAGGAGGAGAGGGAACGGCCTCAGGCTGGGCCAGGGGAGGCTCAGGGTGGACAGCGGAATTTCCCCATGGAAAGGGAGCTCAGGCCTTGGCAGGGGCTGCCCAGGGAGGTTTGGAGTGCCCATCCCTGGAGGTGTCCCAGGAAGGGCTGGAGGTGGCACTCAGAGCTCTGGGCTGGGGACAAGGTGGGGATTTGGAACAGGTTGGACTTGATGATCTTTGAGATCTTTTCCAACCTCAGTGATCCTCTGTGTGATTCCATGTGATTGTCAGTGCCCTGGATGTGGGATTTCCTGCCATTCTGGAGACTTTTACTGTTCTAAACTTCATTCTTCTTCTCTTTCAACACCTTTCCTCCTTTTTCCAGCACACCAGGGCCTCTCTCTACTCAGTGTTGCCCTCCAAGATGCCCCTGTACATGCAGGAAAGAGAAGCTCAGCAATTCCCCAGGCACTGCCTGCTCTTTCCAGAGCCCCAGCCTGGGCTGTTCTCTTGTCAGCTGAAGAAGAATGGTCTGTTGACAACAAAATGGATCCGATTGTTTTATTATATATATATCTCCCTGCATAATTCACCAGTTGGGCAGGCAGGGTAGTGGGGAGATATTTATAGATACTAGAAATGTCACCAGGGTGCTCATTCTTCATCCTTTGAAAATCATCACAGGAAAGAGTTGGCTGCAAAATGCTACAAGAGGATGGTGAAAAATTTGTTGCTTTAGGGGGTGGAAAAAAATCTGACAGGCGTCAGATTTTCCAGCCGTATCTGCCCAAACCAGGCAATTAAATCCAGCTGGACAGGCTTTTCATTAGCAGTGATTCATTAGTCAAAGGTCAACGTTTTCTGTCCACGAGCTCTTGGAGACAGCTGCCCACGTGGCACTGCCATGTGCACCTTCCTCTGCTCCCCTGGGCTGGTGTGGAGGGTCCAGCACAGGAGGGACCTGGAGCTGCTGGAGAGAGCCCAGAGGAGGCTCCAGGATGAGCAGAGGGATGGAGCAGCTCTGCTGGGAGGAAAGGCTGCGAGAGCTGGGGGTGTTCACCTGGAGAGGAGAAGCTCTGGGGTGACCTCAGTGTGGCCTTGCAGGGCCTGAAGGAGCTCCAGGAAAGATGGGGAGAGAGGATTTCCAAGGGCTGGAGGGAGGGACAGGACCCAGGGAATGGCTTCCCACTGGCAGAGGGCAGGGCTGGGTGGGAGATTGGGCAGGAATTGTTCCCTGTGCCAGGCCGTGCCCGGGGGGCCCCAGAGCGCTGGTGGCTGCCCCTGGATCCCTGGCAGTGCCCAAGGCCAGGCTGGACATTGGGGCTGGGAGCAGCCTGGGACAGTGGGAGGTGTCCCTGCCATGGCAGGGGTGGCACTGGATGGGCTTAAAGGTCCCTTCCAACCCAAACCACTCCGGGATTCTGTGATTTTCAGGCAGTTTGACAACAGGGAACATGCGGTTGCTCACTTTTACATAAAGCTGGAGATGCTGGGAAATGGCTTCTCCATCACTGGAACAAATCTCACGAGGTCATTGTCCAGGCCCAGCTCTGAGGCTGCTCTCTGCCCTACAGCCCCCTCCATCCCAACCCCACTCCTTCACCCCACCTTCACCACCCAGCTCCCC
>NW_008238660.1:760354-764626 GCF_000691975.1 Corvus brachyrhynchos
GAACCCCAGCCCTTCCTTCACCAAGCCCAGCACTGGTCAAGCTGAGCAAGCAAAGTTTTAAACAAGCAGGTTGGTGTTTCTGGATGCCCAGGGGATCCCAGCCTGGCTCTCAGCCTTCCTCTGCATCCGTGGGGCTGCTTTGGGCCTGACTCCTCAAATGGTCTGTGGTCAATTGGTTAACTCCAGATTGGTGACATTTTCCAAGGAGATGAAAGGCAGAGAAGGAAAATTGTTCTACTGAGCACTTAATGTCAGGTGAAATTGAACTCTCCCAGGACACAGAAATGGCTTTTCCACAGCCTGGGAATGTTGTACCTGCTGCAAATTATAATTGGCAGAAGAGCACAGCTCAAAGTAGAGTCTTCACAACTGCTTTGTAATGGTGTCCCAAATTTTGGGGTTAACCAGCTCCATTTTACTGCAACTGTTGCTCACAGAGCAAAGGGAAATGTGGAGTAGGCACATAAAAGGAGAGCCTGGTGGGTGGGCAGGAGATTGGCTCTACTGGGGCAAATTAATTGCAGCTATTCCTGGGCACTGGCAATGCCCAGGGATGCAAATTCTGCGTGTGTCACTGCTCAAGTATTTACAGCACAAAAGTGGCTGTAACACATCAGCAAGATGCATTCATTTTATAACGTGGCATTAATACATTTAATTAGCAATGGCTTATTAGATTCATGTCTGTTATTATGCATTGTTTTTTAAATGACTGTAATTGCCCAAACAAATCTACAAATGTATTTACCTTGTTCGTGGCTGTGAGCCTCATTTAAAAAGATTTTAGGCTGTACGAGACGTTCATGGAGTTGTAAGCAGCCCCTCTAATTGGAGTGCTGATGCTCCTGTTAGTGCAGAGGGTGGTTTGAGGCTGGAAACACCTTGTCCAAAGGCCTTGAAAGCCACTTATGTGTGCAGACTTTAGGGGTCTCTTCTATGCAACCCCTAAAACATTCATTTTGATTAGGGCCAGAAGCCATGAGGCGAAACCCTGAGCCTGAATTTGGTGTTTTGGTTCAATGTTTCTGAGAATCCACTGGGAGCTGGGATGAGGGAGCTGCCAGCTGTGACAGCCCCGGAGCCTGAGCCCCTCTGGTTCCTGGAAAGGGCTGTTTCAGTGCTCCAGCCTGGCTGTGGGAAATGCTGCCTTGGAAAATACAGAATATTTGTAGGACTGTGGGAGGTTCGATGAAAGCCACACGGGGAGAAGTGGCTCATGTTCATGAGGGAAGTTTTGCCCACATCAGCAGTCCTAGAGACCCTGGCACATTCAGGGCATTTGCAGGATAAAGACACAGAATCACAGAATGGAGGAGAGGAGAGGAGAGGAGAGGAGAGGAGAGGAGAGGAGAGGAGAGGAGAGGAGAGGAGAGGAGAGGAGAGGAGAGGAGAGGAGAGGAGAGGAGAGGAGAGGAGAGGAGAGGAGAGGAGAGGAGAGGAGAGGAGAGGAGAGGAGAGGAGAGGAGAGGAGAGGAGAGGAGAGGAGAGGAGAGGAGAGGAGAGGAGCTGGCACAGGAGAGGAGCTGGCACAGGAGATGTGCTGGGGTGCCACAAGCTGAGAGCCTCATGAGATCAGCCCTCACTTCCCAGCACAAAAGGCAGCACACAGGGCATGAGGGAATGAGGATGTGGATCTGATTACAGTGGAGAAAGATGTCAGCCCTGGAAATTAATTATCTCCTTTGCAAAAGGACCAAGTTCTCCAAGTTAATGACAACTAGGAAGATAAAATTGTAGAGGGGGAAACAAAAATGAACAAAAAGTGAAACATTCTCTAAAGAAAGGTATTGGGAGGTAAAAAAGTCACAAGCAGAGAGGCAGTTCTGAGGAAAAGCCTGGAGGGTGGATGGTGTTGGCAACTGCAAATGAAGCTGAATGGAGAACAACTGCAAAGGGAAAAAAAGGATTCTTCACAAAGCAGAGCTGGAAGATGTGGGAAATTGCTAAGGGAAGCTGAAAACAGCGGGAGAGAGCCTGTAACAGGCAAAATTGCAGTCCTGGGATTCCTTCCCAGTGGGTCAGGTCCCACCATGGCACGTGCTCAGCTCTAATCCCTGCTTTGGACAGATGGACACCAGAGTCTGGTGGTTCTGAGGTAGACTTTGCATGCTGGGAGATGTTTACCTCTGTTCCCTAAAGTAGGAGAAGGAATCCTTCCCTCTGTAGCCAGGCAAGGGTGTTGGTGCCTCCTGGGCTCATTGCTGGTGTGCCCAGGGCTCCCAGAGAGCTGCCCTGGAATCCCTGGGAATTTCCAAAGCCCCCGGATGTAAATTGGGATGACCAAATTGGATGAGGTGCTTACAGGAGAACCTGAATGAAAGGCCACGTGGAATCCCTCCAATGCTGGATGAAAGGCCAGCAAGACAATTGCTGGTGGGGTTTGAGGCTTTGCAGCACTTGGGTCTTGTCAAACAAACAAATGATGCAGTTCCAGGCTGGGCTGACAAAGGTAACTGCACAGTGGGCTTAGTCCAGGGGAGGCATTTCATTTAATAATGCATAATATGCTAATTATAAATAAAATCGATAAAACTGTGAAGGAAATAAAACTTTCCTTTGGGAAATGCAGAGGGAGTGGGTGGGGATGGCTGCCTGGTACTGGGAGGAAGGACTCAGTCAGGGATTGTGCCTGGTGCGCCCTCCTGGTGGAAGGGATCTGGCTGTGCTGTCAGCACATCTGCCTGGCAGGGCTGGAAACAGATGTGCAGAGCTCAGCAGTGAGCTGGGAACAGCTCTGATTTTGATGGGATTCCTGAGAGCCGAGCCCTGCTCCAGGACTGCTGCGTTTAGTTCATGGCTCAGCTGAGAGCTCCCCATCCCCGCAGGCACAGGGAGAGCTGAGAGATTGTCTTTGCTTCTGCTCCTTATCTTTGAGATAAGTCATCATCACAGGGCGATTTCCAGAGGCAAACCTCATCCAGAGATAGAGCCCATGGGGCTGTGGGTGCTTCCCTCAGTGCTCTGCCCCCTCCACTGCAGCCCAAGGGTGAATCAACTCCTCAGGGAAGATGCTTTTGGGGCTAATTAGGGAACCAATCGTGGCTCCACTCGGAGATCACAGAGGAGCTGGCATGGCCTGGTGTTCAGCAAGCCCAGCTGCCAGCTTTGCCTGCCCACAGGTCCCTGCTCCCATCCCTGTTTGCATCATCCAGGCCACCGTCCTCATCTGTCGCCTCTTGGGAGTCATTTGTCCCCAGCTTGTTTGGTGTAGGAACATCTGGGCTGTGTCAGTGCCAGCCCCTGCTGCTGAGCCAGGCTGGGCTGGTGGCACAGGATGGACAGGGACCTGTGGCACGTGACAGAGCGTCCAGAGCCAAGGGCCAGCCTCGCTGCTCGGTGTGGGGACAGCAGCGAGCGGCATCTCTGCAAATTGATGAGACGTTGGACTGCCAGCTGGGATCTGCTCGACTTGAGATGACCTCTGCATCTGGGAGCAGAGCCAGGAGGCAGGAGGAGGGAGCAACTGATGCAGATAACAATAAAACACCTCTATTAACACTGACAAAGGATGAGAAGTGCTTTGTCAGGAGCCACGTCTTCCCCCTCCACGTGCGCACAGCGCATTGTCTGGTTTAGTTAAGCTGTGTCTAAAGAATAGGCTGAGATTGCTGTGAGTGAGAGCTCCCCCCCACCCTGGCCATCACCTTTGCTGGTTCATCAGTGGCCTTGTGACGAGCTGATCACAGCACAACAGCTGCCAGGGTTCCTCCAAACATCCCTGGTGGCCCCGTCTCAGACCATTGCTGCACCCTTCCAGCCCTCCGTTGTGCTGTACACGATACATGCATAAGCAATATTTATAATTATTTTAATAATGTATGATCTCGAAGACATCATGGCAGCCAAAAGGGTTGCTCTGGGAAATCAAGATGCATCCGGTTCTTCCCTGGAAAAGAGAACAGCCTGAGGCAGTCCCCTGCCCATATCCATCTTCAAACAAGGCAGCAAGCAAATCTTCCAGTCTTGCTGGGAAATTGTTCTGTTGGTTAAACCTGGATTTCGGGGAGGTGGATCAGCAAGACACGAGGAAAAGGGCAGCCCACAGAGAGATCTTCCCCAGGCCCGTTTGTACTGGGAAGGAGCAGGATGTGTGCTGGCTGGCAGGTCCAGAGGAAGGCCCGGCTCACTGGGATGTGCAGAGCTGGCAGGAGATGGGTGCAGACCATGTGCAAAGCCCTAGAGAGGATTTTGGTGCTTCCCCAGGTCATTGCTGCATCAACACTTGGTTACCCAATATTTTAGATTCCACAGAAAATCAACCTCCCCTTGGAA
>NW_008238660.1:764704-771507 GCF_000691975.1 Corvus brachyrhynchos
GCAGCATGTGAAGGGACTCCCGGAGCACGTGGGGGTCAGCTGGAGCATGAACATCTCTCTTCAAGACCTGTTGGGGAGCTGAGGATGCTCTGGCAGTGCTCTGGGGCTGCTCCAGGGAGCAGAGTGGGGGGTGGAACCACGCTGGACCAAGGACACAACTCATACAAAAGAGATATCTTTAAATAATTAAGAGTGAATTAATTATTTTTAAAAGTGCTTGTTCCTGTCTCATCCTTCCTGGGAAAGATCTGCATGATTTTTCCAACTCTGAATGTGCCTGGCTTCAGCTCCCAGCCCCTGCTCCTGTTGCTTTTCCCAGTTTATTGAGGAGCTTTTCAGAACTTGGTGTTTTTCCACATCAAGCTGCTCCGTGTTGTGAGCACATTGTCTTTCAAGTGTCTCCTCAATTAGCTAAACAGGTTGAGGTTTTAAATCCTTCACTTCAAAGTGTTCTCTTCCACCCTCAAATCATTTTTATGGCTCTTTTTTGCACCGGCTCCCTCTTTATCATCCCTCTAATGTGTGTGGATGGCCTCAGCCCATCATCCCCAGGGGCTGGAGTCACCTCCCTGCCCTGGGCCTCTCCTCTGCTGGAACATCTCAGAGCAGGGTTGGCTTCCTTGCTGCTGAGTCACGCTGAGTTACAGTGCTGCTCTGACCCCTAAATCCAGGTCAGTGCTGGTACTTTTGGGATCAGCTTTGGTCAGGGCTGCGTCAGCTGCAGAGCCCTGCCAGACCTCTCCGCAAGAGCACCAGGGAGCACAACTGGAACTGAACAAACCCGTGTGAGGTGTAAATGGGATCTTCTTGCCCGTGCTCACCACCTTTAAGAACAGCTGCTCTGGGTTTGCTCCAGTGTCCCACAGCCCCCCAAGTTGTCACTGCCGTTCTCAGTGGGGCTGAGCGTGGGGCAGAGCAGTCCCCACCCCCAGAGCATCCTCCAGAGTGTCCTGGCTTCTGCAGGAGGACACAAACCCCCAGATGACCCTGCCACTGCCCCCTACAAACCCCCACGATGCCCAGTGACCTCCTGCTCGCAGCAGGGCTCTCCTCAGCTCAGCTCAGCTCAGCGCTGAGGCAGGACAGAGGACAAAGGACAGCCTGTCCAGTCCTTCCCTGGCCTGTTTCCTCCTGGTCCATTGACTGGACACTCCCTGGCCAGGGCTGTGGCTTTGCAAGGAGAGCAGAGTGGGAGGGAAGCAGGCTGGCAGAAGGACAGAAGGAGCCTTTCCCTTGATTTTGTCCTACCTTGGGTGTCACCGTGCCCTTTCCCCCTCAGAGCTGACCCTGCAGGACACCTGCCCTGCTGCTCCCCGCAGGCTCTGTGACCTCCCACACACGGGGACGTGCCACTGCCTCTGCCCAAAACTGATCCTCAGGGCTCCTGGGAGGTTTTCTTGGCAGGAATCAGGGAAGACCAAATGCTCTGAAGGCACAGTTAGACACAGTGCAGGAATTGTGTGCAGAACTCTCGGCTCTCTGTACTGCCAGGTGTGGGTACGTGCTGGGGAGTCACCGCCCTCCAACACCTCCTCTAAAGGCACCCAGGGGCATCACAGACCTGGAGACCTTTCCATTCCTCTGGGAGCAGAGCCCAGCTCCCTGTGCCCTGTGAGCTGCCAGTGTGCTCAGCTGCGGTGCTGCAGAACAGCCTGGCAGGACGTGGCCCCTGCTCCGTGTGCCCTTGAGGTGACACCACAACTCCTGGGGCACTCTGGTCCCACGGCCCCACACCCAGCACAGAGGAGGTCACGTCCTGCAGCCTCCAGTGATGTCCCTCCAGGGCTGTCCACGTGGAATCACAGAATCATTCAGGTTGAATAACACCTCCAAAACCAACCTGTGCCCCATCCCCACCTTGTCCCCAGCCCAGAGCACTGAGTGACATCCAGGAATTCCTTGGACACCTCCAGGGATGGAGAATCCAAACCTCCCTGGGCAGCTCTTTCCAAGGCTTGACCACCTTTTCAATGAAGAAACTCCTCCTGATGTCCAACCCAAACTTCCTCTAGTGCAGTTTGGGCTCATTTCATCTTCCTGTCCCTATTCCCTGGGATGAGGAACATTTTACATGGGATGATGAACTTTCTTTTAAAAAGAGCCTCACAGCACTTGGGCTTTGCAGCATTCCTGGAAATTTGATTCACAGCTTGGGACAAAATACCCCGGAGAAAAATCTGGCTTCATCCACTTCATCTGGGGAGAACTTCAGCTGTGCCCAGGTGTGCCTGGGCTTGGGAATGTGTCCTGTCCATGTCAGCACCAGCCTGAGCTTCCAGGGGTGATATGACCATTCCCTGAGCACCACCATTGCCTGAGTATCTCCTGCCAAAATCCCCCATCATTTGGTTTAGGGCTACTCTGTTCCAAACAGCCCTTCTGTGAGGGAAACCCTACTCTGAGACCCAGCAAACTGTGGCTGGGGGGAAGAGGCAGCCAGCATGTCCTGGAGAGCAGGGCAGGCTGTTCAGGCTTGGGGACACATCTGGATGTGGTGGCTGCGTGTTTGGGCCATGTGGAGTTTTTTTTAATTACAAAGCAAGGAGGTGGCTGCCAGCTGAGACAACGAGGAACTGTCCTGTTTCACATGGAGAGCCTTTGGATTCCAGCACGGGAAGCCTTTGAATTCCAGTGCAGCAGAGCCCAGGCAGTGACTAATAGGCTCTTCAACAGGTGCTAACTTGAATTTACCTTGGGAAAAATACGTGAAGTGGAAGGCAATTAATCAGATAATCCAACATTTGACTAAATCCGTTTCTTGAACCCTTTGATCTCTTCAATTAGCTGCTACCAGGCTGCCTTGGAGAAATACCTTCCAACATAACAGGGGTGGGTGAGAACCATGAATTAGCACCCCCCGTGCTCAGAGCTGGGCCAGGAAGGGGGCAGCAGGTCAGACACAGCCTGGCCTGGCTGGGGGAGATGGGGAGATCGCTGCTGAAGGCTCTCCCTCTTCACCCACAGCAAGGCTGTGCTGTTTTCCTGCCACCAGGCTTGGGCACAAAGGTGTCACCGAGTTGGCTGTGCTCTGGAAACCAGCCCAGCCTGGAGGGACGGGGAGAGCTGATGGACGATGACCTCGCTGCAGTGCGCTGACTCCAGCACATAAACAGCCTGAGGGGGCTGTGTTAGTGCAGGAGATTAAACCAAAATCCAAGCCAGATTCCCCTGGTGGCAAAGCTTTCCCACCACGGTTGTCTGGCCCTACATTTAAAGCCAGCTCTGCATGTCCCCAGGCCAACCTCTCCCAAACACGGGCAGAACAGGGAGACCTCCCCATCCCCATCCCTCCTTCCCAGGCAGCCCTCATTTACCCACTGCATCCTTGGAGACTCTGCTAAAAGCAGCTCTTCGGCCCCATGGAGGGGATGTTTCTGTGCAAACACAGCCTCGAAAGAAAGCCTGGGTAAATGCCTCTTTATTTTGCTCACAGCAGGCAGTGCAATTTGTCTCTAATGAGCACTAACAGGCTCTGCTATCACTCAGAGCAGTTACTCTGGGCCCACTGCTCGCACACAGAGCTCGGATATCCAGCTAAGGGCCTGTGCCAGGCACTGCCTCAGTGGCAGCTCCTGATGGACGCCGTGACCAGGGCACCCTGCAGGAAGAGTCAGCGGCTCAGTGTGACACAGAACCAGGCACAGGAACATTGCCTCTCCTCGGGTGAGCTGCTTCCACCTTCTTGGAGCACCAGTGGCAGGGTTTGGCTGCTCCAGGTGCAGCTGTGGGTGGGCACGGGCTGCCAGACAGAGGAGAGACAAGCTGGGAGCCTGGCTTGCACAGATGGAGACTGGCTTTTGGGGTGTGGCAGGAGACATCAGTGGCCCTGCAGGCTGAGGGACAGGCACTCTGTTCTCCTCAGTTAAGGATTCCTCCCCTAAGATTTTCCTCCTCCTTCATGTGTTTCTCAGCCTATGCAAAGAAATTCTGTGGATGCCCGGGTCTGCAGAGGAGCAAACACGAGCTGGGGGCTCATCTTCAGCATGGAATATTGAGAGCCCTTCCTGCTCAAAAGGCAAAACTCTTCCTGTGAATTCTCCTCATGCCTGAGGGTGAGGCAGGACCTGGAGATGGAAAGCGAGGTCCTGCTGCCCATGGCCACGTGCATTTCTTCCCCTCCAGTCCATGCCCTGTGACACTGCAGAGGAAGCAGCTCTGTGGTGTCCCACGGCCCTGGGACCGAGGCACGGCACTGCCCTGGCTGCAGGTGGGAGCTGTGCCTGCTCCAGGTCTCACGGGCAGAGCTGAGAGCAGATCCCTGAGGGCTTGAACAGCTTCACAATCTCTGTGGTTTCACCTGTCCAAAATCACCGGCTTTGGGACAAATCCCTGCGGGAATGCTGCCTGCAGGTTCCTGGGGAGTTGCTAATGAGTATTTGAGGAGCATTCTGCAAATCCAGGATAGCATCCGCTCATTAACCCCACAGGCATGGCCACAGGGTGAGCGTGGGGTGAGCTGAGCAGGGCTTTCAGCCATGCAAACAATCAGGAAAGTGCTCAGAATCCAACTCGAGGTGCATTTCAGAGGTTTTTCTGTTGGGATCTTCACTAAAGGTCAGTTCCACTCAAGTAAAAATAGTATTGGTTGGTCCAAAACCAATAAAGAATAAATTGTAAATAATAAATGTATTGCTTGTAAATAAGAAAGCAGTTGGGACTTCTCTCCCAGCCTGCTGTCCTGCCCCACCTCACAAATATGGGATATAAATAAATCTTCACACATCCTTTTCCACAGACCAGTCAAGGGACTCCACTGATAATCCCCGTTCTAGTCAGCCCCCTGCTTGGACTGGTTTTTCTGCCTCCCTCTACACTCCCAAAAGGGCACATCTAAAACTTTGTGAGAACTTCATTTCCTGAAGCTCTTGGTTGTACCATACAGAAGAATGAAAATAGGAATGAAGTTGCCTCCAGCCCTGAGCTGAGCTCAGCACAAGAGGTTAACACCAGCCCTCCTGCCCGAGATCTTTCCTGTCAGAGAATTGCAGCCAGGGATCCAAAGAATCCTAAATTAATCTTAATATTTATAATGGGCTTCAAAGGAGCTGGAGCAGAGCAGCCCCATATCAAAGGTGGCTGCTTTAACAAGAAGGTTCCTTGCAGAAGATCCCAAAATTGAGCGCACAGCAATTGGAACAGAGAGATGGCTCCTGGGCAGGGACTGGGTGAGCAGTGTGGGGTTTTTGTTACTAATTAGGTGCTGGCTTATAGCAGTGATAGCTCAGGATTTAAAGCTCCCTCAGTTTCTTTCTGTGCTGCTCTGGCTGCTCTGTGCTCTGGTGGTGTCAAGGCAGAGGTGGGGTGGGGCAGAGGTGGGATTCTGGCATCCCTGAGTGGAGAGATTCTCTTCCAGATGTATCCCAAACTCCACTCAGTGATAGTTCTCAGCACCGATTCTGCATCAAACTGAAAAACTGGGAGCTGACGGGAGAAAAATAGGGCAGGGTTGGAAGATGACGCTGGGATTGCGCTTGAGGAGCGTTTATTGAAAAGAATTAAACTGATTTCAACGTAGCTCCAAAACATTTAGGGAATACCTGAATGGTGCAGCCCGAGGATCCATCCATGACTGCAGCTCACATTTGTTGTGGCCCCACCTCATTCACTGCACAACCGGACCTGCTCCGGGGCAGCCCTGGGCTGGCTGCTGAAGAGATCCTTCTGCCTGTAGAGCCCCACCCCGAATTCAGGAGCAGTTTTGGGCACGGAGAAGGGAAGAGCTGCTGGCTGATGTTGGATGGGGTCATGGTCAGGATGCTGCCTGGGAGCTCAGCTCTGTCTCCACGCACTCAGGGGATGTTCACACACTAAAGATGGTGTTGATTCAGCCCCATTCTCTGCTGAAGGTAATTCCCAGCAATGCTCCAGATTCAGAGCTGCAGCCGAGGCTTTTCCTGTAAGCCCAAAGGTGCTGTGCGATGGTCAATCTTCTCAAAATCTGTTCCTTTCATGAACCCAGCCCTCAAAAAGCACCAACACATTTGCTCTTGCCTTCCCAAGCCTCAGTTCTTTGTGCAATGAGGATAACACGAGCCCTTCATCTGGGTGTCTGGAGATAAACTCGGCTTTGCACAGCCTCGTCCCTGCCCGTGATGAATGGCACAGAAAAGGCCTCTGGAAGTGACTCATCCCTGAAATGTGGACAGCTGAAAAGGCAGCCTCCCTCGGGACCAGGGCTGGGAATTTGTCTCTCATCTGCTGTGAATGCCAGGCTGGTCATGGAGGAAGGACAACAATGGATGGGGTTTGCTCCCCCAGAGAGCCCCCAGTCCCTGACAGGCAGTGACAGACAGTGACAGACAGTGGCTCAGGACCTGGCCATGGAGCTGAGCTGGAGGGAGGGGGAACCAGGGTTCTTGTTCTTCCCAGGACTGCAGAGAAAATAAGCATTAGCCCAGGGACCTCGATCCAGAAGGCACAAGCCCCACCATTTGAGATAAAGGGGGTCCCCAGCAGCATTACTGGGTTCCAAAATGTGCCTCTGCCCCAATGGACACAGCAGGGCACTCAGAGGGGGGAGAGGAACAGCTCAGGCACCAGGGTCACAAGGGGTTGTGGCCAGTAGAGGTGCTGATGACAGAGGCTGGACAGGAGCCCAGGTGTGCCCAGGAGGGCAAGAGGCCAATGGCACCTGGGATGTGCCAGCCCTGGGTGGCAGCAGGGCCAGGGCAGTGCCCGTCCCCTGTGCTGGGGCACCTCCAGTGCCGAGGACAGCTCTGGGACACTCAGGACAAGAAGGACATGGAGGGGCTGGAGCATGTCCAGGGCAGGGAACGGAGCTGGGAAGGGGCTGGAGCCCCAGG
>NW_008238660.1:771611-776515 GCF_000691975.1 Corvus brachyrhynchos
GGCGGAGGCGGTTGGTCCAGCGGAGCTGCTGAGGGAGCTGGGAAAGGGGCTGAGCGTGGAGCGAAGGAGGCTCAGGGGGGACCTTGTGGCTCTGCACAAGTCCCTGACAGGAGGGGGCAGCCGGGGGGGTCGGGCTCTGCTGGCAGGGAACAGGGACAGGAGGAGAGGGAACGGCCTCAGGCTGCATTAGGTTTAGATTGGCTCTTAGGAAGAAATTCTTCATGGAATGAGTGGTCAACTCCTGGTCTTTGTTTTGAGCACTACAGGCACTGCCACATAACCCTGCACAGTCCCCGAGCTGACCCAGCTCCTAAGGAGCTCTGAGGCAGCAGTGTGACACTAAATCATCTGAAGTCAGCCCTGGGTTGATTTCTGACCTGATGCAGTCTTGTGTCAAGCAAGGAGAGGCAGCAAGGTGAGCAGAGAAACCCTCCTGGCCGTGTTTGGGTGACAGGGACACGCACTGCAGGTCACCTGTGCGGTTTGTCCCCTGCCCTCCCCTCGGTCCCCTGTCCCACAGCAGCCCCGTGGTCACTGCGGAGCTGAAGTTTTTTTGGCAGCGCTGAAGTTCAAGTTAAAATAAATAAAAAAGTGCTTCCCAAAGCTGGAGGCAGAACAGAGGAGCTGCTACCTGGCATTCCGACAAGGAAACAGGATGGGGAACTGCATCGTATTCCCAGTGTGCTCCTGACTCACTCCGTGCCTGGGGTGAGTCACTTCCGAAGGTCTCTCCTTCCAATGTCCTCTCTGCTCTGCAGGGAATGGAAATGCTCCTGAAAGCTCTTCCAAGCCCCATTCATTATTAAATGCCTTTAAGTGTGTGACTGCTGGGGAAGAAACACCTTGTGGGCACAGAGCTCTGCTCCGTGGGCAGAAACACTACTGGGTTTGAAGGGAGTTTCAAGTCTCACAGAGGGACTGCCTGAGCTGCAGGTTCTGACGGTGAAAGCAGCTGAGAGAAAGGTGGATTCCTGCTCAGAGAGCTCCTGTGTTGGCAGCCATGCAGCGTTTACTGCAGAGGGACACCTTCCCCATTCCGTGTCTCCCTGACCTGTTCCATGGCAGTGGGTCTGGCCCTTCTGAGCCTGGATTAAAGAGTCGTTTAACACCCTACGCTTTTCACCCCCTAAAAGTGCTTATACACACTGAGCCTGTCACCTCAGCCTCTCACGCTGAATTAAAACGCTGAGCTTTGTAAAAACCTCGCTGAAAAGCATTCCCCCAACTCAGTTTTGAGCTGGAATGCTTTTCCACTCGGGCATCCACGTCCACCCCAGCAGCCCTGCTCTGGTTCCTGCAGGTCTGAGAGAATTGGTGGCATTAGGACACCTCGTCTTCAAGGGACCCAGCCCACCCCTGACTCAGAATTTCCCTCTTTTGTTGCTCTTTGCATCCCAAGCTCTTTGTGCCTCCTGAAACTTGCAGCAGTGGGAATTTCATCCTTATTTCTGGAGTGCTGAGCTCAGCGTTGTAAAGCGTGTGTGGCCTTGCCCTGAGTTCTGCCAAACACCACTTGAGGTGGCACTTCAGAGGGTGAAACCCCTCTCTAAGCTCCTCCAGTCCCTCTGTGCTGCAGCCCTTTGACACCAGCTCCCTCAAGGATGTGCGGTGATAAAATTCTCCCTCAGTTTATCCAGCAGCACAGGCTCCAGTGCTGTGGGAAAGGAGGAATCGTTGCACCTCCCCATCATCCTGCCAGCTCCAGCTGTAAGAACTTTATAGAGAACTGATTTTGAGTTTGTTTGACAAGATCTGCTTTTTTTAAACCCATAGCTGACAGGTGTTAATTATCCCATAGCCCTTAATTTCCTCATCATTTTCCAGCATCTTTCTGAGGCAACAGGGAGCAGTGCTAATCCTTCGGCTTGGGAAACATCCCCGTGTGTTTTGCTGAGGCCCAGGAAGAGTGGGAGCTGCTGGGAAGATGGGATGGATGGAGCGGCCACTCTCACTTCAACAGCACCTTTGGGGCCTCCCAGCAGTTTTAGTGGATTCTGCCTTTCAAGGCTGGACACAACCCTCTCTTTTTTCATGCATGAGGATCCCAAGCCTTCCCACACGGAGGAATTGCTGCTTTGCCAATGGAATGGCTCTGTGCCAGCACTGATGTGACAAGGTGACACCAGGCCCCTGCTGTACGAGTGGCCTGTGGCCAAGGAAAATGGACAAAAACCCAGCTTTGTTGCTCCTCAGGGGACTCCACACCCATCCCATCACTCCCACTCTCCAGTCCTTCCAGATAAATGTCCATCAGCTGATCCTGTTCTCTGCTGCCTCCGGGCCCCCAGTGAGGTCCCCGCTGGGTCGCAGGGCCCTGCTCAGCCTGTCCCTCTGGTCAGGTCTGCCCTGTGCCCCATTCCCCAGCGAGGGGACGTGGGATCTCCCCCACACAGTGGGGATGAGCTGTGATCCCACTGCACCACCCAGGGTGGTGACAGAGCTGCCCTGGTGCTGGCCAGGGGCTCTTTCTGTCCTGGGACAGCCACCAAAGTGTCCCTCCAGTCACACTTGGGATGTCCTACCCTCATCAGGGGTGATGCCAGGCTGCCCAGGCCACCTGAGCCACTTCTGGCCACCACCAGGGCAGCTGAAGAGGTCACTCAGTGAGGCCAGTGAAGGTGGCTTGAGGGAAGGCTGCTCAACAAACAGTGAGCTCTGCACCTAAGTGCTGGCATCAATTAGCACAGGGACTGGGAACAGTGGGATTTGCTGTCTTTTGAGGTAGGAATTCGTCCCAGCTTCATCTCTGTCACCACTTGCTCTCAAGACCACAAATCCTGATGTTCTCCTCGATGCCTTTTATGGGAAGTGCAGAAATTAGCTAATTCCCCATTGCTCCATCCCCACTTATTAGTGCTACACGGAATTGGGTAATTATGAATAGAACTGCCAGGCAAAACGAAACTTCTCCTTTAAAAATGCATTTTAATTAACTCTGTTGGGTTCATGTGCTCCTTAGGAAGAGCTGACTGTGCCTTACTGACTGAGCTGTGCTCACACAGGAGACCACAAGCTTGGCCAAAGGGCTGCAAAAGGGCTTTGCCTTCCCTCTGGACCTACCCTGGAAGATGATTGTGGGGTGTTGCTCCTCAAAGCTTGTTTGATCTACTGAAGTTTGGTCTACTAAAGCTGAGCAGCAAAGAAACAGAAAGATACGGAATCACTGAATTACAGACTGGGGTGGGTTAGAAGGGACATGAAAGATCACCCAGCCCCAGCCCTGCCATGGGCAGGGACACCTCCCACTGTCCCAGGCTGCTCCAAGCCCCAATGTCCAGCCTGGCCTTGGGCACTGCCAGGGATCCAGGGGCAGCCCCAGCTGCTCTGGGCACCCTGTGCCAGGGCCTGCCCACCCTCCCAGGGAACAATTCCTTCCTAATATCCGATGTAAACCTACTGTCTCTGCGTGAAGCCATTCTCCCTTGTCCTGTCACTCCATCCCTTGTAAATAGTCTCTCTTCATCTTTCTTGTTGGCTCCATTCAGACACTGAAAGTCAGGTCATCCTGAAACCTTCTTTTTTCCAGGCTGGGCAATCCCAATGTGCCAGATCAAAGACGGAAAACAGAGCTGGGGCTTGGTGAGTGAGTGGAGAGAGGTGACAACCTCTGCCCCGCACAAGGCAGCGGTGGGAAGGATCCCTGGGATATCAGCAATGCGAAATATGGAATTTTACATTTCCTTCACAAAAGGCAAGGAAAGAACCCCTGCCACGTTTCCCAGCTGGACAGAGCGGTAAGGAAGCCCAGGCTCAGAGGTGGTAGAAATGAAAATGCAGTTTGCCCCTCCGGGGTGGCAGTGGGGGCCGCTCAGTCACACCCACCCTGAGCTCCCTGGTACTTCCACATCCTGGAAGGGTGATGGGGAAACTCCTGTGTGTGCTCCACTGCTGAGAGCAAAAGCAAAGCCCCTGTGGAAGCCTCACCGCTGTGGGACATTCCACAAGTTCCAGCTTTGCAATCCAAGGCTTTCTAGATGGAGACAATATCATGGATTATGGAGGCAAACTTAAAGAAGGGCAACTTTAAAATGAAATCCTCTAGGCTTGTGAGACTAAATTTTACAGCAAATGGCAATGTGTCTCTGATTCCCCTGATTGTTCCTGGCACGATGATGAAATGCAGTAAATAAATACATAAAAATAATGAGTCTTCCAGACCTTGCAGCATTCATTTTAATAGATGCTATTTAACTACACATAGAACCACAGATATCTACCTTTCAAACGCTGGTTACAAAGATTGGGAAGGCTGCCAAGAAAATGGCTTTTATTTGCCCCCAATAGATATCAAAAAGAAACAATTTATATGTTGAAATTGCCTTTATTTTTTAATCCATAAATAGTTGTTACTGACAAAAGTGGAAAAATCCTTAAGACTCTAAATTTTACTAAACTGATAATATTTTTGTTTACAGTACATACAGAATGTGCTTTTACAGGTAGGTATAACAACAAGAATAATACAGAGAAAAACAGTCAAATACTGCTCATCTTGAAGCTCGTTTAATGGTTAACCAAGAGTCTGTGCAAAGTTACAGATACAAATGTACTTCCTCTTCAGTACTACTGTATAATAAACATGGAATCCATAAACTGGGCTAAAGCACAAAAATATCCACTTAACCCCTCTTAGGAAATATTGTCCCCCAAACTAAAAATATTACAGTAAGAAGTGTCTTTCTCAGAGCCAAGAAATTCTTGCTACAAAAATGTCTCAGGGGTTTGCAGGCGGGCGGGGGCGGCGGCGGAGCAGAGGGGCAGGGGGAGCGGCTCCTCCTGGCAGTGGGGCAGGATGGAGACCTCCCGGGATGGAGAGAGACCTCCTGGCATGGAGAGAGACCTCCTGGGATTGAGAGAGACCTCCTGGGATGGAGAGAGACCTCCTGGGATTGAGAGAGACCTCC
>NW_008238660.1:776530-790985 GCF_000691975.1 Corvus brachyrhynchos
AGAGACCTCCTGGCATGGAGACCTCTTGGAATGGAGACCTCCTGGGATGGAGAGAGACCTCCCAGGATGAGATCTCCCAGCATGGAGACCCCCTGGTATGGAAAGAGACCTCCTGGCATGGAGACCTCTTGGAATGGAGACCTCCTGGCATGGAGACCTCCCAGACATCGTGTGGCCACGGTGGAGACCCGAGGTGCTGGGAGCAGAGATCTCTTTCAGACTGACACCAACACACTCACATGGCCCCATCCAACTCTCCCCTCACCCTGGGCAAAGCACTGTTGGCTTTTCCCAGCCGGGATTTTGGCTCGGGGAGGGCACCTCTCACAACAGAGAGAGCTGGGAATGATCCCTTCTCCCACCTGCCTGTGGACACAGCACAGAAGTGGCTGTTCCCCAGGGAGCAGCCCCAACACGGGCTTATTGCTAACAGCACTCACTAGGAAAATATTTCAGCCCCTTTCTCACACATTTCCCTTCTTTCACTCAGCTGAAATACACCTGAACACAAAATCTGTTGGTGCTAAAGGTACTTCAGCAGAGCCCCTCCTTCCAGATTAAGCACTAAATCTGAAACCAAACTAAGACAAGCAGTTTCTCCATGAGCTGAGGATGTCAAATTGATCGCAAAGAGAACACGTATTTCAAACACAACTGCAGTTCCCTGGTTCATGGCGATTTTGTTTGTGGTGGTGGAAGAAGATGAAGATGTCTTCCCAGCTACCAGGAACTAACCATCTCTTACAAAAACCTGATGCCAAGCTCCTGCAGATTCCTGGTGGGAATGCTTCTGATAGAACAGAAATGTGCATGCGGGAAGCTCAGGTTCCTGGGAGCAGCTTTGCAGCCAGTCATTACAGTTCCCTGGTTCATGGCGATTTTGTTTGTGGTGGTGGAAGAAGATGAAGATGTCTTCCCAGCTACCAGGAACTAACCATCTCTTACAAAAACCTGATGCCAAGCTCCTGCAGATTCCTGGTGGGAATGCTTCTGATAGAACAGAAATGTGCATGCGGGAAGCTCAGGTTCCTGGGAGCAGCTTTGCAGCCAGTCAGGCTCAGCAGACAGAAATTAAATCCAGGCCAGGGAAGGAGGGCTTACTCCCGGACAGCTGTCTCTGTTTCTTCCCACCCACCCCCATCCCCAAGTAACAGCTCATCGTTTATAAAAGGAACATTAAAACATTGAAAAATATTTCTTTTTTTTTTTCCTTAAAACACGGTTCACTGGCATTAGAAGGCTTTTTATGACAAAGTCTCTGTTGCGTGTGGTGCTGTGTGTGGTTCATTAAAAACAGTTTTCCATGTTTCAAAGAATGATTCAACACAGTTTGGAAGCTTCGATTGCGACAGGGTCAGTCAGAACGTGTTGATTGCGTTTTACAGTATGTATGTGTATATATATTTATATATATACACACACAGAGTTGTATAAAACCCAGTGCAGCCACCCGGGATGTGTCGCTGCTCAGGGAATGCAAATCATTATCAGCTTGTAGGAAATAATAGAAACTTTTCTACATCCCCCTGCCCCAGTCCCTGCACATGCGCTCTGGGAACTGGACACTGCCCAGGTGTGGGTTTGCACCTGTGGGTGGAGAAAAAGACAGATCAATTCTGCAGAGTATATGACATTAATCAAGGCAGGTTATATTTTACTGTACAGAGGAATGTGGCTGCTTCCCTCTTTTCTCCTGAGTGAAGGGTGTTGTGGTGGCTCAGACATGGGGAGAAGGAAGCAGGAAGGTCGCAGTGCAGGGGAACAGCATCCCTTAGAGCTGCTGCCTGCCAGGACCCTGGCCAGGAGGAGAGCAGTGGGAGACTGGGCAACCCCAGCCCGGCACTCTCGTTCTGGGCAGACAGTGGATTGTGACACACCACACACGATGTGTCAGGACAATGACAAACAAGATTCACAAAAACACTTTGCTGCTCTACAGTTTCTGTTGTGAGAGGGTCTCAAAGCACTTCACAGCTGTTATGGTCTGATCCCTCCACAGAACTGGAAATTCCCACTATCATCATGTGTGGGCCATGGGGAACTGAAGTGCTGGGGACCAGGCTGTGGGTCTCGACACTCGGTCCCAGGGCAAGTGTTCCTTCAGTGACAAACTCTCAGAAGGAGGAATAAGGAAAAAAAAACGACCTAAGGACAGCTGTGTGTGCTGAAATGCCACTGCCCCATCTACCAACCCATTCCAGCACACAGAGTGAGCTGTGGGACCACATGGTGCCCAGGTGGTATCCAGGGCACGGTTCCTTCCCAAGGAAATCTGCTGAAAATTTTCTGTGGTGGTGGCAGAGTCCCTGAAGAGATTTGGCCTAAAAAGGCTCCTTGTGGGACACATCTGCTTGAAACAGTTGAGTGGGTAGAAAAAAGACAAGGAAATGAGGCTAAGACTTCTCTGGAGGATTCTTGCCCAGGTAGGACACATCAGCAGAGGGCCTGTGATATTCATTAGCTAGAACAGGAGAAGACACAGAGGTCAAATGGCCCAGGCACAGCTCAGCACCTGCACGGGCTACTTGAACGCAAAGTTTCCAAATTTGCATCTGGTCCAGTAACTTCTTAGTTCACAAATGGAACATTTAGATGAGGACTAGAGCTTGAGACACACAGCTATGGACATGGAAAGAGGAGTGTTCACCTACCCACAGCCTCCCACCATCACCTCCTCTCCGGCTCTGCCACCACAGCTCCTGGAGGCTCTACAGTGAACTCTGCTCCCCCCCAGTGTTCAGATCTCCCTGGCTTTGCTTGGGCCAAGAGAGAGTGGAAGAGCCCCAGAACCTCAGCAGCGGCTACGGCCACAAGAGTTTCTCTTCACTTCGGCCTGTGGGAAGGTCAGCAAGGGCCATGTTTTCACAGGGATTGTCTTCTGGGAGGAAATATCCAGGGCTGAGCTGAGGAGCTTGGAGGTAGTCAGGGGAGAGTAGTGTCCATCAAGGGAGGGGGGCAGGAGAGGAGGTGTGAGCCTGTTCTCTCTCATCCCTCGCATGCCATGAACTGCCACCCTGATCCACTGACAGCCCTGGTTGTTGCCCAGAGTGATTTTGCCCAAGGCTGCAGGATCTGACCCTGGAGACTATTATTAGATTATTCCTTCCCAGCTCAGTTTCCGTCAAACAAAGCCCCAGTAACCTCTCACTGATGGAGCCCTTCTCAACACAGTCTCCATCAGATGGGGCAGGATAAAGCTCTGGAAATAGGACCACCTCCAGGACAGTCTGGGAAGGAGAAAGGCCACCTGGACACCCCGCTGAGGCCCACCTCTAAGTCCCACTGGGGTAAGGACACATGCTCCTCCCACCTACCCTGCACCAGAAAAACCCAGTGCTGCACCAAAGCCTCCACAGGAGACTCACACTCAGGCCCCAGGATCATTGTTTGCTACAGGACTTGGCACGTTGGACTGGGAATGTCATTAAGGCCAGGAGGTGGGAGGTATTTGAGGGGAGGGAGAAGGGCAGAGCAAAGTTCAGTGAAGCCTAATGAAGAGCCATGTAGGAAAAGAGTCAGTGTGGGGAGGTGGGACAGGAAGAGAAATGCACAGGGATGTGCTCACAGCCTGAAGTCAGTCGTCATCTCACCCGGAGGAAGGAGCGTGCCTGGCCGGATCCACTGGGGGTGTGTGTGTGTGGTGGGGCCTCAAGGGCATGCCAGGGATGGTGTCCAGCACCCACAGCTCCAGCACCAGGTCTGGCTGGCCTTCAAACCCTCTGAGACCCTTTCCTGGCCGCAGAAGTGTGTTCCAGTGGGAGTCGGTTCTGCAGAATTTGGTAGGAGCACAAATCAAAGGGAAAAAAGAAAGGAAAAACCAAACCCAAATCCAACAAAAAAAAAAAAAAAAAAAAAACCAACCCAAAGCAAAGCCCAATCTGCCTGGAAAGCCAAAGGTAAAACCCTCACAAATTCTGGACCCACGAGTCTATGTTTTAAAGATTTTACAAATATACAGTATCTAATTAGCATTATATCAGATATACAACATGCCCATTAATTATAATTATGCTTGATATATAATTTATATGCATGAAATGTAACTGTCTTCATGGTTAGGATTGGGACTCAGTGGAATTGGAATTTGGAAGGTTTTCTTGGGAAGCCATTGCAGGGAGAGAAAACCACGGAAAGTTACCGACCTGCTTTTCGGTAAACAGACGCCCTCAGCTCTGTGCCTCTGGTAAGGGCTGGAAAAAGATTTGCTACATATGGAGTTCTAGGCTGTAAATGGGAGGAGAAAACGTTCAGAAACAGGGGAACTGGGCCATGGAAAAGGCTATCAGGAAAAGAAACTTCTGGGGAGAAATCCTGGCTCGGTGACAGGCATGGCAGCCTTGGCTCGCGGGGGTCTCGGTGGGGTCAGGACCTCCCCCAGCACAGGTCAGCAGTGTGGAGCTGAACGGGTTCTGGTGCTTCAGATTCAGCAGTGGCAAGAAGCTGGAGGAAGAGTAACCCTCTTCCTCCTTCCTATTTACATGTTGGAGACACCAAGATACTAGAATGAGTGGAGAAAAGGGTCTAACAAGCATTTCAGCATATTTGTGCTTATTGAACACATCAACCCCACTACTTCCTACACTGAGAGAGCAGGCGATTTGTAGGCACTAGTATGTTTTTTATCTTATGAGTATATTTAATATAAACTAAAACTTTATTTCTCAGCCAGGCTATTCTTGTCCCTAGATCTGCCAGTCCCGTAGGAAAGTCTGCCCTTGAACTTGCTCCAAGGGTGACAAAGAACAGATGTGTGGGTGCTGACGGGTGTCAAGCAGCCTGGGGGTGACCCCAGCAGCCAGAACTTCCCTGCTTGCTACAGAAAGGCCAAACATGAGGACCAAGAACGAGGCCCTTTCCTGTATTTCCTCCTCCCTATCTCAGGCTGCTTCTCCCTGGAGCAACTGAAAAGTCCTGAATTAATGGAAACTGTGGGATAATGCAGGTGAGCCCTTGGAAGGAGCCATCGATTACTATGGCTTTCTTTGACAGAAACTGATGCACATCAGGAAATTTCCTCTGTTATCCCTCACTAGTGTCTGACTGCTGCTTCAGCTCTTCCTGTGTCACTGATGAAGGGGTGGCTTTAAAAACAACGTGGATGGGACTGTCAGAGAAGTCTTTGCAGACACTGAGTTAGTAGAGGTTATCTTGGCCTATAAGGCCACTGCAGAACGGGGTGCTGTGGCCACCCCAGTCCTTAAGGAGTATCTACAATGCACTGGGTCATGTCAAACAGTCACCTCTGTTTTGCTGGCGGTGCGGTAGTGGTGGTGGTGGCCGGGGATGTAATGCAGCTGTTCCACCGTGTTGTGCCGGCGCGAGGCGAACGCTTGGCGCTTGGCCGAGGTCGGGTTCATACTCAAGGTATTGTACAAGTTATTTGAGGCACTGGGATGGGAGTGCATTTTTGACATCCTGTAGCGATCCAAGACTGGTGTTGACACAAAGACATCTGTGTGTGACAATGCCCTGGACATGGACTGCTCGGGGTACCCCGACCGCTCCGGCGACAGCAGCGGGTCCTGGGAGTGCAGGCGCTCTGCCGACAGGAGCTGCTCGTCTGAGAGGATCCGTTCATAGGACATGCTGAACTCCTCGGGCATGATCCTCTCAGGGGACAGCACTCTGTCCTGGGACATGGCGCGAATGGGACGGCGGGGCCTGTCCCGGTGGTTGCTCTGCTGAGACATTTTGATGACGTTGATGGGCAGCGTTCCCCGGGCTGCCAGGTCGGGCAGGTGTCTCCTCCTCATGTAGTACTCGTCAGCCTCTTTGTCAGCTGTGGGAAGGGAAAGGGAGAGGTTAGAAACATCAGAGTGCTGTCCCAGGGGTGAAAAAGGGCTGTGCACAGCACACAGCCCTGGAGCTGCCTCCTGGTGACACCCGAGAGACCATCTGCCACAGGCACGGACACCCTGCCAGAGAGACAGCCTGCTGTGGGTGGTGCCACCAAGGGCTTGTGGCAGACAGAGGAGTGTGCAATGCACGGGGACAGTGTAATCCCCTGGGCAATGCATCCCATCCTCCTGCACCGTGGGACAACAGACTCCATGTGCTGGGGAGGCCAGACGGCGGTGACTTACATGAAAGATGAGTTATGGAGAAATTCCCAAATGTCACCTTCACGGGAAAGAACAGGGCAGGTGACACGAGCAGACGAGGTCCCCGTTTGAGGACATGAACATATCACCTCTGCCCTCAGACATGGGTATTCCCTGGAGCCATGAGTGACCTCATCACATTTTAATTACCACATTTAAATATTCGGAAATGTGATCACAAAACAGGTTTCGTGGTCGTGGGATGGTCTCTGAGACACTGAATCACCTGCCCAAGGTTTCATTTCCCACTTTTTTAGTCAGCCTTGGTTGATATAATAGAATTTATCCCATGGAACATTTCTTGCTCAGTTTGCTGCTCCTACATCTTAAACGACTCTCTGTTGCTCTGAAATGCAGCACACACCCCACACACACTCACCCTCCTTTTATTTTTTTCGCTTTGGGAGAAACGCTGCAGTCTCAGAGAGGATGTTGGCTACTGCAGCTGTATCGTGATAGATCGCTGGGATCCTGCAGCAGCTGCAATGACCTGATTCAACCAGCTTGTGACTTGAAGAAGCAACTCCACAATTGTTCCAGATTTTTTAAAAAAGCAACAACAGAAACACAAAACCTTTCTGGTTAACCCATTGGATGTTCACATGCTGGGAACTGGGGTACTGGGATCACTTATCTGGAAGGAGGCTGCCCAGAACAGCCATCCTTCCCCAAAATTCCACTGTCACAGGTGGGAGAGCACAACTCTGGTCTCCATGGGTCAGGGGATGGAGTCACATTTAATGCTCCACACTGATCATCCTTGTGAGCCTTCTCCCTCATTGCTCTGTCTGAGGTGTTTTCCTGATGTCTCCAAAAGCATCCCCCTTCCTTTCTGGCTCATCTTAGAGCACCTCAGAGTGAGACCCACCCCAGACACCTGGCAGGAGCCCTCCTCTCCTTGGAGAAGACAGCACTGGTGTGCAGGAAGGGATTCCTCATGCAGAGGTAAAGGAAATTTCTCCACCTTACAGAAGAAGCGAGGCTTGTTGCAAAGTAACCTCGTAGGAAGAGCTTGGCACGGAGCCCCCAGAGCTGGGAACACACGCAGGACCCAGCAGGGACTTGCCCTACCAGGCTTGAGCCAAGTGCTGACGGGCAAAGACATCCTCTCCTACACATCCTTAGCCAGATCCTGGGACCTGACAGAAAATTCCTTGGGAAAGTCATTTGTTTATAGGACAAATATGATAAAGATACATGGTAATGATAATAAAGAGGAGCCTTGTTATTTTCTCAGCTCCAGTATTTCAGTTTGTGGCAGGAGAAGGAAGATGGGAAAGGATGAGATGACAGAAGACGAAAATTTCCCATGCATGGAGGTTCTGAGGAGGTTAGAGTGACAAAAAGAGCAAAGCTCTGCTGCAGGACAGAGGGGGATCATGAGGCAGGTGAAGTAGGTGCTGCCTCTTCCCGCAGGCCTTCAGCAGGCCTGGTAGTTAAATATGGGTGGAAATTCCCTCTTTCTTCTGACAGAGCCATCAACCTGTAGGTTTTATGTGCCACATTGGCTGAGAGTTGAAGACAACTGGCTGCTTGTCCCATGAGCCAGAGCTCGTGTGGTGGGTGCTGACAACATCCCAGAGCTTTGCTCACAAGACACCGGTTCCACAAACCCTGCAGAGCCGTCACCACGCTGTGCTGGGCCATGTCCCTCACTTATCTCCTCGCCCCCTCTCCCACACCTTCCCTTCACTGCTCCCTGGCCCCTGTGCACACCCTGGAAGATCCATGAGGAGGTGGGGTTGGTTTCCTGTCTCACATCCAGAAGCAGGAGCTGAGAACATCTGTGCCGTGGCCTGTTGGCACCACTGCTGCTGCCAACCCCTTCCTCACAGCCCACACACCCCCAAGGTGTGAGGGCACCCACGGCTCCCCTGTGCTCGCTTCCTGCTCGTGGGATTTGCTCTCCAGAGCACACACTGCAGCAATGAGTCTTGATTTTTCGCAATCCAACGCTTCTTGGAAGGATGTCTCACTGCAAATGTCAGGCAGCAGCTCTCCTGGGCTCGAGCTCTTGTGTCTTTAAAATCACCTTCTAGGAAGCCTGAGGGCGGGGGAAATTCCATATGGCCCCAGGAAATGGAGGCATTTTCATTCTATATTGTGGCCGTAGATGGAAATGCCACACTGGGTGTGCACAGGCTCGGTAACCACGCTGGAGGCTGCCTGCAGAATGGGAATGAAGCAATTAGCACTCTGGCACTTGGCCTCTGCTCTGGATGAGAGGAGTTCCGCTGGATTTGCCCAAGTGACTCTAAATAGATGTAATTAAAGCACAGAACATCCCAAATGGAGATGTGCTTGGATGCCCACACCTGGCTCTGGTAATTGCCAGCAGGAGCTAAACCAGCTTATGTGAGGTTTACAGCTCTGAGGCTGCTAGAGAGGTGGCACAATCAGCTGAGTGAAAGTGGTTTAAAGTTGTTCCTTGCTAATTTCGAACAAACATGCAGCATGCTCTACGCTTTAAAACGTTTTGTCCATTAGGAGCATTAAAAATACCTTTTCCTTGCCTCTCCCACCCCGTGACCCTTGTACAGCCTCTTGCTGGACATGGCCAAACCTTTCAGGGAGCTGATTTAATTCCAGAGGTGCTTCTAAGCTCACTCAAGCCATGCCCCCCGTGATGCTGAGGAGGAGGAACATTTCCAGGTGTGGAAAAACTTCTCATCTCTATCTCAGAGGAGCCAGAAGAGCCGGAACAGCCGTGTGTCACACCCAACAAGCTGCTCGAGGCAGCACCAGACAGACATTTCCCAGGCTGTTGGCGCTGAGGGGGTGTCAGCCGGAGCCAGGGATGGGGAATGAAGCCTGGCAGGAATATGCTGCATCACACACGTGCCTGGTGCCAAGGGAGAGCTCAGCACAGTGCTGGAACCACAGAATTCCTGCACCCAGGGGCAGCAGTGAACCAAATCCAGCTCCAGGCTGGGAAGAGTGGAGCTCCAGGAGCTTCGCCCACCGAGTGGGAAGTGTGGAGGTCTGGTTGCACAGTTGACCAAAACCAAAGTTTCTGCAGGAACTGAAACCTTGGAATCATAGAATGGTTTGGGTTGGAGGAGATCTCAAAGAGATCTTAAATTTCCAACCCCCTGCCATGGCCAGGGACACCTTCCAGGCTGATTCATGTCACCCTCATCACACCAGCACAGTCCCTGGGACAGTTGGGATCTGGTAACCCTGCCCCTTATCCTGTCATTGATGCTCACATGAGAGCAGACATTCACAATTTCAACCAAAATAAAACTCCAATCCAGTATGTTTCTCCATCAGGGTTGTGCTTAAAAATTCAAAAATGTGTCTTAAGAGGATTCCAAAAAAACAGAAATTGGGAGCAGACAAAAAGGGATCACTGGTGCAACTGCTTGGCAGGAATTTTTCTATTTTTAAATCAATCCCATATTTCTGGGTCTTTCCTTGTGTTTTTCAAACATTTGGAACTGGAATTACTGGAAATCATGCTTTCTGCACACTTTTTGGGCTTTTTTTCATTGGTTTTGTCTGGGATTTTTCTGCCCTTTCTTTGGCAGTTTCTAGAACATTGACCTGGGCTGGTCTCACCAAACCTCAGGGATGTCTGAGTGCTTCAGCTGCCTTGGCTTCAGACTCAGCTGATTTGCCCTTAGACAGCTCTTTTTTGTGGTTTTGGGGTTGGGTTTTTTTCCCATTTGGAGGGAGATCCCCAAATGAGTGCTCTTAATCACACATTCCACCTCAACCTAAGGTGCCACTGCAGAAAGGCAGAGCAGAGCTCCTCTGGTGCTGGAGGTACAGAAAGGAGGCACATCTGTGGTGCTCTGGGAGGAGAAGTTGGAAAAGCCACGGGTGCTTTTTGTTCCCGTTGTTTGTTAGCATGGTGAGGAGAGGTGCACGTGTGTGTGCACGTGAGGCCCTCGCAGTAATTCCTCTGCTTTTCCTAAAGGTGATTTTCCCGGCTTTCTTCCTCTGCAGCTCCAGCACGTTTCCTCTCTGGGCTTGTCTCTCCTTGTTTTAATTGGCTTTAACATTTCTGAGCTGCCCAGGCATTTGTGATGATTCTCCAGCCAGCACCAAGTGGTTTAATATGCCTGAAAACACGAGCTTCCTTCCTGGCTGACCTTTCTCACTTAGCTGGGAAGAGCAATTCCCTGGAGCACCATGCAGGACGGAATTAATGCGGCTGCTCTTGCTCAGCCACGCTCCCACGGCCTCCCATCACTGCTTTTCCCACCTGCCAGGGCTGCCAGGGGGTGCCCAGCCCCTCAGAGACCCTCCCATGAGACCCCAGGTGGGTTCCTGATGTCTGTGCCCTGAAGGAAAAGCCAGGAAGATAAAGAGCCCTGGTCTTTCACAGTCTGTCTCTGCTAACTGGAAGAAAGTAAGTAACTTTTCCCTGCCTGGCAAGCCCAAAGAATCCCAAACAAGCACCTGAAACATAGATTTTAAAAATATCTAATGTTTTTTATCTTACCTGAATAGAAATGTTTGTTAATGACCTCTTCATAATTTTTTATTTTATTTTTTTGTAACCATGACAGGGAGTCCATTGGAAAGGAGTAATTTTAAATAAGAAAAGTGAATGCACTATGAGTAATTTTCAAACTCCTGCATTTAGATATTGCACCTTTTTTGTGTTGCCTTCAGTTCCTTCATATGGAATAAGAAAATTATCCTGCTGGCATTTTGCAAAGGGAGGTTTGGGCACTGGGTGCCTCTTTTCCTTTGGCTCTGGAGTAGAGCAGCTGCAAGAAAGTGATTCAGTGATTCTGGAGGTGCTGAGTGTATTCAGTCCCAGCAGGAGCAGGGAGGGCTTGGCACTTTCAGAGCTGAGATTATTTGGCCACTCAAAAACACAGAGTCGAGCAGCTGGTTTGGCATTTGCCAGGTACTGTGCAGGAGGCTGGGGTGGTGCCCTGCAGAGACCACTGAAGCCCTGGGTGGGTAAATAGGTGGGAGATGCCCTGCAGTGAGCAGGGATGCCCTGCTGGGGTTGGTGGGGTGGCTATTTAAGGGTTTGACTGAACCCCTCTCCAGCCAAGAGCCAAAGACAAGCTCAGTGTCCTTGGGTTCCTGGTGACTGCCAGGTGTCCACTGACTGGGACAAGGACTGCCCAGAGGGGCAGAGAGGCTCCAGGAGCACTGACTACACTCAGGACATTTAATCTTGGCACCTTAACACAAATCTGGTTTTGTCATTTTAGACAAATATCTAGGAAATCATAGGATCACACTGTAGAATCCCAGACTGGTTTGGGCTGGGAGCAACCTTAAAACTCATCCAATGCCACCCCTGCCATGGGCAGGGACACCTCCCACTGTCCCAGGCTGCTCCAAGCCCCAATGTCCAGCCTGGCCTTGGGCACTGCCAGGGATCCAGGGGCAGCCCCAGCTGCTCTGGGCACCCTGTGCCAGGGCCTCCAGAAATTCTCATTTTGATCACCTCATACTGGGGACAATTCAAAGCAGAAATATTACAATGCTGTGGTTTCAAGAGGTTTCCAATCCCAGGCAGTATCATCCAAGCTACCCATGAACATGGACTGTTCATCACTGGGAGGCTGAGGGGGGAGAACTCTTTTGGTTGGGAATGTGAGATCCAAGTGTTTCCAGGGAACAAAGCTCACGGCAGAAGCAGAGCTGTGCACAGGGAACATGGAACAGGGAGGAAGGCAGGTTCCAATCCCCAAATACCTCAGCTCTGGGCTCCAACACAGCTCAGCAGATTCTTACTTTTAAGCACATCAGATGAATTTGCCTTAATATTAAACAGGTATGTAAGTCCCAAGTTGAGGTGCCGAGGAATGGACTAAGATATTTTTTTGTGCTACGTTTTCATTTCATCGTCTCTTCTGAAAAATCTTCCACAGATGGTTCTTATGGACAGTCCAAGGGCTTCCCTGCCACTTAATTTGGTGTCTCCCTTAGCTGGCTAAACTGGGAATGCAGATTTTGTACGGACTAAGTCAGATCTGCTTCTCATCCTCCCCTGCCCTCCCCTCAGTGACCCATTGGAACACCTAAGTTATTTCTCTAAGTTCAGCACTGTGACTCCATGGCTGCATCCAGAAACTGCTCATGGAAACCACAGAGCAAGGGTGAGTCTGCAGAGAGCATTTCCTGCACAAAAATCACTCATTTCAGAATCCCACCGAAGCTGAAGAGTTTGAAATCGGCAAAGGGGATGAACTGGAGCATTACAGAACCATTGGCAGAACAATGCAATCCATAAAACAGCAGGAAAGGAGAGATGCTAACGAGTGTGCATAGGGCAAAGCTGCTGGAATACCCAAAACACCCTGTGGATCTGAGCATGGAACGGGCCAGGAGGAGCTCTGGACACACAGCATGGAACAGAGCATGGATCTGCTGAGCATGGAGCAGCTCTGGACACACAGCATGGAACAGAAAATGGATCTGAGCATGGCGCAGGTCCGGAGCAGCTCTGGACACGCAGCATGGAACAGAAAATGGATCTGAGCATGGTGCAGGTCCGGCGCAGCTCTGGACACACAGCATGGAACAGAAAATGGATCTGAACATGGTGCAGGTCAGGAGCAGCTCTGGACACACAGCATGGAACAGAAAATGGATCTGAACGTGGCGCAGGTCAGGAGCAGCTCTGGACACACAGCATGGAACATGCGGATTGCAGCACTGCCCAAGGCAGGCAGGGCTCCTCCTGGAAAGGATATTCCCAACCACCTTAGCAGCTTTCTGCTGTCATTTGGCTCCAGCTGCCCCTGTGGCTGGTGAGATCCCTGCCCCTGCTGTGCCAAGGGCAGCTCTGAGCACCCAGCGGGGCTCGGCTCAACTCCAGCAGAGCGGAGAAAAGGATTCTCAGATGACTCCCTCAGGAGCAGGTCCGAGTGGGGCAGTGGGAGGCAGCACAGCAAGGAGGGCAGCAAGAAAAGGACCACATGTGCTCTGCCAGTAATGAAATGACTCTCTACACTCATCCCTGGTGGGAGGCGACAGCCAAAGGAGCCATTCCCGGGGATGCCAACCCGGGAGTGCCCCGGCAGAGGGAAGGGGGTTACTGCCTCAACGCCGTGCCCGAGGACACACGAGGTACAGAGGGAGGGAAACGAGCTGACACCTACTGAGTCTCTTCAGAGATGAATATTTACTCGGGTTCGTCTTGACAGCAGACTCGTAGGACGGCGGGAGGTGGGAGAGGTTCTGGAAGGAGCGGGAGAAGGACAGGTCGTAGGGCTCGGTGGCTGAAGTGAGGATGTTGTTCATTCGTGGCTTGTCTGCAAGAAAACAGAGAGAGGCAGGTGTGAGGTGTGCGCCGAGGCGATGGAGAGAGGCAGCCCTTTCCCAGGGGCTCCAGCAGGGAGCAAGGCTGGGTCCGAGCCAGCCTCGGGGGCAGGCTCTCGGACACGATTCCAGCTGGCACCAGCACATCAGCGAGAACCGGATCCCGTGGCGTTGTTCCCTTGTCCACAGTGGTGAGGGAGAGAAGCAAAGTGCTGCCTCACAGTCACCCGGAGCTGTCCCACTGCGATGGGGGCTGGGCTGGCACTCACCCCCCGGCCGAGCAGGGCTGTGCCAGGTGCTCAGGCAGCATCACTCACCTTCACCCCCCACACTGTGCTCTCCCCATCCTCAGGGACACAAAACCAGTCTGGGGGGTTCTGTTAACTGGGGCTGATGATCCCACTGCCCTCTGCTTGTGCCGGATTCCTCATTAGTGCTCTGAACCTGGGGGCTCTGGGGCAATGCTTGTCCTTGGCACTGGGGCTGTGGGGCTCTGGAAACCTTCATGCTTCCCCTGCACGCAGGAGTGTGTGAAGTGAGGCTGTGGGGACACTCAGAGGACAAGGCAAGGTGTTGGAGAGGTTCCTGAGGCAGGAAATCTCTATCCCTGAGGGGTGGAGGATACCCCTCTACTGATGTTCATTTTGTTGGTCACTGAGGGAGTCCCCAGGAAGGGTCTAAGTGCCCTCTCTCACAATATCAATGTTGAGGGCACTGTCAGTAAAGATTAACACTGAGCCCAGGCGCTAAAATTGAAGTCCAGACTATCTGCAGAGTTTTGAAACCTTGTTCCTTTGCTGCAAGCTGAAAAATTGCCTTTCATCAGCCCAGCCAAGGCACAGGGACCTGTTGAACTGCAGTTGTAACTCTCAGGTGTTCAGATATTAAAATGGGCAGATATGAAAATATTTAACAAAGCAGGAACTTCAATTATTGGAAGCAAACCTAGAACAGACACCAGTGGGCTCTGTCAGAGTGAGAGCAGTGATGGGGTTCAGTAGCTGAGGCAAAAGACCAAGGAGGTGGCCACTTCCAGTATGGTCTGAAAATGAAATCAGAGGGGTAAATTCTCTGCAAGAGCAGCAGAACTTTCAAGTCTTGGGTTCACATATTCC
>NW_008238660.1:791088-804080 GCF_000691975.1 Corvus brachyrhynchos
CTAAAGTGTCCCCATGAAGAGCAGGGCATGGTCAGTGCACACTCACCTGCCCCAAACCCTCCTGCAGCCTCTGCACCATGGGCTGGTTGAGATAAAAGCACAAATTCTGCCCCAAAGTGCCAGAGCAGCAGGGGAATCTCATGTGGAACATGTGTTGGCTTTGTGCAGTGTCCAGACATTCGCTAACTTCCCCCATTTCCCAGAAAAAAGTTCAACCCAAAATGCACCCAAGAAGAGGGCAGATATTTCACAGACATTTTTCTAGACCTGACTCATAAGTGAATCTGCTCCCTCCAAAAAACATCTGGAAGAGTGAGGCCATCCCCTCCCCTGCTGCCTTTCTGCCCTCTGGAGCTCTGTTTGTTGGACAGCAGAACATTTTCCTGCTCTCTGCATTTTTCATTTTGCCACGTCCTCGGTGCTCCTGCTGCCTGGAAATGAACCCAGCACCTCCCCTGTGTGTCTGTGCACAGGGATCCAGAGCTGCTTCCACAAGTGTTCTTCCCCTGGATATTTTAACGTTCCTGACACCCACCCTCAGCTCTGCACGGTGTCAAAGACAGGCTGAGGCAGTCCTGACTTCCTTACAGAATTCAGCACTGTGAAAAACTCCTCCCAACAATGCCATAACCACCTCGGTTCATAAACTCTCCCTTCCCATCACTTCTGTTCCTCTCTGCTCTCCCAGAACAGGGCTCTGCTCTGGCAGAAAGAGCACAGCCCCAAGCGAGCTGGAGCGTCACCTCTCAGAGAGCATCATTTCCTTGCTGATGACTTCAATCCATGTCTAATAGACTGGCTGCAGGATCAGGGAGTGCATTGCATTCATCAGGGGGCTGGAAACAATTGATTAGATATTATCCAGTAAACAGAGACTGTATCAGCATTGAAACCATGTCCCCACTCCTACTCGTGCTTGTGTGGCAAGGACCCTGGGGTAACATCTCGTTGCAAATTCCTCAGCCAGAACCTGGAGCTAATCTCCATTTTCATGGGCGTTTGGACATGCTGCAATGAGCCCAGTCATATGCTTGGAGCTTGTGCTCGGTGCCAAAGCAGGAGCATTAATTGACTGCTTGCATGAGGTGTGTGAAATTAAGTGCCACACGTTTATCTGATGGGCTGGTGCAGGATCAGTTCCTCTCCTTGCTGCGTTTTCCATCCAGTCACTCAGGAACAGAGCAGAATGATTCTGGCAAATGAGAAGTCACCTTGAAATCCACTGCCCATCACTCAGCAAAATAAGGGATAAACTGAAATGACCAAAGCTAATTTCAGATGTCTTTGCATAATGTGGTTTGAGGGGGAGATCAGGGAACTAGTAAGGAGAAATATCTCGTGCAATTTATATTCTGAGGCCAGTTCAGCACAAGTTTCTCAGCAGTTTTTCACTCCTGCCATATATTTGAGTCACGCTTGTCTCTGGTCTCTCTCCTCTTTCTTTGTGGTGTTTGTGGGCTCCTATGGGAGCTGCAGGCCATAACCAAGAATTATTAAATCAATAATCAATAAAAAGGTCTCTCATTCCCTGCAGGGCAGCTGAGACTGTTCCCTGCTGTGTTCCCCCGCATTCCCTCTCATCCCAGTCCAGCTCTACGCTCTGGGCAGCTGGAGATGACCACTGGAACACGAGCTCTGTCCCATGGTTACTGGGATTACCTCTGCAAGCCAGGTTTAGTCCCCATTTTCCTCAGCACTATCCTGCAGCTCTGTCCCCATTTTCTGACACACCATCCAGCGTGGCACAGGGATTTTCAGAGGAACAGGCAGGAGATGGAGCTCACCCAGCCCAGAGAACACACAGCAGCCACGGGAACCTCCCCCAGCAATGCCATTTCTCTTGGGTTCTAAACTCTCCTTGCCACAGCCACACCTTGGCACAGTCAATGCAACGCTTTAAAATTCTGCCGATGTCTCTGATTAATTCAGCAGGCGAGGGCTCAGCTCTGCAGCATTTCCTCATCCTCCAGGCAGCAGAGGTTGCACAGTGCTCTGAGCAGGGATGCTCCAGCCCTGGCAGGGCTGGTACCAGGCACAGCCCAGCCCAGAAGTCACAACGCTGGCACGAGGAGCTCAGGAAGGGAGCAGGGAACTCTGTGGGGCTCTAATCTCTCCTCCTAGAGCCCTACCGAGCAAGGTGGGTGCATTTCTTCTGCTCCACGAGCCAGAATTGCCAGGCCAGTCTGAATCCTGCTGTGTTTCTGTGGGAACCAGAGCATCCCTGGGCTGGGCTCCGAGAGGCTCCTGCCCTGCCCACATTGCTGTGCAGGGGCTGGGGAAGGGGCTGCCCTGGAGGAGGGCTGGGAGCACTGCCCGTGCTCCTACTGCACCCTGATCTAAACAGGAGAATGTCCTGGGACTGGCGTGGCACCACGTGCGTGTGCGTCCTGCAGTCCAGCTGTGCCTGGGCCATTGCAGTGAAGGTGGACACACGAATTCACTGCTCTGCTGGACCCATGCACTCGGCTGCTTTTTCATCTAACAAGGAAACAAAGCGCCTCCGAGCTGAGGCAGAGCCTCCTCTCTCTGCCACTGCTTTGCAAACTCTCTGCAAGTTCAGGGCTCAGAGAAGTTTCAGGATTTCCAGAGCTGTGGAGATTAGACCTGAAGTCTTCTTGTCACATCTCGCTCTGCCCCTGTTGTTGGAAGACAGTTTCAAAGTGTGTTTACACAAGGCACAAAACCTTTCATGTGCAGGACGGGAGCAGATGATACCCAAAACCAAAAAAAAAAAACAAAAGAAAAAAGAAAGTGAATTGATGGCAAAGTTCTAAACAAAGCTCAAGTGGCAAAAGGGATGTGCTGCAGATTTGCATTTGAGTCTGCACATATGTTGTGCGAATTCTGCAAGACATTTCAACAGATGCCTTTTAAAACATTCACCCAGAGAAAGCAAACAATGTCACCTAGGAGAAGCTGCTACAACCCAGCCTTCTGCTGCTCAGCTTCAGCTCAGCACAGCTCCAGCGCTCTGTCAGAGCACTCCCTGCTCCCCCAGCACTGCCTTCTGCTCAGCCCTTTGAAGGCTCAGACGCAAAGCCTCGGATTCTGACGCAAGTCCTTACAAAGGGCCCCATTCCTCAGGAAAATCTGGTAGCACTGATGACGTTCCGGAGCCTTCTGTGCCAGGACTCAGAGTTCCCAGGCCATCCTGAAGTGACACGCTGTCAGAGCAGGCAAATAAATGGATGTTCGCAGACTCAAATTAAAATTTATAACAGATATCTTCAGTGTTTGTGTTTTCACACTTCTGTTTCTCCGTGTTACAAACACTGTTATTAATAGTGCTTTGCATTTCTCATGACTAATCTCCAGGAGGTTTCTACATTTCCAGGTCAGGTCCTCTGTGGTGTAAATCAGAGCTCTCCTGTGAGTAGCTGCCCTCATTTATATGAGCTGGAGATGGAGGGTTTTGAATTCTGCCAGTGCTAAAAACCCTGTGCCTGTCAGGATGGTTCTAGGATCGGGTCCTGCAGGGCTCCTGGCCGAGAACTGAGCAGCAGCCTGAAGGAGGAAGGTGCAGAGGGAAGGGGTGCACCACGCACTGCAGGGCGAAGCCCTTGGACATGGCAGTGATGACATCCCTGAACGCTGCCACCCAGGGGGATGAGCCTGGAAAGGCTCCTGGGCACACAGAGCATTGCAGTCACACCCCACAACTGGGCTGAGAGGAGCAACGCTGCCAATTCCACTGAAAGGGAGAGCTGCGGAAATGAGAATTGCACCGAGCTGTCAGAGCAAAGGATCTGCTCCTTCTGCTGGGGTTTGCTGCCTTTGCATGGGCTGCAGAACACCACACCTGGCTCTGGCAGCAGAGCTGCCAGCACTGGGGGCTGTGTGCAGCTGGGGCTTGTTCTTACTGGGTTTGAGACCATTACAAACTGGTGCCTGCCCCCACCTCTGCAAGCGCCTCATGCCCAGAGCTCCTCAGGGCAGGGAGAGGGAGCTGGTTCTGAAGGGAAAGTCACACAGCCATGGAATGATTTGGTTTGGTTTGGTCTGGTTTGGAAGGGATCATAAAGAGCACTCAGTGCTGCCCCTGCCACGGGCAGGGACACCTTCCACTGTCCCAGGCTGCTCCCAGCCCCGTCCAGCCTGGCCTTGGGCACTGCCAGGGATCCAGGGGCAGCCACAAGCTGTGCTCTGGTTGGAAAAGGATGACTGTAAGGTCCCTTCCAGCCCACACCATTCCAGGTTTCTGTGACTGTGACTGAAGGGAGGGCAGCACAAACCTCATCCAGGGTGAGTCCAACCTCCCTCGGTCCAACCACGTCCCCAGCAACCCAGCACAGCCCAGCACAGAGCGCGGCTCTGCACTGTGGGCACGGCCAGCAGCTCTCAGGGCACGGCCAGCAGCTCTCAGGGCACGGCAGGTGGATGTGGCCCTGATTTTCCAAGGAGCTCCATTTCCAGAACTGAGCCTGTATTGCACCACAGCAGTCTGTGCACTCTGCTGAGGAGTCAGGCCCTGGCACCCCAAAGGGCACCGTGGATGCACCAGGAGCTGGGGCTGGGTGCTCCAGCCCTGTCAGCCCTGGATGTCTCCCTCCCACTGCCATCCCAGCCCTGCAGAAGGTCAGGACATCAAGTGTCTGTCTGTTCTGTGGGTTCTGTGCTGCACATCTGATTAACTTCTCATTTTCTCCCATATATTTCTACCGGGGATAAAGCTAATTTAAACAGTCCTTAATTGTTAGGATTTTGTAAACAGTGTCTTAAACACAATAGACACAAAACTCTCAACAAATTGCTGGAGGAGATGTGACAGAATTGGGAATCATTTTCATATCTTCTGGGATTGCCCCAAATTGAAGCTTCTGGTCTGATGTTAGAAAATTGATGCAAGGATTTTTTCAGCAAGATATCCCCCAAAGCCCTATTAGTGTGTGGGAAGGAAGACAGCCTGGATTTTTGAAATGAAGAAAAGAGAAAGAAGGGGGAAGAGAAGGAAGGAAAAGAAAGAGAAAAGAGAGAAGAGAAGAGAAGAGAAGAGAAGAGAAGAGAAGAGAAGAGAAGAGAAGAGAGAATAAAGAGGAGAAGGGAGGGAGGGAGGAAGGAAAGAAAGAAAAGAAAGAAAAGGAAGAAAAGAAAGAAAAGAAAGAAAAAGAAAGGAGAAATATAAAAAAGACAAACACCTACATGAGTACAGAGAGGAATCTGGTAAAAGCTCACACAAGTACAGCTATAAAATGAAATTTGCCTCCATCAGAGCAATCCCAGGCATCATCCATGGAAAAACAAATTGGCCACATTAAAACCTTGAAGTAATTGGCTGCTCATGGTGGTTTACCAAGTATTTTTTGAGATGATTGTCAAATGCAATTAACTGACATAAAAATCGTGCTATGAACTTCCTTCTCGCTGTATTATTTGGAAATGCGCTTGGTATTTATAAAGATGTAAAAAAAAATTGTTTATTAGGTGTTCTTAAGGTTAGGATAATTATATATGCACTAAATATAATGAGATGAAACTTCAGCAGCAGTGAAAAATACAGCAATAAGCTGAGCAGAAACTGAGCCCAGGCAGTCAGTGTGTATTTCTGTTAGAGCTGATGCTCAGTTCTCTTTTGTGCCCCCAGCTCATTTTTTTTCCTTCATATTTTAATGTTTTTATGGGAAAATCATTTTATGTGCTTATTTTGTGTGAAGGCTGAATATCTAAGCGAGATAAATTAATGTATCAAAAGATTTAGCTGCATTTCATATGTAAAACTTGGTTGTGCTTAGAGCCTAATACTTGCTCCCTCCCACTCACATTTTACATACAAATCACTACACTTCCTAAAACTGCTGTAGAGTTCTTCATTTGCAGCTCAAATCTGCAGCTGAGGTAGAAATAAAGTCTAGAGTTAAGGAAATCCACAGGAAAATTCTGATTTCAGTGGAATTGAGGTCTAAAGTCTGTCACTGAAAGCAGATTCAGGCTGAGGTTTCTAAAGGGCTGCAGGTAGCTCTGGAATGGGACATTTGGTGTCCTGCGAGGGAATTTGGGGCAGGAATAGTCCGGCAGCAGGAAAAAACCAAGGGATTCCTGGAAGATGTGGGATGCTTCGAGTCAGAGTGGTAAATTCAGAGCCCTCAACAGCAGCAGAACTGAAATCCGGGGATTGCAGACCCTGGGTTGGGAGAGTCATGGAACTGTGGAGTCCCAGGAGGGGCTGGGCTGGAAGGGACCTTAAAGTTCATCCAGTGCCACCCCTGCCATGGGCAAGGACACCTTCCAGGGGCTCCAAGCCCCGTCCAGCTTGGCCCTGGCCACTTCCTGGGACTCACCTGCCTGTGGTCACTTCTCCTGATCCCGTTGGGAATTGTCTTCCCCAAGATACCAGATTTTCCAGCCCTCTGTGCCAGCCAGGCAGGGAGGGAAGGGAGACTCCCCCTCCCAGCTCTGCTAACAAGGTGAGAGCAGCCTGACAGAGCAGATTAACTGTGACCCCTCTGTTAATTAGTGGTGATTCCTTCCTGCACGGAAAGAGCTCAGGGTAATCCCAGCTCTATGGTGGGCAGCCCCTTGGCACTGAAAGGTTGTGCCCCGAAAATGCCACCCCCTGCCAGGTTAAACCAGAGCCCCTGGGGGTTTAACCCTGGGGACCTGCAGCAGAACAGCTCCAAAACCTAAGGTCAAACCTGCTTCTTCTTTGTTCTCCTCCTTCCTTGTGAGCTTGGATTGCTCTGATCCCCTGGGATTTGCTCCTTTGTGGCAGCTGGAGGCAGCAGGACATGAGGAGCTGGAGAGCATCTGCCATGGAAACAGATGCTGGCCACCCTCTGCCTTGCTCAGCTGAACCATGGCCCTGCCAGGGCTGCAGCAGGGTCTGCCCAGAACGCTGCTTGGTGGAACAGCTGCCCCACTGCACATCTGGATCTCTCCTGCACACTGAGATCCCATTACGATTCCCCAAACAGGGAATGGCTGCCCTGCTGCACACCTGGATCACTCCCAGATGCGGAGATCCTGCTGTGATTCCCAAGACCTTTGGGAAAACAGCTGGGTTGGTGCACTTGGCTCTGCTTTTCCAAAGGCCCAGCCAGTGCAGGAAGGGGAAAGGGAACTTGGCTTTCCTTCCTTCTCCGTGAGGAGCTCTCCTGCAGAGCCCCGGGCTCGGGGTCTGCACAGCTGGGTGTGGGAATCCTCTGCTGCTCAGGCCCAGCACGGAGGGAGCTTGGAGACTCAGGGAATTACAGGTGAAGGCTGTGAAGACACCAGCCCACAGCAGCTGAGCTCTGATCCTGACAGGAATTCCAGGTTTCCAGCTCACCCTGCACACCCACGGAGTGCATCCCTGTGGGGTGAGACCCTAGGGAGCTGCTCCAGGCACAAGAGGGATTTTTGGCTGCATGTCACCCACAGCCACTGCCCTGCTGGCTCAGGCTGGAATCCTGGCAACCTTCAGCTGCTCTTTTACTGCACTTAAGGGTGAGCTGAGCCCAGGCCCCTCACTCTGCCTCCTTCAGAGGCTGTCACAGCACGGGGGGTGCCAGGGACAGGCTGAGGGACCAGCTGGTGAACACAGTGCTCCTGTCCACCTCCAAATCTGCATAACCACACAGCAAATGCACCCCATGCCCCAGCTGGGGAAGGAATTAAATTAAACCTTGGTCACAGTTTCAGCAGTAATTCTGAATCCTGCAAGCTCTTCTGATGTCTTACTTGAAAAGTCCAAATATCGTTTCAGACTCGCCAAGCAATGGCTCACCAGCAGCAGCACACACGAGGGGAAGGAACAAAAGCACCCATGGCCATATGGAGAACTCAGGGAGAAGATGAACCTCTGAATCACACAGTTATTTGTAGTCAGCTCATCCAAGCCACTCGGAACAACCAAATTATTAAGACACAGGAAGCACAAGGAATCCAAGATCATGAGTGTATCTGCTTTTGTGTTTTTGTCTCTTAAGTACATGAAAAAGCAAAGCATCTGTTAAGAGCAGAGGGAAATTTAATTGTCTTAGCACATTCCCTGGAGTTCTTGGATGCAATGGGACCCTGATGCTGGGGCTCCATTAAAGCTCCTGGGCAGACACAGGTTAAGGGCGCTCTCCTGGGGCAGCTCAGAGCCCAGCAGGGGCTGGATTTTAAGAAGGAGTAGCAAGATCAAAGAGAAGAAAACACAATTTCAGCCCTATTTCTCTGTTTTCTTCTTTTTTTTTCCTCAGGAAGGTGAAGAAGTAAACAGAACAAGGAGTCTGAGGAGCACTGGAGGCTGTCAGTTCAGGCTCAATAAATACTGCTGTGGCACTGGTGAGTTTAGAGCTGACACTGCTCCTCCTGGAGTTTTTGGAAGACAGAAAATGAAGCCCTAATAACACAGTCTTACCATGGAAGCAACTTGCAGGCTGAAGAGCTGCCTGCCTCCGCTGGGAAGGAGAAACCCCGAAGGTTTTGGGTGATCTTTCCAAGGGCAATTGTTCTCCCACCCTCCTTAGCAACAGGGAGATCTCTACACATGAACACAACTCACAATAAATCAGCTCCAGAATAGTCAGGATGAGGTTTCAGAATTCAAAACAAACGAACGCCAGGACAAAAAGAGTAACAAATACAGAGACCCAGCACTGCCAGAAGCGTTTGAGATGAGATTTACTGAGTGCTTCCAGCAGGAGGAAGGTCCCAGCTGCCAACGCTGGAGGAATGGATCCCATTCCAAAGGCAAAGGGTGCAGGGAGGGACACGGACAGGACCAAGACAAGGCAGCAGCAGAAGAGGGAAGAAAGCAGAGAGGACCTGAGGGATCAATCAGAAATTGGTCTGATTGCACAGAGACTGGGAACAGGGTTTGGGTGGCAGGGACTGGCCTGGGGGTGGATGGAGCCAGGAGCTGCTGGGGTTTGACTGGTCTGTGGTGGCTCCCAGGGAGGGGAGACACAGCCCAGGCTCCAGTGCTGCTCAGGGAAACCCAAAGGAGGGGACAGAAGGGCTGGGGGACAGGGCTGAGCAGAGAGAGGCAGGTTCTGGCCATGGAGGGAGTGAAGAAACCTCTCCAGGCTGGGGTGAGGTGGAGGAAACGAAGTGGGAAACAGAGGAGTATCTTGGAATTAGACACGAGGCTGATCAGCACACCTAGAAAAGACTGGGCCATATTTCCCTGGGCACACCACTGAAAATATGGTCCTGTGTTTAATGTTGATGGGAACCATCAGCCATGCAGCATCACCAGAGGAATATTTCCATTAACATCAAGCACACTTTGGTGCCAGTAAACGTTACTGGCTGGCAGAGGAAAGTTACAACGTGTGTAATTTTGCTCTTTGCTTTCTCTTACCATGTGTAGGTGTCTGGGTGGCACTGTTTAGTATCAGGTGATTATAATTTTGTTCTTGGTCATCTGAAATTCACAGAAAAAAGAAAAAAAATCCCTTTAAGAACCAGCTTAGCACCGCCACTGATCTGCAGATGATAATTACAGCTCACAGTATCGCAGGAAATCTCAGCATGATTAAAGGAAGGAGAAGGAAATGCTTAAGAAAGCAGAAGATTCTGTTATGCAGTTCACTTAAAATTCCAGATGCAAGGAGAACACGATAATGGGAATCTGCTCCCCTTCTGCTGAGCCTGCAAATGAGGGTTCTCTGCAAAGGTGAGAAACACGTCCAGGCAGGAGCACACCCAGCTGTGCCCACAGGGGTGGGCTGTTCCTGAGGCCCCCATCCCACAGCTCCAGCTCCATCGAGCACAGAGCTTTGGAGCTCTGGAGGTTTTCAGGATGTGAGCCCCAACCACCCAAGCCCAGCCTGGGCCACTGTGAGCACAAGCACAAGCAGCACGTCCTGTGTGAGTGCAGAGAGCAGCCAAAGGTGTGGCCTCGGGGAGTTTAACAGCTGCACAGGGGCTGTGGGTCCCTGCCCAGGAAGGGGCAATCCTGTGAGACTGAGGCACCCCGTGCAGGGGAAACAATCCATGGCAGAGTCACTGCTGGAACTGGGGCTGGGAACTGCCCTTGGCGGTGGGAAACAACTCTGTCTCCTTCTCACTGCAATAAAAGGATCAGATAAGGGGCTCCTGATAAACCTCCATGAGCTTTAGTTTCCACACCTACTCCAGTAAGGAATGAGCTCTTTGTCCAGACCTTTCCATCATGGATGGAGCTGTAGCAGTGTAGGATGAGAGGAGATCTCTAGGAATCTTTCATGTCCTGCTCTCCTGGTGCAGGGGGTTAGTCCAGTGCCTCCTGTACTATTCCCAAACCTTTCATGGATATCTCACTTTCTCCCCCGAAGATCTGTGTCACTGGGCCTTTCTTTCTGCTTTTCAGACCAGTTCCTTCTCTCCTGTCTTCCAGGGATGTGGAGAGAATCCCCCTTATTTCTGCCACAGCTCTTCATGACCACAGTTAGCATGTGCTCCTTCATCCTTCATGCTAACACCATTCCTTTCCTGTTTCCCTATAAAACTGGCTTTCCCTTGGACCCCTGTCATTCCAGCACCCTCTGCTCCCACTGAGCCAGATCCTTCTCAAGTCTGGGATGTGTTTCTAACCAGGACAGAGTGGAATGCCTGGATTGTCCCAAGTCAGCTTCTCTTGTTCACACAAACTTGAAATACTTCTCTTTTCCTGGTTCGTGTAAATTTTATGATCCTTTGTGATTCCTTATTACTTTTCCAAGGAACTCTCCAATTGTTCTCCAACACAGACAAGGCTTTTTAGTATTCCTGCTTCAGCCTGAGGCATCTCATTTTTCTCCATTTAATCAATTTATTTTCAGGCTATTTATCCAATTTGTCAAGAATTTAAATTCTAATCCTGTTCTCTAATAGACTTACGGTCATGCAAGCTTCATATCACCTGCAAATTTAATAAGCAAATTCCTTTTCCACCAGGAACAAAGAGACCAAATCCAGAACCACATCAGCCCATCCTTCCCCTGATATTTGATCCCTGAATGGCCACTCAGCCCTCGTGGCCTCTACCCCAGACAGGTTCATTAACAACCCACTTCTCTAATTAATCTCACATTGCTTTGCTAGAAACTGCTGGAAATCTTGCTAAGGTCATGATCCTTAATACGAATTATTCCTCCCTGGCCATAAAACACAGCAAAAAAAAAGAAAAAAAGGTTAAGTTGCCATGATTTGTTTCTGCGTGTTGGCTGCTCATTTATCTCGGTGGGAGCTGCTCTCCCTCACTGTGGCGAGTGTCTGGGTGCAACCAGGAATAAAATCAGAGTTTATTTAGGCATCTTCACCTGCTTCCTGCTCCATCCAGAATCCAGGCACTCGGTGTACCCCGGGCAGATGGGAAAATGAAAGGGTTTTAGCTTGGCTGCCAGCACGAGTTGAGCAAACCTTGAGAGAAGCCCAGGTCCACAGGGACACCTCAAGTGTCCTTGAATAAGTGGCCCACAGGCTTCCCAGCTGCTCGTCCCCGGTGCTGCCGGACGCCGTCCGTGCCCCGCTGGCCCCGCTCCCGCGGGCGCAGCCCGGGATGCTGGTGGCCTCCTTTGCCACAAGGGCGCATCGCTCCCTCATCTTCATCCCGTGCCCGGCACGAGTTCCAGCGGTTCTTTTACCCCCCGTTTATTCCCATATTAATACGTTATCGGATCTCTTTCTGAGGCTGCAAAGCAGGTAGCGAGTAACGAGCCTGTTTTATTTCTTGATGGCCTCTCCTTGACATTTGCAGCTGATAAGTTCATCGAGCATGACTAAATTGCTCCACAGACACTTCTGTCCTGCAAGCCTGGGAAAGATGAATTTCCCCCGGAGGTCTCTATCCTTCCACACACTTTTAGAGGAGCCTGTGGCTCCTGTGCCCGTCCCTCTGGGATCCAGCCAGGCGTGGGCTGCAGTCACGCCAAGGAGAGCAAGGACTTCCAGCGTGGCTCCAGCAAAGCTCATTTACAGACCAAGCGGCAGAAAACACCCAAACCCCAAAGTCTGTGTGCGCTGTTCCTGCTGGTGCTGCAGGAGCTGCCAGGCGAGAGGGGACACAGAGATGGGGACACTCGAGGTGTGAAATGCCGGTGTTTGGAACAGGAACAGACACAGCCTGAACACAGCAACTGCTCCAGGAGGGAACCAGCAGAGGTTTCACTCTCCTGCGAACACTCACGGGTCACTTATTCCCACAACCTCACTCCTGGGGGAAGTTGGGTCTTCACTGAGGACAGTTGCACCTGAATAGGAACCACCGTCTTCTGATTCTGAGCAACTTTTCATTTCACATCCAATTTCCTTTCCTTTTTCCTTTCCTTTCCTCTCCTCTCCTCTCCTCTCCCTCTCCTCTTTCCTTTCCTCTCCTCTCCTCTCCTCTCCTCTCCTCTCCTCTCCTTTCTTCTCCTTTTTCCCCTCTAAAAACCTCTGGTGTTTTGAGGCCCCTGCTGAAGCAATGGCATCCAACCCCGCCAGAACCCGAACTGTTGGCATTTTGATGCGTCTGAGCTAATCAAGCATCTGAATGCAGCGCTGGGCTTCATTTACCACTTCTGTAGCCCTTTGTAAACACTTTCTAAGCAATAAAACGCTTTAAAATGATGGCTGAGCCTTCCTACACCTCTTCAGGTTTAACAAGATAATGCTGTTAATTGTGAAGTGCCAGTTAGGCAGAAGCTTATCTATTGCTGAGACAAGGATCTGAGTTCAAAGCCATTTACCAGGAAACTCCATTAGGAGAAGAAAGGACCCACAGGGCTCTGAATTGCCAGACCACAATAGGAAATTTCTGAGCACAGCTGGAGGAGCGATCAGATAAAATAACCAGCAGAAAGAATGAGATGTTTCACCGGAAAAAAGGGAACCAGTGCTCCCACGCCTTTGCAAACAGGGGAAGGCACGCGCACGGAGGACACGTTCCTTTTCATTTACCATTTATTATTTTATTTCTTTTATTAAACTGTCTCTATCCACAAGTTTTCTCACTTTTAGCCTTCCAGTTCTCCACTGTATCCTGCTGGCGTCGTGGGGGTAAGTCCCCAGCTGGGGTTAAACCACAATCGCCACCTGAATTGTCTGCACCAAGGTGCAAAACCCTGAGGAACTGTTAAAGAATACTT
>NW_008238660.1:804207-813567 GCF_000691975.1 Corvus brachyrhynchos
TTTTTTTTTTTCAGTCTCAAGAATTTCATATGGGAATATTACTAATAAAACTTTGATTTATTGTGTTCTGTAATGGGAAAAAAAAAAATCAAGTGTCAGAATATGAAAAGAAAATGCCATATTTTCCAGCCTGTCTTTCCTAATAAAATTCCTTATGAAAACTGCAAAGCAAGGATATTTTTAATATATGTCAACGGTATTACAGATATATCTGTAACTGTAACACAGATAGATGATCATTCTGATGGTCGTGCTGTACTTTGCATTCGTTTTAGAGAATTTATTAAAGTACTGGAGGCTGCTCTGAAATCTGTAGTTAACAGGACAAAAGAAATGGCCTAAAGAGGAGCCATCAGCACCCAGAGCAGTGGTGGAGTCGCCATTTCTGAAGGGATTTAAAAGATTTGGGGCCATGGGTTGGTGGTTCGACTATTTGATCTTAGAGGCCTTTTCCAACCGAGATGATTCCATGAAAAACACTTCTTTGCCTTCTGCCCCTCTGGTCTTTCCAACAGCCTCAGCATTTGCCCAGCCCCAGCTGAGATCTCCAGAGCATGGTGGAAGGAGCAGTTGTTGTGCTGCTGACAAGAAACCTCCTTGATAATGAAGAGAAACCTCCTTCACTAATGAAGAGAAAATCCCTTCCCAGGGCTGATCTTACTCGAGGCTTTAGGAACGGAGGGAAATGCAGAGCCAGAAGGCAGGGAGGGAAGCAGCCCCAAACCTGCTGAGGAGAATGGAAATAACTTTGAGCACAAAGCTCCTCGTTCATCACCCACCGGCCCCCTCCGGCATTTTCCGTTCACAATTTGTATTCCAGAGGGGAAGCCTGGAGCAAACGTCCTTCAACTGCTCCAGGGGATGGTCAAGCAGAGCTGAGCAGGGAAGGGGAGCAAGCACCAACCCTTTTCCCCTGATTTTGGGCAGTGAAAGCGGCAAAATGAAGCCCAGAACCCCTCCCGAGCCAGGTCTGCCCAGGCGGGGCTCAGAGGTGATGAGCACAGGAATATTCAGCCTAATAGATCGTTAAACCCCAGCTGCCTTTGGTGTACACGAGCCAATAGTTAATTACTTTGTACTTGTGTGCTGTGAATTTCCTGCTTGCAGAGTGTTTCCACACCTGCCCAGCACTCCCCCAGCACACAGACCCCCAGAAATGGACTGTGGCAAGACAAACCCAAGAGTTAAGCTGCAGGTAGAGTCAGCACATCAGTCACCAGAGGGCTTGGAAATGCCAAACGAAAGGTTGTCCCCAAACCCTCCGTTTGATATTCATCATGTCAGGTTTTTGTTCTACCATTCCAACCTATTTTTCAACTGTAATCCTGTGACTCATTCATTGAACAGGATGCTCAGGGAATAAGGCAGCTATTCAGGAGTTATTTTAATCCTCATTAAGCGGTGAATGGCCCTGTTCTTTAGTACCCCACGCCATCCAAATCCTGCACTGCTTATGGAACTGTTATTTTCCATGCAGGCTTTTCCTCTACACCCATCCAAGCCGCACAAACAGCTCCCAGACTCTCCTGGCAGGCAGGCTGGGGGCTGGCCCTGAGGCCAGAACAGGTGTGCTCACACCTGCCAGGCTGTATTCCTTTTGAGGAACAGCCCTGGAAAACTCAGGTCAGATTTTTCATATCACACAGGGGATTTTTAATAGGATTTTGCAAGCACAAAATCAGCTGTTAATTAATCATGTCCTGTTTGTGGGGGAGGAAAGGCAGGTAGAACAGCTCCTGGTTTACCTGGGGGAAAAATAATGAAGGCAGGTGGAATCAGTGGCCACGCAATTAGAGGAGGGGGACTGGAAAGGCCCCCCCAGCCCAGTTCAACTTCAGGTTTGTCACTCTCCATCCCAGCCAAGGTAGCAAGGGCACAAGCTCCTGGTGAGGGGCAGCTGAAGGAACTGGGAGGGCTCAGGCTGGAGCAAAGGAGGCTCAGGGGGGACCTTGTGGCTCTGCACAAGTCCCTGACAGGAGGGGGCAGCCGGGGGGGGTCGGGCTCTGCTCGCAGGGAACAGGGACAGGAGGAGAGGGAACGGCCTCAGGCTGGGCCAGGGGAGGTTTAGATTGGATATTGGGGAATATTCCTTCACAGAAAGGGTGCTCAAGCACTGGAATGGGCTGCCCAAGGAAGTGGTGGAGTCCCCATCCCTGGAAGTGTTCAAAAACCATGTGGATGTGGTGCTTGAGGATGTGGTTCAGTGGTGAACGAGGTGGAGGGGCTGGGTTGGACTCGGGGGTCTCAGAGGTCTTTTCTGACCTGAATGACTCCACGATTCCGTGCCTGTGGCAGCCCTGGAGCTCAGCACTTTGGAAAACCACGCTGGAGGTGCTGGAACTTTGGGGAGCAAGAAACCAAAGGGACTTTGAAAGGCTCTGATCAACTCAGGTTCCTCCAGGCCTGTCCCTGCCAGGGGTGCCCAGCACCCTCCCAGCGCTGTGGGTGCTCTGGGAGGTGCTGGCACGGCAAGGGCAGGCTGGAGGCTGCTGTTTCTCACACCTGGAGCTGCTGCAGGCTCTTCAAAAAAAAAAATCTCTGGATTTGGCTGCAGGAACTCCCCAGCAGTGCCGAGAGGGATGTCAGGGTCACCTGGACACCGCTCCAGTGCTTCCCCTGCCCCAATTCCTATCCTTCCCTTGGTGCCTCGTGCTTCTGCTACAAGCCCTGAGCCTTCCCTGCTCTGTCCCAGCAGTGCTCAAGGCAGGGATTTTACTTGCAAAATATCCATCGAGTGCCTAAAGGGCGTGTGAGTGAACATTGCACAGGAGACTTCAGCTCAGTCTTCTGCTGCTTTTTGACCCCTCTTTTTTCCACCTTGGGTTGTGTTTGTTCCTTATTTTAAGGCTATGGGAGATGAAGGCTTAAATGAAATCTAAGAAATCAAGTAGGAGGTGAATCACAGGATCAAGGGAGTACCCTGAGCTGGAAGGGACCCACAGAGATCAACCCCTGGCCCTGCACAGACACCCCAACAACCCCACCCTGGGCATCCCTGGCAGCGCTGTCCCAACGCTCCTGGAGCTCTGGCAGCCTCGGGGCCGTGCCCATTCCCTGGGGAGCCTGGGCAGTGCCCAGCACCCTCTGGGGAAGAACCTTTCCCTGATCTCCAACCCAACCCTGCCCTGACACATTTTCACCACGTGCAGCTGCAGGTGGAGAACACTTGGCTGCAGTGGGCCCTGAAGTTCTGGAGGTCATGGCTGAGAAAAAGATAGAAAAAACTAAAAAATCAGCAAGGCCCACTGAGCTGCGAGGTGGAAAATAATCCTTCTCCCTCAAATATCTGAGTAAAAATGGGAGCGTGAGGAGGATGTTCTCGTACAACAGGGCGTGGGGTTCACTCACAAAAATCTGTCTCCTGCATTGAAAGGCTGCACAAATCACACACTCATTCACAGTGGATTCTCCTCCTCCCACACAGCCCTCGTATCCACGATGGAACATGGAAACCAGGCCCACTCACGAGCTCCCTACACACCAGCATATGTCTCCCTCCCAGCACATCCCTGCAGCTCCTCACTGCCAAAGAAAACTGCAGGGGAGAGCTTGGCGTGAGGAAAATGCAACTCCTGTTTCCAAGCCACTACAGCAAAAAAGGGCACTTGCAGAAAAACAAAGCCACGAGAACAATTATTTCCCAATCTTGGCTTTAAAATGATATTTTTAAAAACAGCAGCACCATGGTGAAGATAAAGGTCACAGAGAGCTCCAAATCTCTCTCTCCAAGGAAGCTGATGCCTTCTGGAGTGTCTGGCTTGAAGAAGAAATGGTTTTTCCTCCTCACGGACAGTGGAGTGTGAATTCTGTCACAAGGTTAACTTTAAGCTTTTCCTGCTCTTCCCAGAGCCTGGCTGGCTCAGCAGCGGGAGGCTCTGGAGAAGAGACACCTCCTTCCTGAGGATGCCCCCAGCAATGCCTCTGCTCCAGAGAGCAGCAACCACGGTGCCCCTCAGCCAGAGGGGAATGTCTGAACTCACCTGGAGCTGGAGTTCAGCATTTTCCATAACATTTCCTGCTTTATTTGCTCTGATTTTCATTGTTTTCAGCTAACCCCTTGCTGCCCTTTCTCACATGTTCCAGAATAAAGCAGGAGAAAAAAGTGGAGAAAGGGCCAGAAGAAGTCCAGATGAAGAGAAAGAACAAGGACTTTCAGTCTGGGAGAGAAAGTTCTGTGAAGCCCAGGGCACAAAGGTGGCTGGTGTTGACCATGAGTGCCTGGGATCCCCTGTGTGTCTGAGAACTTCGCCCTGCCTCGGAAACACAAAGTAATTGGATAAATATGGACTGGTTTCATCAGGAATCCAACAGCTGAGCAGGCTGCATGACTAACATCAGCCAGCACTGCACAACAGCAGCTGGGGGAGCAGCCCTGGATGGCAACCTTTGGAAACAGGTCCAGAATGTGCAGCTCACGGGGAAAACATATGGCCAGGAGAGAACAAAATGTGTCCTTTAAAGGGCATTTCTGGAGATGGAGTTGATTTGAGAAGGTATAAATAGTCTGGGTTGCTAAAGCAGGATTAGTTAAATGCAATCTTTGGTGGAACACAGCCAGCTCTTGCACATTCCGAGCGCAGAGATAATTATGCAAATACCTTTGGAAGTAACACGGTCCCTTTTAACCCCATGGTATTGGCAGGAAGGAGAAGGGAAGGGAACACAAAGTCCTCCTCTTGTTTTTTCCTCTTCCATGAAGTATAAAGAGAAAAAGTTGAGGATGAAATCGCTGTCAGAAGGGCTCTCCAGTGGGTACAGGGGTGCTGGACCTCAGATCCACTTGGAGAGCAGAAGTCCAAGCCCTGGTCACAGCTTTCGCTTAGGAAACACCAGGGCCTGGCTGTCCCATCTCACTCTTGAGACTGAAAAGAAACAGGAATCAGCAGAGAGCCAAAGCCCTTGCCTGCTACACTCCAAGCATAATCACAGGAAAAATAATCTTAGGTTTTTTCCCATGGAACCAAATGGCTTTGGACCAGTCCTTGTCCTGTCACCAGGTCCTTGCCCTGTCACCAGATCCTTGCAGGAGGATGCAGAGACTCTGGAGAGGAGGGTGGGTCCCAGCTTGCCCAGAGCCCAGCAGGGCTTTCCCAGCCTCAGGAGTGATAAATGTGTGGCGTTATAAGCAACACGACGATGCAGATAAATAGACTGAAGTCCTTAACTGGTTTTAAATCATTCTGAAGCCACAGAAATCCACTTGCTCCTCATCTGTCACCAAGGCATGGCCAGCCTGGAGGTATCTGGGCAGAGAAGCAAAGATCTCTTTATGTGACACAGCAACAAGTGGCTGTGAGGGGCCAGGAACGAGGACGTGTCTGTTGTGATGGTGTGAAACCCATTCCACCCTTCTTCTGGTTCCCGTGTCTGTTGTGATGGTGTGAAACCCATCCCACCCTTCTGCTGGTTCCCAGCGTTTCCTTTTCCCTGGATGGAGGCTTGTTTGCATGCCCCTCAACTGCTAACCATGGCTCTGGGCCAGTGCTTTCAGGACGATTAAGATCCAGATGCAATCTAACACTGATCAGAATCTTATCTTTAAGCATATAAAGAAGTCACCAGCACTAATCAAGCCCTTAAAATGAGCCATGGCCGTAAGTGCTTTATCAAGGTACAAAGAAAGTGGCTCCGCGTTAGGGAAGAACGGGAGAGCTCTAGTTAAATCCTAATCCTATCAGCAATTAAGCAGATGGTTAACTTTAAGCATCTGCTTAAATCTAACTGAAGTCACATTCAAGAGAGGCTTTCAAAATAGCGAGTCTATAGAAAGATCTGTGTGTGACAGTGTCAAAATCTTGCTTTTTACTAAGAATTTCCTCTCCTGTTCTGGCACTGCTTCAATTCCAGCAACAGGGAGAAGGTGGCACAGACTCTTTGAAGGAGATGAGGACAGATCATGGAATCCTGGAGTGGTTTGGGTTGGAAGGGATCACAAAGCCCATCCAGTGCCACCCCTGCCATGGGCAGGGACACCTCCCACTGTCCCAGGCTGCTCCAAGCCCCAATGTCCAGCCTGGCCTTGGGCACTGCCAGGGATCCAGGGGCAGCCCCAGCTGCTCTGGGCACCCTGTGCCAGGGCCTGCCCCCCCTCACAGGGAGGAATTCCTGGCAATATCCCATCCAGCCCTGCCCTCTGGCAGTGGGAAGCCATTCCCTGGGTCCTGTCCCTCCAGCCCTTGTCCAAAGTCTCTCCCCATCTTTTTTGAAGCCCTTTTCAGGTACTGGGAGGCCACAACGTGGCCATCCCAGAGTCTTTTCATCTCCAGGCTGCACAATCCCAATTTTCTCAGCTTTCCTAATGCTGACCACCAGCATGTTCCTGGTATGAAGCACGGATTCTTGGAGAATATATATGTTCATATTATTTTTTAAATAAATATTTAATTATAAAACCCTTTTCCATATGTTGTGATCAGAAATTTTCTGTTTGGCCAACTCCAAACTGGCTGAAATTACAAACAATTTTTTTTTTTTAATAATTTTAATTTTTTATGTTTGTAAGCCTCAGAGCTACTTAGATATTGGGAATATTGGATTACTGCTAAAGAGAAAAAATACAGTTTAAAGTCCAGCTTTTCCAGGAAAGCTGCCTTGATTCCAGTGTCCCAAACTGCTTGGCACAGCCAACATCGCTGGATAATGAGTCTGTCTCTAGTGACAATAAGTTACAGTATTTATCATTATTTAGGTTTTCTCAAACAGGTCTTATTTGGGAAAATTCTGTAAAAACCACTGAAGTAATACCTTTAAAACCAGCAGTAGTGCTTGTGGCATCCTGGTATCCCTTTCCATGGAAAATGAGCATCCCCTGGAGAGCTGCTTGGATGTCCAGTTGTCCCAGGTTTAAAGGTGAAGCAGTTCAGCATAAATCTTTCAAGCCCCAGGTTCTGGAATCCTTTGATTATGTGGGAATTTAATTGATCTTTAATTAACGGAGATCACTGCCTCTCTTTGTGCAGAGACAGCTCTTGGCAGCTCCAAGGCCCTCAAGGCAGAAGGCAAACAAAAGACATCAACATTTATTTATTTTGAACCTGTGGGTTTGGGTTCAACCTCAGGGTTTTTTTCAGACGTCATTTTGGTTTCTTTACCACGTGTTGGGGTTGAAACCCCCCTGATAACTCATGGAATATTTACTGCCCTGCATGGAAAGGATCGGGCAGAGGCCAGGATTTACAGCAGAGTGAGCTCTCTCCTGTAGGCAAAGCAATTCCCGTTTATTTACTCACTCCCTGCCTTCCATGGGAATAGTTTCATTGGCAGATTTGATCCTCAGCTCCGCTTGCTGGAACACAAATTTTATTGGGTTTTATCAGGGTTTATTTCATTTTATTTCTGCACCAAACTCACCAAGGCCAAGCGAAGCAGCTCTATGGTCAGATTCAGCGGGTGCCAGGCGTGATGGCACTGGGGGAGAAGGTTCTGCTCCCTCCTCAGCCCTCAGGGAAATGATTCTCATTCCTCCCTTGTGCCTGTTTTTATCAGATCTAGCAGGAAATTCTCTCTGCTTTTTCATTTATCTGGTTTTGTCATCGAGTTTCAGCCAGATCGGCTTCCTGATCTCACTTTTGTACAAAGGTGGGAGGCAGGGTGAGGGGATGGGATGGGATCGATGGGATGGGATGGGATGGGATGGGATGGGATGGGATCAATGGGATGGGATCAATGGGATGGGACCAATGGGATGGGATCAATGGGATGGGATCAATGGGATGGGATGGGATGGGATCGATGGGATGGGATCGATGGGATGGGATGGGATGGGATGGGATGGGATCAATGGGATGGGATCAATGGGATGGGACCAATGGGATGGGATCAATGGGATGGGATCAATGGGATGGGATGGGATGGGATCGATGGGATGGGATCGGTGGGATGGGATGGGATGGGATGGGAAAAAAAGGGATGGGGTGAGGTGGGATGGGGATGGGGATGGGATGGAGATGGGATGGGATGGGATGAGATGGGATGGGATCAGTGGGATGGGATGGGGATGGAAATGGGATGAGATCAATGGGATGGGGATGGGGATGGAGATGGGATGAGATCAATGGGATGGGGATGGGATGGGATCAGTGGGATGGGATGGGGTGAATATGGGGATGCTGACAGAGTGTCTTCAGTCCAGATGCAAAGCCTGTCCCCTGAGGAAGGTTCTCCAAAATCAGGCTGCAGAGACTCTAGGTCTCATTCCATGTGGCCATGCCCCAGTTCCATATCAGGCTCCCCTCCCTCGAACCCTGCTTTTGTTTAGCCCCATACCTATTTATTCTGCTTTCTTTACCCAGATCACGTGCAGGGAATGTGATTCCAGGGCAGGGGGCAATCCCAGCATTGCCCCCAGCCCAGTTAGGCTGGGATCAGCACCAGCAAAAAATTCCCTGAGGACAACAAGCCTCACAGACATCATTTCACGCTCTTGCTGTCAGCTGCCTTGCACAATTTATCTTCTCATTACCTCTTTAACAGCACTGCTATTCAGTGGCTGATCGAGGGAAATAACTCTTGTGATGGAGACGTTGGCTTTGGATATAAAGCAGAGATATTATTATGCAGCAATATAAATGCTAAGTTCCTGCAGCCAGCGCCCAGAAGAGCTTGGGAAGGTGGAGAACCACTGGGCTGCTGGTATCCAAAGGTGTGTGTCTCTGGCTCGGGTAAAGTCACCTTAAGGCAGGTGGTGTTGTCATGGGAGCAAAAGGTGGTGCGCTGGAGAGAGGAGAGAGGAGAGAGGAGAGAGAGGAGAGAGGAGAGAGAGGAGAGAGGAGAGAGGAGAGAGAAGAGCTCATCTGAAATCAGAGTCACTCAGCCCTCACATACTCCAGACTGCCGTGTTATAGCAGATAATTTTTAAGGGATTCTTGCCTTTTGGGTGCTCCCTATGTGCCCTGCTGCCCTCTAAATGGAGCTGGAGGCCCCACTGTGGTCTCTAAGGAAGAAGTGAGAAGAAATGACCCTAGGGAAGAACACTGGATCTGGATGACTTGGCAAACTAAGCTATCAAAGGGAGCTTGTGCTGTGTGCAACATTTCCCCACAGCCACCTACAGCCACGGAATTCACCTGCAAACCTGCAGGCATGGGGAGAGCTCCCCGTGCTGCTCTCTCAGGTGATTTTTCCAGTCTCAAAGACTCTGCTCAGCCTCACAGCTTCTTGCCTGAATAAATCCCCAGCTCTCCTGGCACTCCCGGGAGCTCGGGCACACCTCAGCTGTGGCGCTGGGGTTGTGTGAGGACTTTCTGCTTGGACTCCTCGCTGCTTCCCTCTCCCTCTCACTGAGCAGGAGTGCTTATCACAGGAGTCCGTGGCTGTGTGGTTTGGCAAGGCACCAGGAATTTTTGCTTCCAGAGGCACTCT
>NW_008238660.1:813595-827561 GCF_000691975.1 Corvus brachyrhynchos
AGGAAAGAGCCCCAGCACTTTCCCTGGGCAGTGTCAGACACTTTTCATGGTAAATTTCCCTTTTCTGGGAATTCACCTTCCAACAAAAACAGTGTTAAGAAAACTTTTAGCAGCCTAGTGCACGTCCAAGGCACAGGGACTGGAAAGGGACACCTGTTTCCAGGTGTGGGGAGCAGGCCACCAGCTCTTGGAGCTGCTCATCTCCCTCCAAGGGCACAACCTCTCTCAGCCCAGCTAAACCCAGCTACTGGTAGAGAATGATTAAAAAACCCCAGCCTACATCCTATTTATGTGTTTCCAACTCAGTCACCACTGCTTTATTGAGGATATTTAATGCTGAAATTCAAGATTTTCACCTTCTCTGTTGATTGTCCTGGAGAACTTGTCAGGAATTCAGACCTAGTGATGTGATACTGAGATGTCAGCTCCTGATCCGGTGGCAATCCATGCTGCAAAGGGAATGCAGCCAGCAAGGTCCCTGGGAGAAGGGTTAGGAGCAGGCCCTGCCAGGTCCTACCAGCCCAGAGGCAGCCGTGGGCTGGCCTCTGACCCTCCTCAGTGGCCACCTGAGTCATGAGAGTACCAGAGCTGGGCCTTTTGGCCAACAACGCTTTCCATCGGCATCACTGCCACTGCAGACCACGTCCAGGAGTCCTTCCTTTTCCAGGAGAGTGGAGGTGTGTGGGACATGCCCCCCATTGCTCCGTGCAGGGGAGCAGGGATTAGTTACAACCTTAGCCCAAAAAGCCACCAGCAAATTGCACCAGGACTGTGCCATACCAACCTTCCAGCCCAAACTGGTGCAACAGATGATGGGGAGTGGAGCAATGAGGATGTGAGCAGGTCAGAAAACCTTTCTGAGCCCAGCAGCTGCTTTGCTGGGTCACCATCCAGGCTGCAGCAGGGAGCAGCAGCACTGCCTTGCCAGGAGGGACGAGCCCAGACATTTTATTGCCACGTGTCTGAAAAGGGCATTGTCTCAGTGCCTCCAGCTTTCTACTTTTAGGAGGAAAAAACATATTGAATAAAATATAGACACATCAGCAGAGATGCTGTGGGCACAGGAGCTCCCTGGGCTCTGCTGGCTCCCAGCTCTCTCCCAGCCCACTTTGCTGGATTTGCTTCCACGCGCTGCGCACACGCTGGAGAGTGTCACTCCCTGGGGACAGACAGGAGCTGTCACAAACCATTACAGCAGCTTCTCCAGACCTGCCTGCATCCCTGGCAGGGCTCTGAGCTCTGCTGGTCACCGGGCAGGAGCCTGCCCGTGTCCCTTTGGGTTTCCCTGCCCGTGCTCCGTGCAGCTGCTGAGGGCACGGCGTGGGCTGGGGGTGCTCGCTGGAGTGGAAAGGCTGGTGCTGTGAGAACACCTCTCCCTCCCAGATCCTGTGACAAGGCTCATTCCCCACTGGTTTTGCTCTCATCTCTACACAGAAGCCTGCAGGAAAAGAGGGCCTTGCCAAAAAGAGACTTTGCCACCTTGGCACGGTGTCTGCCTCTGGCGGGGTTGGACGCGGTCTGGCCAAAGGCCTCCTCCCTCCATTCTCTCAGCTCTTACCTTAAACTCAATCCCCCAAGCTTTCACCCCACCTGAGGGGTGGGATGTCCCCAGCAAGGTGGGCAGGAGTGCTCCGTGCCCTGCTCACTCCAGAGCACGGGCAGAGCCTCCGTGTCTGGCCCAGGACAGGAGGAGGCCATGCAGGGCCCTGGGCTGGACCATCACTGCTCTGCTCCTTGCCTCAGTGACCCTGGAAAAAAGCCCTGTAGGGCTCAGCTGGAGGTTGTCCTGGAGAGTCTGGGATGCCCTCCCAAGCCTGGTGACCCAGTTCAATGTGGTGCCAAAGCACTGGTGCAGGCACCAGCCCGGAATCCTTGGCCAGCACCTCCAGCATGATCTTGCCCATTAACTCTGCATAAACAAACAATCACTTATAACGTCAGGGAAAATAACCTCACCCATAATCACTGATTAGAAATGTTTGCTTATGGCTGGGTATTTATAGCCTACAAGAGGTAAATGTCACCCTCATTGCCGGCGTTCATGGGAGATATTGTTTAATTAGTGATCGCAGCCTCTGGGCTGCAGCTCTTTGGAATGGGAGATGAGTTCTGCTGTGCTTGATTTACCCTTCCTTCTGCTTTCCCTGCTCTTGTGCAGGAGTGGGATCTTGTTGAGGAGCTGGGTCTTACCTGCAGTCAGTCACAGAACCTGCAGGGAGCTGTTCTGGGCTGCCATCCCTCACTCTGCTCTGATTTACGCTGCATCTCATGACCCCTGAGCTCAAACCCTCAAGCTGCTCAGCCACAACACTCCCACAGTCCTGTCCTTCCAAAGGAAGGCAAGAGGGTGGAGGAGATGAAAAGAACAGTAGGTTCATACTGATAGAAATGTCTCAACCTTCCCAAATTTGTGGTAGACTTAAAGGTAGGTCGTCCTTAAGAAAGTCCAGCCTAAGACATCTGAGATCAGTAGTTAGAGCAGACCACAGAGGAGAATGAGCTGGAGCAACCCCTGCTCATGGGAGACCAGTTGTGAGCTGTGCTCTGCAACCCCAAATCAGTGGAGGGATTAAGGGGACTGAGGGAGCCTGGCTTGAAGCCAGAGACAAAAATCCCAGGTACCTGAGCTCCTCACACAACCAGAGTGTGACCAGACCTACAAGAGCGGGATGAAGGACCCCTGAAGTCTCAGGGTAATCTCAGTTTGACAAGAGGTGAGGCAGGGCCTGCACTTTGCACTCCACCTGCGAGTGGGATCAGTAGTGAACAGGTTATGCTGATGAGCCTTTTTTCCAGCATCCCAGATTCACTGTCCTTGATGTTTGTTGAACACACTCAGAGCTACTCAAATCCCCCAGCAGCCTGTGATTATCTCATCTCTGCAGACAGGGAGTTCGTACATGCTCTGACAAACCAAACACGGGAGCAGCAATCTGTCAGGAGGAGTCTGCTTCACTCTCCCTGCACCGTGGCAGGGCTCTGTTGGTACTGCTGGGATGTGTTGTACAAAACAAGAAGACATCCAGGAGCTCCTAAACCCCTCTGCAATTCCTCTGTTTGTCTGGAGCAGCCAAACACGCTGTCTTCCCACGCTGCTCCTGCCAAGCCAGACATGTCCTCACAGCATCCTTATCACCGGGGCAGTACCTCCCTCACACCAGCCAGCCCCTGAAAGGTCACTGTGTGTGACAGTGACTAATGGGAAGTTCATGGCACTCTGTCAGGCACCAGGACAGGAGTGATCCGAGCTGGGCACGGGGGACACCATCCCTGCTGCCCTGGGCTGGAGTGCAGAGGGGCACAAGGACCTGCTGCTGGCACAGAGGCTGGCAAGGTGAGAGCACGGCTGTGCAGGTTTTGGTGGGCTGCAGGGTGGGAAGCAGCACCCCCCATGCAGGAGAAGAGGCAAAGGTCCACAGAGGTTACAGCTGAAAACCACAGGGAGCTCCTGAGTGCTCCGGCCCTGAGCACCAGGATGTCACTTCTCTCTCTTCCCCAATGCATTTGGGTGTCTCCTGGTAGACAACAGTTGCCTTCTGTCTTTTAAACATGCTCTATTAACTGCCATCACATTTTATCACTCCTCTGGCAATATCCAGCAACACCTCTGTAATTTATTGTCATTAGTTTTATTCACAGCCGTCACAGAGGTCACAGCATGGGGGGAGAAGAGAACTTCACCCATTTCACCACTGAACGTGCTGCAATAATAGCTTTTCAAGCAGCTGATGGTAGAGGGATGTGAAAAGATAATGAATAACGAGGAGTAAAGGGACTGACCTTTTTCCAACAAGAGGCTCTTTCAGCATCGTGACACTTGGAATTTGGGTGAAACGAACCCTGACTCCCAAGGCTGTGCGTTCTGACACCTCTGATGCAGACATCTCCCTCGGAGCTGCTCTGCTCAGACTCCCTTTGCAGGCAGGGGAGCTTTTCTGTCAGAGGTGTGTGGTGAATTGTACCTTGCAAACGCCTGTTTCGTTCTGGCAGCACTGAGGACAGCCTGGAGGGATTGTTCTGGATGGAGATACCTGCCCGTGGCCCCGTGCTCACTGTAGTGATCACCTGCTCTTAGAGGTGCCCAAGCTCAGAGATGCAGGTCCTGCCCCTGGGGAGGAACAGCCCCAGGCTTGGGGAACAGCCATGTATTGCTGGGTTCCTACACATGCCCAGCTCCAGGGTGGATCTCTCCAGACAAACAGCTTCCCAACCAATACACTGGGTTTCCTTTGAGCAGGAATTGGACAGGGAGGTCCACTCAGCCAGACAGGCTCGGCCCAGCTGCCTGAGAGAAGTGGCAACTTCAGAGTCCCTTAAGGGATCCTAAAACTCGCGTTGTGGTGCCACAGCTGAGGTGACTGTGAGCCTGTTTCCAGCAGTCACAGCTGCCCAGTCTGCCAGGAAATCCCCCTGTGAGGAGCTTTTTAACCTCCAGGAGGTTGGATCTCCCCTCCTGACTCCAAGCCCTACAGCCCAGAAGGGAGCACACCCCACTGGGCCCTTCCCTTGGTGGTACAAAACATCTGCCCCAGTCCAGGGGCCCTGATACAGAAGGGCAAACAGTGGGGTTTGGAGCCTGAAGGAGGAGCTCAGCTTGGTGCAAGCTTTGAAATAGATTTTGAAGGCAGAAGTAATTAAAGCCGTGGCTCTGAGTGGGAAATAGGCTGGGATGAAGCATGGCTTTATCCAAGCGAGATTGTGGCAGGCTAATCCGATATCTCTCCCTGATAAGGTAATGGAGTTCTTAGACAAAGGGAACATGCTCGATACCATCTCTGGGGGCTGCAAGAGAGCATTCGATACGGTGTCACACGAGGGACTCATTAGCGATGCCGAGGAAAACGAGGATTACGGGAGAATTAAAATGGGAGGGAGGAACCGAATAAAGACAAGACAGAAAAGATCTTGTGTTAAAGCAAAGAGTCAGGCTGGGAGGAGATGCCAGAGCTCCTAAAGGGCTACCCCTAAGGCCGATATTGTTCAATACTTCCATGGAAAATCTTAATAAAAGTACGTAGCGTGCTAATAACTCAGAGCTGGGGAGCACTGAAAGGAAATACAGCCCCCACCTGGCTCCTGGGGCAAATACCAGACAACCTTGAGGAGTGGAGAAATTAAAACTGGAAGAAACATTCTCGCAAAGCAAATTGGAGCAGAACCTGGTTGCAGAGGTGCCCTGGTGACCCAGGAGTCTCTCTGTGTCCAGGTCCTTCCCTGGGTGTAACTACTTGTGGCTGCTTTGGAGTTTTCCTGAGTGATATTTAGTTTGGCTCACTGCTACTCACCTCGGGGTTAAGCTTTGTGAACTCCACCATTCAAGAGACTCTTTTTTCCCCTTAATGAGCTCCCTGTAGATATTTTCAAATTTATCAGCAAGTTAATTAGTTTTGTAGATGAGGCTACCCTGCAGTTTTCATTTCCATGCAGCGAACACAGTGAAACTCCTGGACTTTTATTCAGGATTGACAAGCACGAGAGCACTGAGTCCAGTTTTGGCACCAACAGCTCCAGATAAAGCGTGCAGGGGTGAATTTTGTGGCTGTGTTTGGCCATGGCCCCTGGGGCTGAGTGACTCTGACACAACCCTTTGCCTGGAGCACCAACAGCGTTTGGAAGGAGAAAGTTTTGTGGAGCTACACAAACCTCAGGAATATCAATTGCATGATCAAGAGTGTCAGTGACAACTCACTTTTTATGTTCTGTAGAAAAAATTCTTCATATTGGTCTAAATTGCTGCAATTCTGGGGACTGGTACAACCCAAACCACTTGGAGTTTGTTCAGCCTGCCCTCCCCATTTCTGCCTCTCAGTTACAGGGACAGACAGGCAGATTCCCAGGAAGGAAAAACTCTGCTGAAGATGTATCAGAACAATCAGATTTTTCATTTACCAAACTGCCAAGCTTTGTGCCAGGCTCTCCTTTCACCCCGGTGCATGGGAGTGCTGGATTTGAGGTGGCAGCCACTACAGGAATTACCTGAGGTGCTCCTTTTCCCTGTGAGTACAAAAGTGTGATTGCTCTCTGCAGCAACAGCTTGTTTTCCTCCTTCCTCCCTCCCTCCTTCCTGAAACAAACCCAGATGTGTTTAAAGCATTTAATCATAAATATCTCTTGAAATCTGTATGACTGCGTGTCTTGTACCTTCCTCTTTTCTACAGGCTTTATACAAAACAAAAAAAAAAGTCATTATCTGGAATTCTGCATGTGGTGGAAATTCCATTTGTTCTCTCATGGCGCAGGTTTAGGATTTTCAGCCTGACCTGGCCACATGGGAATCATTTCAGCACTGGGTCCTGGACAGTTGCATCCTGGCTGCACCTCAAGGGCACATTCAGAATCCCTGGAGCCTGAAGCGCTGCTGCTGGTCCCAGACCTGTGGTTTGGGGTCGTGCATCAGCTCCTGCAGTATTCCCTGGCCTGCTGCTCTGTCTCTGTCCTTCTGATACCCTGGTCCACATCATTAAAAACGGAAGACAAGTCCTCCTTTTATTTTGGAGTCCTGCTGAGGACGGCTGTAATCTCACACCCCCCTCATTTCGCAGTAGTCTCCTCCTCATCTCATCTACATAACCAAAGAGCTTTTTCTCTTTGCTTTGACGTGTAACTCACTGGGACACTTGACAGTTCTCCCCCTTCATCACTGCACTCCTTGACCTCTGAGTTGTATTCCTTTGCTGATCAATCTCCTTTAGCTTGGTTTCCCAAGGGGGGAAAAAACCCCACCAACCACTTTTTCATTCCTTTCACTACTTCTCCTGCAATAACTTTCAAACACAATGGCCAATTCCAACCCCACCTGAAAGGATGGTAGAAGCACCTGTGATAATTAAGATTCTGAAAGCTTTTTTTCCAAAAATTGGCAGCTGAGTAGATGAGAGAGATTCAAATTAGTGGCTGCACTGAGGGAAAAGGAAGCATCTCCAAACCATTATAGATTCCTTTTGGCAGCTGCCTCCGTGTCAGTCAGCACCAGCCTGCAGCCAGCTCTGCCTGCAGGAGCCTGCGAGTGCCTCCAGGCTCCCCCAGCTCCCCTGGGATCAGGGAAATGCTGTGTGGGACTTAAGGGTTTGATGTTGGGGTCTCTGTCACTGTTTTGTGGGGTTTTGGGGGTAAGTGGAGTGCAGGAAACACAACACATTCCTAAGCAACCCTACATTCCTGGCCGGAACAAGTTGCTCTCCTTCCTTCCAGGCTCTGCTTATTCCTAAGGTGCCTTTTCTAAATTCAGTCAATTGTGGGACCCTCTCCCCTGAAAATCCCGAAAATCCAGATCCAAATAGTTTTACACCTGGAATCTGAGATGCTGCTTCTGAACTCAAGTTCTTGAGCTCCTCGGGCTTTGCTGAACACTTCCCTGAGTTTGTAAGAGCTTTCCTTTTTGCACTGAAGAGATTTACCCACAGATCCATCCTTTGTCTGGGTATTTCATTTCATCTGAAGCCTTTTGTGCTCATTCCACCCAAGGTCATATTGGGAAGCCTCACAGCTCCTCAGTGTAAGTGGTGCCTCTTGCTCATCAAGTGGCTGTTGGGGAAAGAAACTCATGAGATGTCCAAGGCACCAGAGAGAGCTGGGAGTTGGTGTTGTTCTGCAAACTGTTATTTTCTAGGGTATCAAAATCCCCCTGATGACAAAATTCCTCCACTAACACCAAATTTAGGGCGTTTACCCATTTCCAGCTCCAGCCCTGCAAATCTTCAGCTCATTACAAACATTCCTCCAGCAGAACCTCTTTTACCTTTATACTCTATTATCTTTATTCTGTCCCAGACTGGGAGCAGCCATGACACACTTTCATTGCCACAATTTCCTTGATTTTCTCCTCGTTCCATCACGTTCCCATCTCACCTGTACAGCCCTTGAAGGCTGCACACCCCAGGCCCAGCCTCAACCACTCCCTGCCCTTAACTCTCTCAGCTCCTTCACATCTCCACTGGTTTTTGTTGCTGCTGTTCAGGCACTGATGCCCCAGCCCTTCCACACTGACCCATTTAGGTGCTCTGATGTGTTTTCACTGCTCTTCACACTCCTGCTGGCTCCCATTTGTCCTTTCCTTTCTTCACTGCGCCTCCTTTCCCTGACAAGAAATTCTTAACCAAGACTCTCTGACCACAGGGGTCTTTCTACTGTTCTGCTCTCCAGTTTTTGCCCTTTGTATCCTGCCTGAGAACAGTCTCCTTTCTTCTCTCACATTTATTTTCCTCAAACTCTGCCCTGTTTAGCTTGGACACCAACTCCTCTTACTTTTATTGCCCCTCCCTGCTCCACCTCATCTCCATCTGGGCTGATTTCTGTTGCATATTCATTGCTGCAGCAATTCAATCCCTTAGATCTCTTTAGCAGTATCTGGCCTCTTCCTCTTCTATGTGGCCTCCAAATTCTCCTGATCACCTCATTTCTGCAAATCTGGGCTTTCTTGGACACTCATTTCTAACTTGTCATTTCCACTTTAAATGTAGCCAATTTTAATTTTCCTGTCTGGTTTGTTTTCATCCCTTGTCTTTCACCAGCTCAGTGTGTGTTTGACCTTGGAGAGAGCAAGATGTGTCCAGTGTCTCCTTTCTGGTGCTACAGTTCTTCTGGATATGGCTTTAATCCATCACCACTGCCTTCCTTTTTTTGCTTTAATCCATGGAATACAGACTTCCTGAAGTTCCCTGAGTGTTTCACTTCCCAAACTTTTCTTCCAGTGCCAGCCTTAACTCGTTTTGGCTGGTCTGTGCCTCGGTGTTGAGTTCTCCATGAAATAATTCATCAATGACACATCCTGCAAACTCACAGGAGTGGCCTTTTCCCACTAGGGACAATTCCAGCACAAACAGCTGGGTCTGGGTCATGGCAGAGCCTTTTCCATTGCATTCTCTGTGGAACAAGGTCTATAAATTGAAGGGAACACGTGACGAGGATGTGACAACACAAAGGCTGGACCAATACTCTGCAAGCTACAGGGAAAGAAAAACAAACCTGAAAAAACAGCTCCTAGTAAAAAGCACTGTCACATTCCATGGCAATCCTGGCTTCTGAGGACTTCATCTAAAAGGAATTGTCTCATTCTGGGAAAGTGATGGGACCTGACTGGCAACAAAACATCTGCACCGTGTGGCAATGCCTTGAGTTATTCAGTCATCAGCTAAAGATGTTTTGCCACTGCTCACAGCTTTGTGGAGGACATTTGTCTCCAAACATTGCTCCCAAAACCCAGCCTGTCAGAGCCCGGACCTGTAAGGGTGGAATATGAGCACTGAATGAAAATGGGATTTGTACTGCCAAGTTTCTCCCTGCTGCAGCCATTCCCTAGGAAGGACTTCCCGGCCCCCCTGGAATCTGGGCTTGCTGGGACACAGGAGAGAAGCCCAGTGCACTCAGAGAGCTAAAACCGCTGTACAAGCAACCACCAGATATTTGCACCTTCACTGGGGGCTAGCGAAGTCTTTACCCTGGGATCAGAGTGAGAATCCGAGCTAGCCCCTCGGTGATGGTTCTGTTATCAGTGCACGCATCAGAAGCTGCTCTCTCCACCTCCCTTTGGATGCACAGCCAGCGACTGGGGAGGCTCTGGCATCCCGAAATCCCTTCTGGGGAGCTGCTGGGGCAGAGGGGCTCCCTGAACATCCCATCACACCCTTTGCTGGAGGAAGGGCCAGGCAGAGCAGAGCAAAGCAAACAACAGAGCCCATTTTTCATATAAATTTGCCTAATTTACACGCAGGATTTTCAGCCTGGGATCTTGTGGGCAGATGTGCCCACACGGGCCTTTTGTGCTTTGCTGCTGTGGTTGGTGGTGTGAAACCCAAGCCCTGGAGGAGCCTGCTGCAAGTAACTTCTCTCCTTCCTTTGCTTCCGTTTTTTAGTAGGTGCTAAAATTCCCCAGAGCAGCAAACACAACTTGGGGTTGTACTTCCCAGCCTTCTCTCTCGGCTTCCAATCCTTGCTTACTGGGTGAGCAGCATCAAATGCCTCTGAAATGCCTCTGGCAGGTACCAGACAAGCCCTCGGAGAATGGATCTCACTTTCGCTCCTCCAGCAAGTGCTTTCCTGGTGTTGGGTGCATTCAGCAGGCGAAGAAAGGTGAGAGATAGGGCAGCTGCAGTGATGCAGACTGGGGAGGAGAGCGGAGGCCCTTACGCTGGAGACTTGTGGGCTGTAATTATTTCCCAATTGGTAATTGGGGTGTGCAGCCTTGGGAAGCAGCAGATGGTAATTAGGTCCCGTTAGATGTTTGTGTTCAGCGTGGAGCTGGTTCAGCCAGGGCTGTGCTGGGGGGGCTGCCTGACACCTCACCAGGCTCTGGGGGGAAGCTCCTGGGCGCTTCTGAGATGAATGAGAGGGAGGTGTCTTTACAAACAAACTGTGGGGCTGCTGGTCGATAAAACCAGATGCTGACAGGTGAAAGAAGAGTGGGAGGACCCATAAATTCCAGAGGGATTCCGCTAATTGACACAGACTGCTGCTCGCCCTGGGCAGAGGGGAAGCAGAGACCTCGCACCACAAGGTCTGGGGAAGCAGAGGACCTTCAGCCCCAAAATGAGTGAAGGACACGCTAAAGAGGAGAGATTAAAGGAATTAAATTATGCATGGCTCGGGCGGGCAGTGATTAAGTAGCCAGGCAGGAGGAAAACTGTTTAGCGTAGTCTGATAAGGAAGAGCCTAAAGTTAAAAGGTGAGACTGATAATGGGAAATGGGGACTGCATAAGAGGGAAACTTTCCTAGGAAAAACTCTGATACTGCTTCATACTGGGTTTCTGAAGGGGGGTGGAAATGCAATTATTGCAAACTTGGCAAAATGCTGGAGAACCTTCAGAGGGACAAGTGTGCCCTGCCCAAGGCACAGGTACCAGCCCTGCTCCGGGAGCCAGTGGTGCCACTGCTGATGTGGCTCTCAGTGCTCCTGTGTTTTGCTCATCCCATCAGTGGAGGCTCCTTTGTGTGCAGAGCAGGGAAGGTTTTCAGAACGTGCTGGGCTGGATTGTCTCACAGTCACCAACACAGCAGCAGGGAGCCAGCCCTGGCAGTGCTCAGGTGGTTCTGGTGTTGTATGGGCAGAGCTGGGATGCCCCAAGGATGGAGGGTTCTTTGTGAAATAGATACCTAAATACAATTTTATGGTGACTCCTAGTGATGCCCATTCTCAAAAAAAAAGGCTGTTAAAATGGCAATAAAAGGTCCTTTTCCTAGGGAGACCTTTGGAGGGGCAAAATGTCCTGGGGTCCATCATCACTGAGTGTGGTGCCAGAGTCACTGGCCTTTGCAGGATGTGCCCTGCACTGAAGAGGATTGGAAAGCCTGTGGGGATCCTTTCAGGACCAGCTTTCTTTCTAAGTGTAAAATATTATTCTCATCCATGATAATTATTGGAATAATAAAGATCTCATTACAGAAGCAGCAGGACTGTTCTCAGGTACTGCACAGAGCCCTCCCTGGGAAAGGCAGCAGCGTGAGATATGCTGAGGTAGCCTTCTAGCAGACACATTCCAACAACTTGTGCTAATTACCATTAATAAATACATGCTGAAAGCATGACTGGGAACCAGGCACAGACACAGCTTTGGCTGCTGACTGAAAGCTGTACCACCAGGTTGTATCATCTGCTCGCTTTCATCCTAAATCTCCAAGGGACTTTTATTGTTCATGTCTGCAATCAACAAAACATTTGGGTTCTGCCATGGGCCGTACCCCCACCCTGTGCAGCTGTTGGGATGCTCTGGTTTAACACCCACCACATCCCCAGGCTGCTTTCCTGATGGACACAAAGCTCTAAATTCACCAGGGTGTTTGATGTCCCTTCCTCACGGGAGGTCATGGCTGTGGCCAGTGCCCACACTCTGCTGATCTCGGCTGTTCCCTGATTTCTGTCTCTGCTGTGTCTGGCACACAAAGGCAATGGACACAGCAGAATTTCCTTGTGCCAGAGCCACCAAACCTGTGGGAGCACTCAGCATCTCCCTCAGGACAAGTTCTCAAGGCTTCGGCTCCTGTATGGATCAAAGCCTGGCCTGGTGCCCATTTCCCAGCAGATACTCCGTGGGTGGGACATTCACATCCCTCCTCATCCCTTCCCCTGTGTCCCAGCCCAGGCTGCCTGAGGTCTGTGAGGGTCTCCTGTGTTAGCAAGACACCTGTCCTGGGCTGTGGGTGCTGCCAGACCAGCAACACCCAAACTGGGATCCCACAGGCCCTCCCACACCAGAGCTGCAGGAACTGCTCTCCCAGGGGTGTTCTTTACCAGCGTTACACAGAAGGCAGTGATGGAAAAAGGCAAGGCCCACTGGCACACAAATGAGGAGCAGGAAATTGCACCAGTAAGGCAGTAAATCCAAGAAAAGAGTTAATTTCCATGGCAGGAAAGGCCCTGGATCTCTGCCCAGCGAGTTGTTCTCAGGCACTCAGTTGCGTGAAAAGATATTTTTGGTTGAGTTGTCCAGCAGTGATGACCCTGACAGGACAAACACCGGGCCCTCAGTACTCCCATTTTTGGTGGCCGCTTGCAGACCGATTTCCTTGCTCTCCTGGAAGTGCCAATTTCCATTCCCTGACTGAAGAGAGAACCTCTGCCCCTCACACACAACAGGCTGTCAGAGCGAGACACTTCAACCAAAAGCTGGAAATGGATGGAGAGGCCTTGGTGCCCCTCTCTCCCTGGGTGATGTGTCCAGTACAGACCCAAGAGGTGGAACAGGGAGAGCCTTTCCAGGGGCAGGAAAGGACCAGGGGTGAGAGGCTGAGCACCAGCTCTGCAGAACACCCAACCAGGGCAGTATTTGACCGAGATCCTCCAGCACAGCCACATGGAAAGGTCACCCAGCAGTGCCAGGGCTCGCTCCTGCCTGCCCAGGTGGGACACAGAGCTGGGGATGCTCAGGTTGTCACCGCCCTGCCTCAGGCTGCTGCTGAGCGAGGCAAAAACGTGCCAGGGACAGCTCAGAATCCTCCTAATTCACAGAGCACACGCTAAAAGTTATAACTGCTGTTAGAATAAGCCACATCCCTGGCATTAAGGCTCGTTGGCATTGCCATTAAATGATAAACGTGCCCAATAACAAACACAACAAGGTTTTCCTCTGGAACTATCCTCGTGGTTTTGTTTGCTTAAGAAAAGGGACGCAGCCGTGTTTGGGGACAGCATCTCCTGCCTGATGCCGGATCTCACCAGAAAAGCTGCTTTGGAGCACTTTGGAATCAAACACAGACGAAGGAAAATGGAAACTTCACTGTGAAAACGAATGATGAACCAACTTATCCAAGTTAAAGCAGAAGCCTGAAAACAATTCTAAGCAGTTTAATGACAAAATACTCTAATCCAATGCTGGTGTAAGAGTTTCATTTGTGGCATCTCCTATTAGAGAAACTGAACCCACAGGAGTATGGATGTGAATAAAACATTTCATTTATGGCTTCAGAAAGAGGAAAAAAAGAAACCTTTGAGGGGTTTATAAGCTCTTTCATCATTATGCAATTGTTCTGCAGGGCTTGGGAAATCCTCTAGATTTAGAATAACTTCGGAATCCTGTATCATGTGTATGGAGGTCTCTGGAAGTGCCAGGGAGGGGTGGTTTGGTGCAAAGACTCAGACGGATCCTGCTCCCAGTTTCCTGGGAATCACCCTGTGGAGGGCAGGCAGGGAGCTGCACGATCAGAATGAACATCAGCAATTGATTCCCCAATTAATTAATGAAATAACAGTGCTAAGGAACCTCAGAGACACTCACAGAGTCTCAGAGCACTCGCCCAGGCTGGCTCCTACAGCCAGAGGTCTCTGGTGGCTGTGCCCCTGCACACGGCACAGACACAGGGCAGGCAGAGGGACACTGAATCCCAAAATCACTGAGGCGGGAAAAGCCCTCCAGGACCACCAAGTCCAAGCTGTGCCCAATGCCCGCCTTGTCCCCAGCCCAGAGCACTGAGTGCCACCTCCAGCCCTTCCTGGGACACCTCCAGGGATGGGCACTCCAAACCTCCCTGGGCAGC
>NW_008238660.1:827733-843649 GCF_000691975.1 Corvus brachyrhynchos
CCTGGGGCTCCAGCCCCTTCCCAGCTCTGTTCCCTGCCCCAGACACGCTCCAGCCCCTCAGCTCAAGCTCTGGGGAATGTGCCCTGTGCCACCTCAGGGAACTGCCAAGCACCCCTTGGCACATTCGTGATCTGGAGCTGGAACAGGGCTCTGAACCCACAGGATTTCACCAGGAAAGCAGATCTGGCTGGAAGTCAATTGTCTTCCTGAGGGCCAAAGGTGAACAGGAATGAGGAGTCAACACTGCTCAGAACCTTTTAAACATCAAAGGCCACTCATCCCGAGGAGCTGAAGGATGCTTCACCCGAAGCCTCAGACAGCTCGAATTCACAGCCACTGAAGCCTGCCCAGATTCCCTCATGGAGAGAGAGCCAGGGAGGAGAGAGACAGCTCTTCCCATCCTCTTTGAAACTTCATCTGCATTCAGCAGCAGTGAGAAACCCACGGATATGCCTGGGCAGCGCAGAGCTCAGCCTTCAGAGCTGGCCTTCCCTCCTACAACCCTGATCTGATCCAGAAACCCACAGAGACAGGAGCTCTGACTGGTGGGGGGGCTCTAAGATTGCATTTTTTTTCTTATTACTTTCCTCTTTTACAACTGTACTCCCAATTTTGTAAGCAGGAACCCAATCTTCCTCGTAATTCAGATAAACTCCTGCAAGAATTCACTTGCTATTTCGAGCAAGTACAGCTGGAGGGATGATGTCTACCTGAACACAATTAACCCCCATCTACAGGTGAATTCCTGGGCTGCTGGGCTCCGGGATGAACTGGGAAATGTCAGGATAGGGACATGTTTGGTGCCAAGCAGCAGGGAACATCTGGCAGACTGCTTATCAGCAGTGGGGTGGCTTCTGGGAGGCATCTGCTGATAAGCAGAGGGGACAATCCGAGTGTGGAAGGGACACCCTGAGTGTGGAAGGGACACCCTGCATCACTCAGGGCACCTGGGTGCAGAACCGAGGCAGTATCACTGCTGTGGGCTTGGGACACACATTCCCTGGGATAAATAAAATCTTCCAGCACTGGGCTGGGTTCCTTGTGGGTCCTCCCCCAAACTTAGAGCATCTGGGGTGGCCACTGAGAGAGGAAGGATTGTCTGAGTTCTCACTACAAAACACTCCCTTCTTTCCTTTTCTTTGAAGCCCAGGAGCTGCAGATCCCCCTGTGCTGGACACTCAGGATTCCTGGAACTACTGGGCTCCTGCCAAAGCTTGTTCTGCTCCGAGGTGTGGGATGAAATGCTGGTGGATCAGTTAGTTATCTGATTTCTTCTGCAAGCCTTTATTTCACCGGGACATTTACAACAGGGACTGCGATACCCAGCTCCAATTCAAATTGGCTGGCTGGGCTGCTCCCTGTGTTCCCTGAAATCCTTTGGTGACTCACAGGAACAGTTGCTATCGTGACCTTTTTATTTCATTTTTTTATGCTTGAGAGTGGAGATGAGAGCAAGCACCACGAGCTCACCAGTCTTTTGCTATTCCTGAAAACATCTGTCCTCACGCTCCCTTTCCTCCCTCTCTTTGAGCTCTGGTGACTCTGCACTCAGGCTGTCACCCAAGGGGAGGGGTTAGACCCAGCTCAACCCAGTTACAATCTGCTGACTTCTGGTCAGGGTCAATCATCAATCACAGAATCATTAAGGTTGGAAAATAAACCCAAGGTCATCAAGTCCAACTCTCAGCCCCATAAAATGATGTCTAATACAGTGCTGCAGTGGGAATCTGATATTCCCATTATCCTTCACGTCTGCTGGAGCTGCAGCCCAGGCTGATGGCTCTGCAGCTGGGCCTCCAGGCTCTCACTTTCTCACAGCTTTATGGATATTTTCTCATTTTTCTTTAAAATCCTTCTTTGCGCTAACCTGAAAGAATGGTCTCTCCTACAGCAGAACAGGAAGGGTGTTGGCCAGGTCAGACCAGGACAGGCAGAGAGGGATATCACCTGTGCCTGGTGAGTCAAGAATTTCCCAGAATCGCAGAGGATGGTCCAGAGAGCCCCAAGGAAGCACAGCCCTGAGTCACTGACTGCAAAATCTATCCCAGCCCTGAGGATCCCCTCCTTAGGGATGATTGTGTGCATTCAGGGCTGGTTCCAGAGGAGCAGGAGGCTCCTCAGGCTGCACACACAGGGATGGGGCAGGTTCTGCAACACCTCCCCCTGCGTGGTCCTCGTTTAGTCAAAGGTTGGACTCGGTGGTCTGGGAGGTCTTTTCCAACCTCAGTGTTTCTGTGAGTCTGGGATTTCAAAATTGGGTGAGATCAAACCCTGAGCAGAACCAAAGCCCTCAAGCCACACCAGAGATGTTCCCCAGGCAGGTGAGGTCAGAGGGATGGGCAGGGCACCAGGGGACAGATTTTAGGCAGGTTTTAGACAAAGAGCACCCAACACCAGCAGCAGATGATGTTCATCCCCTTTTCCTCCCGTTAATTTCCCTTTCCCTCAGTGCTTGGAAGCTGCTGTCTGTGGCTGAAGGGAATAACCAGACCTCCTGAGCTTTGGAAATTGTTCAGAAATTGTTCAGAAATTGTTTTTTCCTGGTGTCAGGCTGTCTGCCAACCCTGAGTCAGAGCATGGCCGAAGGGAGGGGCTGTCTGGGGCAGGCCCCTGAGTGCAGTTGATCACTTGGCTGTTAATTAGTGCTCAGTGCTGAATCCTCCCTAATATCCTTCATCCTGCTGGCTGTCAGCACGACTGTGACACCAGGATTGCTGTGGTGATAAAGCAGGTGAGGGACAGAGGGGGGACAGGCTGGGACACTCCATATCATTGATCCTGGTTTTGTGCCAAATATTGTGCTCAGAAGCAGGAGCAGGCAGGGACCTGGCACCTCCCACAGCACCTGAGTCAGGTATTTCCACTCCTGGGGGCTACCCAGAGAACTGATGACAGGATTGTAATTAGTGTTGGCCAGGTATGAATTAATCTGATAACTTCACAGGTTGAAACACCTGATGGATCTTAGGAGGGATCTGTTTTTATGGAAGATCTCTACAGTTCCTCTCCCCACAGGAGCTGTGGAGTTTTGGGGACTCGTGGCTGTTCTGAGGGTGGTGATCACTGATGGAAGCAGGGGAAGCAGCAGTGCTGGGTGGCACAGGCAGCACCAGGAGCACAGGCAGCTTTTAGGAACATTTTTCTGTATTTCCAGGATGTTTCCCACAGGAACTGGAAAAAGGAAGCAGCCACTTCCTTCTGAAGTTTGATTCTGCTCCCCTTGAGCCATTGCAATTTGCCCTACACATTGCCATAGTTTTGCACCCAATTTCCAGTGGTTCTTTCCCCTCCCAGTCCACACAAATAATCACATGTACATTTATCTCTTCATGGCAGCCTTTCTGGTGAATTTGCCTCCTTGCGACATTGTCATTCCCCCACAGCCCAAAATTCTGTATATTTTCCAGCAGCTCTATTTATTCCAAGATAGTTTTCTGTCAATCTCTATTTACGCTGCGTTAGTATTTTTCCAAACATCTGATTAAGTTTGCAATAAAGTTTGGAATGTGAAAGAGAATCAAAAGAGGCCAATATAATTTTCAGCAGCACACGCACAGAGCCCCCAGCTGGTACTGGTGCCCTTCACAGTTCCTCACAAGAAGCCACCAAAATACTCTATTTATTTTGACATGAGCTTACAGTAGAAAGAGGAAATGAAACAGAAATAAACTTGATAGGCGTGGTGATGGGAGCTGGGATGGGGCGTGGTGATGCACCCCAAACTGCAAATCAGCCTGCACAGGGTTCATCAGCCCTTCAGCAAAGGGACAGGGACGTGTGGCTGACACACAAAGGTCACATTTGCTCACGGCGAGTTGATATAAAAATATTCCAATTAAGACAATTAGAAAACAACATGAATAATTAGGCTTAAATCTGGATCCATCCAGGCTTGTGTAAACACAAATGAATTAGTGCCTGGTGTGGCAGTGGACATGCTGCTCCAAAAGCTGGACCCCGCTTTGTCCAGTAAAATCCTGATTTTACAAAGATTTAGGCACTGGAGGTAGAACAACAGGTCTCTGCTCAAATTTGCCCTCCTGGAAGTCCCCATCCCAGATTCCCCATAACTCTCCTGATCCCACAGCACAGCGTTTGTGGTTTCCAGGCTCTCTGCAGAGCTGTCCCCTGCTCTGCCTGGGCCTCAGTTCTGTGCCCAGAATGGCACTGAATGAGAGCTGGACCAAACCTGAGCCCTGTGAGCAACTCCCTGCACCGGGAATTTCAGAACAAACGATTCCTTCCCACTCTTCCCTCTCCCCTCTGGGTGCTCTGAGGCAGCCAAACCCCGCAGAGAGCAGAGAGCAGAGAGCAGGTGCAGCCCCCAAGCCTCCTGCCTCAGCGAAAAAAGCTGGAAGCTGCCACGTAAAAGAGAGAAAACTTTTCATTTGACTTGCCATTTTCACCCTTCCTGTTTTCTTTCTTCACCAGCAAAGACAACATCCAAAACCTCCCAAGGAGTCAGCGTTGAACAAGAAGCACAACTGGGAAAAGTCTCGCAGCTCCTTTCAGATAAAGAAGAAAATCCCTGCCCGTGTCTGTTGTGGGAGGAGCTGGCTTCAGGATGAGATCTGGTCCTGGCAGGACAACCCTCCATTCCCAGACCTGAGACAGACTTTTGGGCCATCCAGCAAATCTCCCAAAATTGATTTCACAGCTCTGCCATTCCTCCAACACTAATTACTAATAGAGACTAATTATCAGAACAGTGTGATCGCAGGCGTGGAGCTTTATCCTGTCGGAGTGGTTCCAATTACAGTGGCACCAGCAGGAGCTGCTTTGCCATGAGTCATGCAGGAAATCCCAGGATGGGAGTTCTCAGTCTGGGTGTCCCTGAGTGAAAAACATGGTTTGGTCCCTATCCCTGCAGGAAATCTGGGCCAGCAGCAACTGGAAATCAAATTTCCTAAGAGGTTACACTGTCAGCAGAGGCAACTGGAAGAGTGAAGGGCTGGACAATGCCAGGGACACCTCCCACTGTCCCAGGCTGCTCCCAGCCCCAATGTCCAGCCTGGCCTTGGGCACTGCCAGGGATCCAGGGGCAGCCCCAGCTGCTCTGGGCACCCTGTGCCAGGGCCTGCCCACCCTCACAGGGGGGAATTTCTTCCTAATACCTGATCTACATCTGCTCTCCTTCAGCTCAAAGCTGTTCCACTTGTCCGTGTCCTTTGGAAAAGTCCCTCTCCAACTCTCTGGAGCCCCTTTAGGCACAGGAAGGTGCTGTGATATCTCCCTAGAGCCTTCTATTCCCCAGGCTGGATCAACACTGAGCTGCTGGGACGCTGAGCTGGGACTGAGGGTGGCCCAAGGCAGCTCCTGCTGCTGTCCCAGGCACACACAGACCTGTGACGCACAGACAGCGACCTCCAGGGCCCCAAAGCACAGCAATCCATGGATAACGGGCATCTGGAGTGTTCCTGTGCACTCAGGCTGTGGAGCTATGGACCATCCAGACCTGTCTATTAAGAGATTCCCTCGGTTCAGTGCTGATGGCATCTCCTGCACCGTGGTGTCACACACTGGAACCACTGGAAAGCCACGTGTCCATCAAGGACAGTCCCACAGCACCCATCTGCAAGCCCAGCCATGCCAGCAACCTTCTCCTCAGCTCAGCTGAGCTAACAGACTGCAGAAAATACATTAGAACTCCCCAATAATAACAATAATAATAATAATAATAATAATAACAACAACAACAGCAATAATAATAATAATAAATTAATCCACTTTGAGTAACAATAAAGGGCTTTTCCTTAATTCTTAGTAACTCCTAAATAATTTCCAACCATTTTGGCCTTGATTTCAATTCCTGGTGTATGAAAGAAAAAAAAAATCAATTCCAGCTTAAAGCTTGTTAAAGTATTATTCTATCTGCAGATGTGATTAGAATGAAACGCATGAGGCTGGGTTTAATGGTCTTGCTCTCGTAACATCACTGGTTAATTAGAATCCCTTGGGGTCATGGCTGTGCTTATCCTTCACTCCCACCAGGAGACACCTCCCCAGTGTCTCACACCTCAAACTGCCACCCAACTCTACTCCTTTGGGACTGATACTGTCCCAAAAATGTTGATTTTTTCAAAAGATGCATTTCAGGCTTGGCAGAGCGACGGTTGTACTGAAATCTGAGTTTTCGGAGTGATGCTCCTTGCTCTTCATGGGGCACAGAACACTGGGAAAGGATGAGGCATTGCCAACAGGGAACATGCACCCCTCGAAACCCGGAGCTGTTTGTGAGGCCAACAGGAGGCAGGGTGGGACCCCTGCGTGTGACCAGGGGGCAGAGCCCGAGCAGCCCCTGCCCATCCCAATCCCACAGGTGGAGAAGGGCTGGGCAGAGCCCTGCAGGGAGTTCTCCAGCTCCCCTGCCCAGGGGTTCCTGTTCTCCTGGAACAATGCCACGGATTCCATGCTCTGTCTGACTCTCTCTGTGCCCTGAGAGGCTCTGAGCTCAAATACCCCACTGATGGTTCCTCACATCCCTCTTGGGGAAGAGGGATAACTCTGTCCTGCCCTTCCTGCTGTAAGATGGGGAAGTCTGTCAAGGGGGTGACAAGATCAGATTTTGGTAGTAGCTAAATACATCCCATAGGTCTGAGAGGGTCTTTGAAAGCCCCTTGGACTAACTCAGAGTTACCTGGACTATTTATACAAAGACAGCTTGAGTGGAATCAGGTTCCTTGGCTGGCAGGAGAACCAGGCTCCCACAGGGACCTCAGAGTGCCAAGGCAGCCCCGAGGGCAGGGCCAGAGCTCCTGCACACGGGACGGGACGTTCAGCACCTCAGACAGAACCACACAGCGAGACCAGCACAGGGCAGAGACCTCCCCGGGCTGCCCAGGACGAAAAGCTGCAGAGGTGGCTCAAACCATCATTCTCCGTGGGAGGCAAAGGCGAAGGACACTCATTTATAGAGAAAACAGCATCGTGTGACCTGAAAATGAGGTTGAAAATGAGGTTGTTTGTGGGGTTCTGTCCCTGTCTGGGTTCAGACACTGCTCTCCAAACAGCAGCTTTTAAATGAAGGTCTCTGCTCTCTGGTGTGGGTGGAATCACACATCGCTGTCCGAGGCACTAAGGTGGGAAGCAGTCGGATCATTTGGGACCAAAACAAGGTTTTACTCACATCCTTCTCCTGCTACCAAACACAGGAGTCAAGCTCACCTCAGCTTCCTCAAAGTTTCCTATAAGAAATATTAAACTTTGATAAAATTTACATCTAAATAAGAGTCCCCTCTGAAGGAAGAAGACTGATGCTGATGTGTGGAGCTGAAATAAGATTGACATTTGGAGGACGTGAAATCTTTTGGGAAGCCCTAAAATATCCCCTAAGTAGGTCAGCTCAGTGACCTGGATCTGTACTTTTAATACAGGAGTAGCCTACATTTGCTCCCACTGTTTGCTGAGGAACGAAGGTTTTTTGGGCTGTGGGTTTATTTTTAGTAGTTAAATGTGACCTTTGTAGGAGATCCTATAATAAGAACAACGACAGAGCTGGCCAGGGGTGAGTCACACCACATGCTTTGATTTAGAGCTGATAAACACACATCATTTACTCCCTGGTCATTTCTGGGAGAAACTTTGGTACAGGCAATTTTCACTGGAGAAATCAAGTCAATACTCTCAAATAGGGATTCCTTGATGGCAAAAAATATCCCTTGTCTTACAGGGTAATTAGTCATCATTTCCATCAGTGGAGAAGAGATTCTTTAGGATCGAAAATGAAAGAAGAAACCTGGGCAAGGCCAGAGGTTTCCCACTGCCTTGCCAAGCCTAGCTCAGATTTCAGCTATCCAGGAGTTTTTCCAATCAATCCCATAATAAACTCCCTTGTTTCTCCACTTTCCCCATTCTAAAACAGTCCAGACAAAGAAGTACAGAAAGGGTTGAGCTTCCTTCCTCCTTTGGGGTGTTCCTTACCCTGAGCAAACCCGCCTGGATCAACACTCCAAACCACACAACCCGGCCATGGGAGAAACTGCAGCCTGGGCTGGGAAAAGAAAGCTTTTATTCCTGTTTAACCACATCAATAATCCCCAGACTTCCCTGGGAATAAATCTGAGTTACCATACGCATCACCCTGCTGATCTAAATCCATGTGGGGTTCATGGAAAATCAATATTTGTGTGAATATTCTTCAGGCGAGGGATGGAATTAGTCACAAGATATTAAGTAAAAGATACGTGAAGCGATAAACGGAGTGGCTTCCCAAAGGACATTTTCCCTTCAGGCCCTCAGAGAAGATCTCGCTGGCCCAGGTTAAACATTCCAGCTCAGCCAGGGAGGCAGGAAAGTTGCAGGGACCACGGAGCTCTGGATCTGGCCTGGATCTCCAACTCCTCCAGTCCATAAAATCCCTGCTGCACAGGGCTGCGAGCAGCACATTTCACCCTCATTCATGGAACCATGGAATGGTTTGGGTTGGAAGGGCCCTCAGAGTTCATCCACTCCCTGCCCTGAGGCTGCTAATCCAACCTCCAGGGAGACCTTTCACTGCACCATCCAAAATTCACTGCAGCTGCCATGGAAGACACAGCTCCCACCTCCTCTGCTCTGGAGAAGCAATCTGGCACTGGTTGTCCCTTTCCTAGGCCACAAGTAAATGCCTTGAAGTGGGATTGGATCCATCAGAACTGGTTATTTCCTTGGATGACTCTGCCAGCAGGTCTGGCAAGTTTGTGGCAGACCACACTGCACGTCACCTCCACGCTGTTTTCTGTGCTATCCAAGGACTTTGCCATTTCCCCCTCTTTTCCTGCTTTTCCACCAGCTCCAAGAATCTGCCCTCTTTTCCTGTCTGTTCTTTGACAGCCAGCTGGTGGCTGCCAGAGAGATGATGAGTTTTAGGTAAGGAGCACACAAAAATAATCCCTCCTTCAATGTGTTCCCACAGCACAGACCTGAAACGTGCTTGAAACCTCTCCCTGTGCCAGGGGCAGCACCCAGGGAACGGCTGGAGCTGTGTCAGGGCAGGTTTAGGTTGGAGATCAGGGAAAGGTTCTTCCCCCAGAGGGTGCTGGGCACTGCCCAGGCTCCCCAGGGAATGGGCACAGCTGTGGCTGCCCCTGGATCCCTGGCAGTGCCCAAGGCCAGGCTGGACATTGGGGCTTGGAGCAGCCTGGGACAGTGGGAGGTGGCCCTGCCATGGCAGGGGTGGCACTGGATGGGCTTTAAGGTCCCTCCCAACCCAAGCCAGTCTGGGATTCTGTGATTATGACATCAGAGAGGGAGCACCAGTGCCCCGTGCAGCCAGGGAAGGATGGGATTTGTCTCCACAGGACAATTCAGATTTTGGGGGCAGTGAGTCCCACCCAAGTGACAGGAGGCAAGGGTTTGGGAAGGAAACATCACGCAGGGTCAAGTCCTCTGATGCCTCTGGCTACATCACCAGAAAGGATCCAGAACGCCCTCAGCCTTGCTCTGTTCCAGCATGACTCCACTTTGTCCTCTTCTCCATAACAGCTTTTTAATGGTCCATCAATTATCTGGAAAATCTCACCCTTGCAAGCTTTGACTTGGAGGAAAAATGCTGATGTATTGATGTTTGTTAATAGAACACATCAGATGAGTAAATCAGTCTGTTAAAGGGATATTAAATGGGAGAATGGTTTCCCTCATACTTTAAATGAATAGAAAAGTCTTTAAATGTCAATAACATTATGCAAACATCTTGGGAGTTGACTTAAAAACTGGATTTATTTGTGTATTTGATAGAAATCTATCCTAAGGTAATACAACCAAAACATGAGCTTACATCTGGCTTCACTTTTTCATTTATCCATGGAAAGACTGACAAAACAGGACCCAAAAGGGGTGATAAGGTGCTTCTTCTTTCCCCTCCCTGCCAGGCTTTTTTGGTTTGCCCTCCGACTGCTTTTATCTTCAAAGTGTCCCAGAAAAGCAGAGCAATGTCAGAACACAGACTCGGTCCCAGGTAAACAAAGGCAGCCAGGAGCCTGACTCACTTCTGGCTACGATGTGCAAGGTTTGTATTTATGCTGGCAAGTCCAGGAGGAGCAGTCCTGCTGGTTCCAGTGGCACTCAGGGCATCTCAGCGTGAACTGTACCATCCAAACGCTGATGCCAGCGTGGTGAGCAGGGTCTGGCCACGCTCTGCTGCAGCACAGGCGGCTGTGGTGCCCTTAGGGCTTTATTGGAGCTAAAGGCCAAAAGAGGAAATCTTTTGCTCTAACAAACACCTTTCCCTAAGGTGGACTGGGAGTGGACATCTGGGGTGATGCTGCCCCTCTGCCCAGCCCTGGAGGCACCTCTGGAGTGTCCAGCTCTGGCTCCTCAGCCCAGCAGGGCCAGGGAGCTCCTGGAGCGGGGCCGGCGGAGGCTGAGCAGCTGAGGAAGGGCCTGGAGCAGCTCCGTGCCCAGCACAGGCTGAGGGAGCCGGGGCTGCTCAGCCTCGAGAGGAGCCCCAGCTGAGAGGGGGCCTCAGCCCTGGGTGGCGCCTGAGCCCGGCAATTGCCCTGCCCAGGAGGCAGAACTGCTGCCCTGGGCAGGGCCCGGCCCTGAGCAGAGCCCAGAGAGGCTGTGGGGTCTCCTCGCTGGGGATATTGCAGAGCTGTGGGCACACACTGCTGTGCCCTGGGCTCTGGGATGGCCCTGCTGGAGCGGGGAGTGGCACCAGATGGGACTCACTGAGGTCCCTTCCAGCCTGACCCATCCTGGGACTCTGGGATCTGTAGCACACCCTATAATCTCAAAATGTAACTTAATTTCAGATCATTCCTAATAAGCAAATTTTGTCTTGAATTATACTTCCATGTCTTTGTGTTTGAGAAATCATGGAATAACACCGTGGCTTCGAGTTGAGCCCAAGGTGAGGCACGATCCACCTCACCAGGAACTGCCTCTGCCAGGGTCTGCTCTTGTTCTTGGGCCCTCCTAGACCCAACCTCTTGTGAGGACAACTTGGGCTTCATCCCTGTCTTTTGTCATCTAAAAGTGAGGTGTCTCAAGGCGGTTTCTGGATCCCTCCCACCATCCAAGGAAAAAGAGAGGCATCTCCAGAGTACCCAGAAAGCCTCAGGGTGTGGTGCATCACCTCCTGGAGGTGCCCAGCTCCTGATCAAAGCAGAGGTGGCTGAAATCTTGGATCCTGCCATTGGGATGACAACTTCAGCCTTGAGCTGGAGCCAGAATTTCTTCACATATGTGGGAAATTATTCATTTCTTATCTCATTTCTTAATGAAATGCTGTGACCTTTGGGTAGGTGACATGAAGTCAGCACAGACTTTGATTCCATGCAGTGGAGAGGCCACAAAGGAGTTGTGACAGTGTCTAAGGATCCAAATGTGTTTGATTGCTGCATTCCTGGGGCTCAGCACAAATCTCTGTGTGAAAATTAGGAGACAAATTATATCTCTCTGCTGCATCTCCACGACAAACAGAATTTGTGCATTGATTGCACCTTGATTTTGTTTGATTCAAGAGTTTCAGGTAAATGGGATCTGTTTATTTAAGTAAATTATAAGTTTTTGGGAATGAGCTCAGTTTAAGAGGTATCTAAATTTAGCTGTAGTGGTAAATACTTCTAATAATGCCCCAATAGAAACAATTTTCTTCTGTATTCCCCAAACTCCAAGGTAACTTCTTCAGGAGCTCTTTGGACGGCCCATTTCTCCTGGAGTTAAGGTTGTGACAGCCTCATAAGTGTGTTGATCACTATCACAACTCCTGATTAATCTTGGAAATGGTGAGCAATTCCAGCAGTAAACAGCAAAGCTCTCCAGTAATCTGCTGACTGTTACCCTGCTGCAGTGGTTGGGAAAGTCCCCTCGGAAACTAAAGCTGGATTTCAAAGCCACGCCATTCACTGAGGCAAATGTGACTTTCAGCTGGTTGGACTCAAGCTCTGGAGCTGCTGATAGGAAGGAAACCTAATTAATGGGGAGTTAAAGAGAGTGATAACAGTTGAAGTGGGATTAGTGGTGTGGGCTTTCACCCTTAGTTCTCTGTGGGCGTCCTGGAGAAATAATCCATTATTGGAGCAAAAGACAGGATCCAGGCATTCCATTTCATTTGAATGATACAGTTTGGAGTCTGCCCTAAAGAAATATCTGAAGGAATAGCTGCCAAAACTCCTGGGGAAATGAGTGTCCAGTGATACTGAGCATCGCAGGAGCTCAAAGTATTCAGGACGTTCTCAGCTCCCAAATGACAAGGTGTTTTCTCCCAGAGAGGTGGCTGGGAATCTTTTAATTGCAACGAGGGGGAATAAAAATGTTATGGAGTCGTAAAGCTTGCAGCTCCAGATGGAGCAGCTGGCACAGCAGGGACGGGGACATCAGGCACAGCTGCCACTCCCCAGCATCCTGTGTGTTCAGAACCAGACCCGGGGACGTGAGGCACCAGCCCTGCACGTACAGTCCTTGAAGGACCTACAGTGCCTGAGCTCATTTTAACTCCCCTCGCACCCAGGATGGACACTGGGCTCTGCACTAGACAATTCCATGACTTTTTTTAGCGATTGTGGCATTACAGAAGGATTTTATAAACCCATCAACCCTTCAAAACCAATGTCCTGCAGAGGGCACATCCCAGAACCAGCCCTTGCTGTGACCATGTGGTCGCAGGAGGGAAATGACTGAAAATGCTGCACTCAAACCTTTCTGAAAGCCCAGTGCCTGTGCTCATTCTGGGAAGGAAGGGCAGAAGGGAAAGAATTAAACCCATTCCACTGCTCCTTGTCCAAGTTCTGATGGGAGAAGGGATGTGGCAAGGAGTGAGCAGAGGGCTGGTGATCTGCCTGGCTCCAGAGACCTTCACACGTCCTTGGAGTACACAAAGGAACTCTCCTGATTATTCTGGATAAATCTAAATAAATCAATACCAAGCAGCACACAATGACCCCGGGCTGTGCCAGGAGGAAGATTAGCAGGAGTCACTGGGAACAGCCTCATCTTTGCTCTTTGCTCTTGACAAATCTCTGACAGCAGGCACCAGGTCCTGCCTGTGCCTCGAGGGGAGGGGACTGAGAGGAGGATCTGCCTGTGGCTAAACCTTCTGCCAAGGCAATGAGAGGAAATATCAGCTCATTTTCCTCAGCCGTGCCCCTGTCTGGGAGCTGAACATTTGTTTTGCTCATAGGCAGCACCGTGCCATGGCTCCCAGGCCTCACTCCCACTGCTGGGCTTTATTGGCTGTTCCCACCCACTGACACCGGGACATCCTTCCCTTCCCTTCCCTTATCCTGAATTTCGAACGAGCCGAGCTCAGGGGGCTCTTTGGGCTCCGTGTGACACTGCAGCTGCTGCCTCCCTCAGGAGGCTGGGGACAGCCCGTGTGACACTCCCACAGCAGCTCCTGTCACTGCAGAACTGCCCTTTCCCTTCTCCCGAGCACAGTTTTGGTTCCACTGGACACCACTGCCAGGAGACCCTCCCATCCTGCTGGCTGGGCAGCAAATCCCTCATTTCTCTTCCCCTGCTGTCTCTTCTCCCAGCTGGGAGCTCAGCCCCACGCAGCAGCGGGATGCAGGAGAGAATTGGAAGGGTAAAAGTGAGAAAACTTGTGGAGAAAGACAGTTAATGAAAGAAATAAAATAATAAATTGTAATGAAAAGGAAAATCATGAAGAGAGGGAAATAAAGCCCAAATGAAAGCAGTTGCTCATCACCAACCAACAGATGCCCAGCCAGCCCTGAGCAGAGCCTCCTCTCCAACTTCTCCTTAGTTTTGTTCCTGAACACGACCTCATATTGCCAAGCATTGGAAGGGGCTGCCAAGGACAGGGGTGGAGTCACCACCTCTGGAAGTGTCCAAAAAAATGTGTGGATGTGGCACTTGGGGGCACGGCTCAGTGGTGAACACAGTGGTGGGGCTGGGTTGGACTTGATGATCCTAAAGGTCTTTTCCAACCTTAACATTTGTATGATTCCATGGGGTCTGGGGTCAGTGGGGGTCAGCTGGGACAGCTGGGACAGCTCCTTGTCCTTCCAGCCTGGTCCCTTGGCCGTGTCCACCCTGCTCAGCAGGGACTGACCCCTCCCAGTGACCAGCACTGCTCCAGGACAGATCAACCCCAGCCTGGGGCGGCTCCTGGGAACAGCAGCTCCACCCCAGCCCCATCAGCACCCACCAGCCTCCTGAGACACTCGGCCCTGTGCCCAGGTGCCATTTGGGAACAAAAGGCTTCAGGGCTTGAGACACACCCGGAGGGATCTGCGCGGATCCTCCCGCTGCAGCATCAGCACATGGAATTACAGGTACCAGGAGAAATAAATTGCCTGAAGCCAGGGCCTTGCCAGGGCTGCTTCCTATCGCTCTTTCGGATTTTGTGTATCAGGAGCTCGAAACTCTCACCCATTCAGTGTGAACCTAATGCACGAGGGACAATCTCTTTTCTTCCAGATACAACCTCTCCCATCCAGCAGAGGTGGCAGGACAGATTTTCCTTTCAAACTAGTCCAAACCTCATGAAAAATCCATGGAAAAAGAATGAAATCACCACAGAATGATAGCCAATGGCTAGGAATCAAGTCCTTGCCCAAGAAGACAGAGCCAGTGCACAGTGCCTGACTGACTACGTGCCATAAACCCACAGAAATACATAAAAATAATAATAAAAAAATAATAAAAAAATAATAAAAATAACAATAATAATAATAATAAAATAATAATAGTAATAAAAATAATACCATCTTCCTCTGCCTGCATTATTCTGTCTCAGCTGTTACACACACTAACGAGGACTTCCAGTTGTATAAATACAACGTGTTCTCTACTAAGTATATTATTTGTAGGTTCTCTAATAAATCAATGTTTTATGCAAGCAGAACCCTCAATGTTAGCAAAAAGTGCGCTCTCATCCCCAGCAGCTCCCAAAACCCTGCAATGCAGCCTTTTATTATTTCTGTAAAAGGAAAAAAGGAAATCAATAGAGACTCCTCGTGCGTAATCCTCAGCGAGATTAGCACTTTGTCAACCTCGGGTATAATCTCCTGGAAAGCAAAAAGGAGAAGGGTAAGAGGGTGAGGGGGAGGGAGAAAAAGGAAAGAAGTCACAGGGAAGCCACAAAGTGGGGATTTGTTGGGGGTGTTCCCTGTGATTCTTGAGAAGAATATTTCGAAGGTGACTCTGGTCTGCTCCCCTTGGTGCCCAGAAATCCTGGAGATGCCTCAGGCAGCTGTTGGAATATTTAGATTGTCACTGGAGGAGAAACCTCCCAGTTGAGCAGTAAAGCAGCAGAGTTCCCTGTTTTAAAAAGGGATTTAGGACCTAAAGGCTAAAGTCAGCCCAGGCTGGGTAGTGCTAAGCATCGTTGCCTCATGCCATGGTCGAGGGTGGCCAGTCCTGGATGGGGGCCTGGAGATCTCCGTGGGGACCTGCCAGGAGCCACAGGGATGGCATTCCAGGTGAAAAATCCACAAGCAGTGTGCAAGCTGTGAGTAATGGACCAAGGGAAGGACAGGGAGGGACAGGAATGCACCAAACTCTGTGTGAGGGGCAGAATTTGTCGTGTTGTGTCGTGTCAGCTGTTCCCCACCCCTCTGCAATCACCCCAGGGTTAAATTCACACGGGAGCTGCACCAAGACGCAACCCCAAATGTGAGAAAGAGGGAGAAATAATATGAAAGGATCAAAGACGTGGACAGAAAACGAGCGGAGAAGGTTGGAATCACAACAAACAACTCATTGGGAATCATCACTCAATTCAGGCCAGAATTAAAGAATGCTGCAAAATAATTGGGGCAGGAGAGAAGGGTGGGGACAATGCTCCATGGAAAGAGCTGGAATCACTGGCAGAGGGAGGAGCAGAGCCCATGGATGGCACCACTGGCATCTCGCACAGCTCAGCAGTGGCAGCAGCAGCTCCTCAAGTGCAGGTGCCCAGAGCAGCGGCTCTGCTGCCGAGGAAGTTCCCCCTCCCAAACTGCGGTTCCTGGAAAGCACGGGAAGCGCAGGA
>NW_008238660.1:843670-848951 GCF_000691975.1 Corvus brachyrhynchos
GCAGACGCACCCCCCCAGGGGCAGGTGCCCAGAGCAGCGGCTCTGCTGCCGAGGAAGTTCCCCCTCCCAAACTGCGGTTCCTGGAAAGCACGGGAAGTGCAGGAGCAGAGCTCCGAGCCGGAGTTTAAACAAACAATCCAGCAGCTGCTGCTGTTCAGCTGCTGAGATCCTCGAGAGGGGCCGCTGCCTTTTAGCCCTGTCTTCCTGATAAAACCATCCCTGGCTCGTGCTCAGCTCCACCTGACAGCACAGAGCCAGGAGTTTTATCACAATTCCCTCTTTCCATGCATAATTTATTGAGAAAAATGTAAATGAACCTTCAGTTTTTCCTTGCAGTTCCTCTCACACGAGCTTCCTTTCGCTTACTGCTGTGGAAATGGCCTCCCAATAAAGCCAAGTAATCTCTTTGTGAATAAATAGATATTGCCAGTAACTCTCCAATCTCTGGGGCTGATTTTCATGCAGTTCCCATTTCACCTGACAAATGTAAGGCTTGATGTAAAACAGTCAGGGAGAACTGAGGGTGCTTCATGAAGAATTTGCATTCTGTAGACCTTCCCAAGTTACCCCTGAGGAGCTGCAGTGAGCAGATAACGAATACTGCCAGGTAATCATCCATCCAAGCCTAAGACTTCTTTCCAAAAGTTACTACAGCCCATTAATAATATTTAATAAGCGTGACTTTTATTGTTGGATGGAACTCATTTGTTCCACATAATAATGGAAAAATGGGTGTGCTGGTTTTGCTTCCGGTGCCTCTGTGCTGAAGCTGGAGCTGAAGGTTTAACACACTCCACAGAGTGCTGATGCCACAGAAATGAGGCTCCACTTGAGACCTGAATTGCTAAAGAGATGAGCTCCTTTCTCTTCAGTGGCTGTGCAGAAGAATAAGCTCCTCACTGTTAGACAGCCTAGTGGATGAGTAAATTCTCTTGTAATTTTTGCTCCAGATCTGTGGAATTCCCCAGACCAACAAACGTTATTTATTGAGCTCCTGACGCCAGGGTTCTGGACTCCTTACATAAAACTAGCAATAAAACCTTCAAAAATCTCATTAAAAGATTAGCCTGCTATCACCAGCAGCTGGGGCATTGCAGAGGAGTGTGCTGAGCTCCCAGTGTGAGGAGGTAGAGGAAAACCTGGGCAAAATTCCGCTCTCAGCACATTCCATCAACAAATGCTGCACAGCTGGGACGAGGCTCCGAAGGGATGCACATCACCAGGTATTGGCTATCTAGAAACCAGGAGCTGATGTTCTCCTTACAGCCTTCTCCAGCTGCCACTTCTGATTAGATGAATGTCCCGTTTTTATCTCCTCACTGAAGGGGGCACCTTGGCTCCTGATTCAGCCTCGGCTGGATTTGGGCACATTGGGCAAATTGCTGCAGTTCAGTGGTGATCAGGCAGGTCCTGATCCCCGAGTCCTGCACAGCTCTGGCTACAGCAGCTGCGTTTGGTGTTAGTTCTGGCCTTGTCTTGAAAGCCTCCAGAGATGGAGGAACTTCCCGGTCACGTTAGGTTTATTTATTTATTATATTAATTAATTAATTAATTAATGTATTTATTATATAGCGGCCATTCCAGTACCTAAAGGGGCCAGAGAGGAGCTTTTAACAAGGGCCTGGAGAGACAGGACAAGGGGGAATGGCCTTAAGCTGGAGGAGGGCAGGGATGGATGGGATATTGGGAAGGAATTGTTCCCTGGGAGGGTGGGCAGGCCCTGGCACAGGGTGCCCAGAGCAGCTGGGGCTGCCCCTGGATCCCTAGTCAATTTTGGGATTCTGTGGTGCTTTCCTGAGCTGAGCTGGTTTCTCTCTGTCTGCCTGGGCTCAGCTATCAAAGAAACTCTTTATTAGATCTGTCATCTCAGCTCAGCTCACCTGATAAGTGTGTGCTCTATATTCAGTATTTTCAGTGCTGTCTGAATCCCTGATTTCTTTGTGGAATAAAAGCAAATTTTCTCAAATCAAGGAATTATTCAACTCTTATGTTCACAATTTTCTCTTCCTTCATGGCTGATTGGTTGAAATTCAGAGCAGAGCTGTGCTGTCTCACTGGGGTTGTTTGCACACATCTCCTGATGCACCACTTCAAAACCACAAATGAAACAATGAAGTTTTTGTCAGCACTGGGGTACCTCGAGTTCAGCAGTGAATGTTGATGTCTGTTCAAACACTGTTCCTTGTTTAGTTTCCTGTCCAATACTCAAAACCAAATTCTTAAAACCACTTTCCTATGGCTTCAGCTGATAAAAGGCAGGTAAAAAGAACACCTGGAAAACTGAGGAGAAGCGTTGTCATGAGTACAGCCGAAGAATTTTAATTCAACAGTTCAAATAAATACCTGCAGGCACTTTGCTGTTGCCTGTCATTGCTCCCTGAGCTCAGTGCCAGCCTGCCTTTCATCCCCCTGCTCTGCAAAGGACTGGAATTTCTCCTGGGAGGTGTGGTCACACTTTCCAAACGAAGTTAAAGTTAGCTTGGACAACTTTTGAGGCTTATGTAAGGGAAGTACTTCGTTGTCTTTTCCTTGTTCTTAGCTCCTGCAGGACACAAACAGTATCAACACCAGGATTCCAGCAGCATCCGTGTTATTGGTAGGATAAAGCACTGTTTTGGTAGGAATCTCAAACTCCTCAGATGATCCCCAAATCTTTGGGATACAAGATTCACACAGAAATGAGCACTGGGCATTGCAGCGTGTCCTGGGTTTTTATGGGATCGTGGCAAAGTCCCCGTGAGTCCCCTCAGCGACCACTGGGACACAGTGAGGCTGCAGCAGATGGGGGGAATTATCAGAGGATTTTATGAAAAGGGACATGAAAGGGGATATTGGTGTGCCAGGTGGCTTTGTCCAGAGGAGAGGATACCAAAAGCCTTAAAATAAGTTTTACAAGATAACCTTATCTCGAGATAACCTTGTCTTGAGATAACCTCGAAGGGATCTCCTCAAACTTCTCCTTTGTGGACCGGTGGCGAGTTCCCCAATTTAACCTCTCATTGTAGCTGCTCCTGGGTCATTTCCTGCCATGCCAAAAAAACACCCAGCAGAAGGAAAGCACAAAGTGACCCTCAGTTTCAGCAGGTTTAGCTAAAATCCTCCTTAATTCTCATGCTGGGCCTGAAGCCCCAGTGGACAAAACTCCAAAGGTTCTTAAAACACTTGGTGGGAAGGAGGTTAAGGTTTTAAGGTGCTAATAAATGTGGGATCGCTCCTGGCAAAATGGTGTTGTTTGTCTCCTCTACTCCAGCTGACACTGGCACTTCAAGTCAGGAAGTTGATGGATTAAAGTCAAGAAATGCTCTTTTTTCATCCCGAGCACCATAACTTGCCTGTGGCTCAAACATTTTACTTACCCACCCTCTCTGCCCTCAGACAAAACTGACCCCAGCTCACCACGGAGCCACATTCATAGCACAGAAACTTGAGCCCCTCTGGGCCACATCATCAAATTAATCTGCATTCAGATGAGGGCTGGACCTTGAAAGGTCGAAGCAAACAGCTGCTGATGTGACTGAACATCTGGCTCGGGTCCCTCATGTTCGAGGAACGTCCCCAGCTCACTCAGAGCTGTGCTGGCACCAGTCCCTGTGGGATCCCCAGCACATCACCAAGACCTTCGAGACCAAAGGCACCATTTTCCCCTCCTGAAGGTGGCTGTGGCTCCAGGACTGTGACTCATGTCTGCAAATTCCACATAAACAGCCCTTAGGTCACTGTGTCCCTGTGCCCCCGCCAGGCACATCTGCTGTCCCTCACACTGATGTCACTGCGGCCTGAGGGTGACATCCACACCCAGCTCAACATCCCCCAAAGGACAGGGCTGCTCTTCTGCCCTGCCACACCTCTGTCCCCTCAAATGAGCGAGTTATAGCCAGAGAAAACTCACTCTGTTCCTGTGGACTCAGCAAGGCTCATCCTGACCCAAGATTCCCGTGGTTCTGTAGCCTGGCTGATGGAAAATATCTCAGGAGACAAAGGACCTGCCAGTCTCTGGGAAATGGCAGATCCTGGCTTGTTCTCTGGGTTACAGAAGGGAAGATGAGAGAGCAAAAATGCAGCTGTGTGTTAAACTAGGCAGGGAAATAGAGAATTTTAATGATTTTCTTGTCCTCGTTGTTGCTTCGCAGTCCCAAAAACATCACTCTCCATTTTATCCCCACTGCATAAACCTTTCCTCTCTCCATCACTCACATTCCTTTGCATCCCTAAATCACAGACCTACAGAATCACACAAGGTTTGGGTGGGGAGGGACCTTAAAGCTCATCCAGTTCCACCCCTGCCATGGGCAGGGACACCTCCCACTAGCCCAGGGTGCTCCAAGCCCCAATGTCCAGCCTGATCCTCTAAACCAGTTGAACGTTGTAGTATGAACTGTTTTCCACTGCAAAAATTACTTTCATTGAAATCTTCATTAAAAAACGCCAAGATTGACTAAGATTATGTGTTCTTAACATGGGCTAGAGGGGTATTTTGGTGTGTCACGTTTGTGGGAAAAGGAAAAAGTGACCTTTGGGCAGCTCAAAGATCCACATTAAACAACCTGGAGTTAAGGAAGGGGGGACCTATTGCTGATGAGGAGGGGGAAATGACTCCCTAAACATGGAAAGGAGCAGCTGAATCCTGGACTCCCTGGCATCAGCTCAGGTGAGAACCAGTGAGGAGAGAGAAAGAACAAACTTTAGGAGATAACAGACCACTGCACTTAACTTTGGGGCTTGCTAATTGGTGAGAGAAATAAGTTCAAGTCTATCATTAATATCTGGAGAAAATAACTTGATGAACAACACCGTGGGTGGCAATCCTGTCAAAGTTTTGATCAACGTCGATCAAAACCAATTTGTTGAGAAGAAGCAGCCAGTGTGGGTTTAGGAGGAGGAACACACCGAGCCATCGGTTGAAATGATGCCAGAAAAATGAAAAACCATCTTTTAGAGACGCCAAGGGCCACTCAGCCCAGCACTGAGAGCCCTCTTCCCGTGGCTCCGAGGACTGGCTTGTGCCACTCCCTGCAGTGCCAGCAAACCGGGCTGGGATAAAGGTTCCTGCTGTGGAAAGGGAGCAGGAGTCCCATGGTAATGCTTAAATTGCTCAGTGCCCTCGGGCTAGACCACATCACTCAGAATCCATTCGGTTGGAAAAGATTCCCAAGCCCATCGAGGCCAAGCCGTGCCCGATGCCTGCCTTGTGCCCAGCCCAGAGCACTGAGTGCCACCTCCAGGAATTCCTTGGACACCTCTCTGGGCAGCCCCTGCCAAGGCCTGAGCACCCTTTCCATGG
>NW_008238660.1:849002-859819 GCF_000691975.1 Corvus brachyrhynchos
GCTGTCCACCCTGAGCCTGCCCTGGCCCAGCCTGAGGCCGTTCCCTCTCCTCCTGTCCCTGTTCCCTGCCAGCAGAGCCATCACTGGTGGCACCCTCCAAAGCCCTTTCTGGCCAGAGATGGGTGCAGGACCCCACAATGGAGGCAGAGCTGTGGAGCAAAGGGTGCTGCTGGCCCAGCCCGCGGCAGGAAATGTCACCCAGATGGCTCCAGACTGGTGTGGGATCCCAGCAGGGAAGTGAGCCTTCCCAGAAACAGCTTTTCCTCAAAAAAACGTGGATGTCTTCAAACTGATGCTGCTGGTGGGAATGTACCAGTGTCAACACATTCCCAACCGGGAAACACTCTTGGCACCTCCATGGAATCTCTAGCCAGAAGTCAGAGCGAAGCTGAGAGCTGGGACTTGAACTTGTGGTGAGGACATTGGCTCTCTGTGGGGACATGGAGGCGGCAATTTGAAGGAAATCACAAACCCAGCTCAGCCTCAGCCCCTTTTGTGTCCAAAGTGAGAACAGCCCTTGCCAGCTCGTTCAGAGGCTGAGGTTGAGGAGCTCAAGACGGGTCCATTGGGGAAAATTGTTCCACGTTGTGAATTTACATTTCTCTCCATTCGCAATGCCAGCTTCCCTTCATTCCAGTTTAGTATTCCAGATTTATGCAACCAAATTTCTTTGATCTTAACCAGCTCACAAAAGCTTTCAAGATGCTTCGCCTTTGGAGCCTTTGAGGGGGAGTTGCAGCAGACAAGTTTGGGGGATGGATGTGCATCTTTGAGCAGCTGTGACCGCAGGGTCCCTACTGCAGTGGCTGCTGGGCCACTCCTGCTCCTCTAAAGGAGATCTCTGTCACTGGCCTGTGCTCCCTGCGGGGACCACAAACTGCTCAAACAAAGCTGCAACATCTGAGGATTGCTCACCACAGGAAGAGGCATTTTTTCAAGGAGGAGCCGTGTGTGTTTAATGAAAACCCCTGAAGAGATCTGGGGTCATTCCACAGAATGAGCAAGTTCAAACCTGGGAATAAAGGGATTAATTCACCGAGGAGGAAGTCAGAACCTTTCACAGCGAGAGAGGGACCCTGCATCACCCCTGGAATGCTAATTACACTGGGATAGCTAACTTGTCAAAACACTGGGGGCAGACAGATTTTCAAAGCCAAGAGTTGGCCAAGGTCAAACATCTCGAGCCAGGTACTTTGCCCAGAAGCTGCAGAGGAAATACAGCTCTATAAATACGGTTATGGGAGTGTGAGGCAGGTGTTTGCACAGAAGTTGCACAGCCATGGGGATTGTCCCTGTACTGGTGGTGCCTCGGGTGCCCTGTGGCTGCACTGGAATTAACCCTGCCTGTCCTGATGGATGTGGATGGGAATCCATGTCTGAGATCTGCTCTGGTGCTGTGGAAGAAAAAGGAAAAGATGCAAAATATGACTGATGAATTCCTTTATTCTGAGTCATACTCCACTGTCACCTGTCCAGTGGGGTCAGCCAGCACCAGGCTGCGCTCACAGACCAACAGCCAAGGTTAGGGTGATGTAGGGAGGAATCTGAGCTCTCACATCTGCATCCTTCAAGGAGTGTCCAGCTCAAGAGCAGCTTTACTGCTCAGCCTGGGTCTCACCTGCGCTGCTTTACACGGCCCAGGGGGCTGGGTGTGCTCTGGTCAATGTTTCACCCTCTCAGATTTATGTCCTTTGAACCATCTAAAAGGGTTTTGCTTACATCCTCTCAGCTCAAGGACATTTCCTACCAGGTCCTTGCAGGGAATTTAAAGCCACAGGTCATGGTAGCTGCAGGGCAAATGTGAGCATCCAAAAAAATTACAGCAACATCAAGGAAACTCTGAATATTTCATGACTTTCTATGAGCTGAACAATGGAAAAGGACAAACTGGACCTCACACCTACACACCAGTGTGGTTAGGGAAGGCATGACCTGCTGTGACACAGGATTGCTATTTTCTAAATATTTATTAATATGGGCTGGAGGAGAAATTGGAACAGAAGAGGTGTGAACCTGTCCTCACTACAGGATCTGTCCCAGACATTGCGTAATTTGGTTTCATAACAGACTCAATAACAAGTGTGGGGAAGAATAATCACAAGTCATGTGGGAAGGGTGCAAAAATGTAAAAAATAAATAAAATATCCATGTTGATGGTAATAGCAATGACAATGTACAGCAGGAGCCACGAAGCTGAGGGTGCCTGGGAGTCCCAGGTGTGCTCGTGGGGGCTACAAACCCTGTGCTCCAGCCCCTCTAACTTCATGGTCGTGAGGATTGGATGATTTCTGCTGTTTGGGGGACCTTTTGCAGCCTGGCACTGAAGCAGATGCTTCAACACAATCCAGTGTTTTCTGGAGTAAATCCTACTGTTAACAGAGAGCCTTGATTTTGCCAGACCACCTCGCTAGATCACGACCAATTAATTTGGTGGAAAGCCCATTCATTTGCAAAATTAGCGGCTAAGGCACCTCAACAGAAAAATAAGAATGTGGGCAATGAACTAAACAAAATGCAGAGCATTCTGCAAACCAACAATCAAGGGATTCTGGAGCCTACTTTGCTGTAAAAAAGCACTTTATCAGTCAGGATATGCTTTAGCAATAATGACACTCTATGAAGCTCATAATATATTCCCAATTCAGACCATCCTGGCCAGCAGAGAGCCAGAGTATTCTACAGCTCAGTGAGATTAGAATCCCAGGAATAGGAGGTGCTGAACATTCATTCAGCTCCATCTCCCACTCCTGACTGTGATCTCTGCTCAGATTCTTGAAGTCTACTTTTAATTAATATGAGTTGTTGCTTAATATTCAGCCTGAAATTTCATTGTGCCTCCCTCTTTCCTTTTTGGAGGCAGCTGAATATTCACTGCCTAATGAATTTGCATTAATCCAGGAGAAGTTTTTCTCATGAAATGAGGCTGGATGAGGGCTGGCATCATAAAGTCACCCCAAGACAGAGTGGCAGTGAGTGGAGCTGTCTCATGAACGTGAGTGTCCTTTATTTTCTTTCTCCAGCAGCCCCAGAGCTCTTAGACCCTCCCAAATCTCTCTCCCATGGCAAATAGATTGTGACAATCTCTACCAGAAGGGGAAGGAAGGAGGCTGGAAAGGTTTCCATAGTGACCAGTCCATCACCAGAGTCTGTGATGGAGGTGAAATCCCTGAGTTTCCACCACTGTGGATGTCCTGTGGTTATTCATGTTCAGGTAGCTCCAGTGCTGGGAGCTCAGGGGGGACACTGAGGTGAAAAATCAAAGAACCTCACCCTGGAGTTCACTTCCACCTCCACAGAAAGGAAAGATCCTCAGTGAAACCAGAACCTCTGAGAAGATTCATATTTTGGTGTGCTGGGAATGAGGGATGAGGGACACAGGAGGTGCTGGGACATGGTCTAAGCCAAGCCCCCTCTGAGAGGAGGAAAAGTCTGAGTCAGGACTGCCTGGAAAGGGTCGTGGCAGCAAACAGGAACATCTTTTTCTTCAGGAAAGGTGATCATGTAGGATTTCCATTCTCTGAAATCACTGGACCTGATTCCAACAGGACTCCCTCCAGCTTGGCTTCCTGTCCAAACTGGGGCCAGGAACAGCTGAGGAACCCCATGGTGGATAATTATCAAACAAAGTGCCGGAGGAAAATGTTCTCTTGGAGCTGCATCAATTATGGGGAGTTGGCTTGAGCTCTGAGAGATAACAGAGCATGACCCAGAAACGCCTCCCATGTGTGTCAGGTGCAGCTTACATAAGCTTCCCAAGGTAGTTTGTAAACAAAAAAAAAATAAATAATGGACACACAACATGTGTGGGAAGCACGGGTATCCCATGGAATGGGAGCTGCGGGACAGCGGAGGTCACTCAGGTTCCCCTAATTGCCAGTTTGATCCCAGAGTGCACTTGCAGGAGCTGGGACGGGAATGACGTTTCCTTTCTCCGTCCTGACTCTTCCTGCTCCCCGTTACCCCACTTTAGGTGGTTTGCATGGGAATTGTTCACAGAATAATCTCCTGGGAAGCTTTTCTCTTGTCTGTGCTGATAAAAACGCACCATCTGCGAGTGTTGTGATGAGTCAGTGAGGGAGAATGGGCTCAGATGGGGCCAGCACAGCTCCACCTGGGAATGTGCTACTCCAGGAGTGGGAACGAGCTCCGTCTGCGTGCAACGCTGGCATTTGCAGCAGGAAGTGATAACAGGCTACATTGACAGCCCTCCTCATGAAACATGATTTGCTATTCCTCCTGCTTCTGTAAACCTGGCTTACTGCTACCGCTGGGTCAATAAAGCTGCGTGTTTACCTCAGTGCCTGTCAATATTTGTGCCATCCTAGCGCGGCTCGGGGTCAATAACCGCGGGCGCCTGGGCAGCACAAAGCGCCGGGTCTGGAGCCAGGGAAGCCGCGCAGGATGGATCTGTGAGGCAGAGACTCTGCGGGAGGCTGAGCAGTGTAACGCAGGGAACAGCGAGCTCTGCTTGGCAAATCCTCCTCCTCACAGCATCACACCATCAGCAGGGGTGGGAAAGACCTCCAAGATGATCAAGTCTGATCTTTGATCAATGCTCCCGTGCCCACCGAGCCGTATCATGCACGATATCATCAACCGCGTCTGCCTGGGATTTGAACACTTCCAAGGATGGGGACTCCACCCCCGGCAGTTGTGCCAATATTCACCCATTCTTTTGGGAAAGAAAATTTTCTTTCTATCCAACCTGAACCTCTCCTGGTGCAACCTGAGGCCATTTCCCACTTGTTACCTGGGGGAAGACCCCAAATCCCCCCTGGCTGCACCCTCCTGTTGCAGCAGAGAGCAAGAAGGCCCCTCCTGAGTATTTTCTCCTCTTTGTGTATTGATCGTACAAGTTTTATGATTATTTTACATTATTGCCTTTAGTCCTAAGTTCACATCCTGTCTGAGCTTGGAGTTTGAGTTGTTTCAGGCAGAGAGCAGCACACAGGGACATCTTTGTGTCTCCTCAGAAGAGGAGAGGCTTCAGGAAAGGTGGACCCCGTGATCTGAAGCCACTGGAGCTGATTCCAACAGGACTCCCTGCAGGGAGCAGGGGAGGGAGATGAGAGGGGAGGCTCACAGCTGCTCCTTGCACTGGGACAGTGGCTGGATTCCCACTCCTGCAGCTGGCCCTGGCCCTGGGCAGGCTGAGGGAGCCCTGCTCACCTGGCTCAGGGTTATTCACACCCACAGAGAGGCCTCCTGGGCGTTTTGGGTGCGGTGAGGAGGGGGTGATGAGCAGATCCCGGGGCACAGAACCCCCTCCCAGACATTCACACCCAGCTCTGAGGTGGGGGATCACCAAGGCCAACCTGTGACCGCAAGTCCTGCTCACTGTCACCTGCTCCTGGCAGGGAGTGAAGAACCTTCCCTGATCCCTGGGTGCAGATGGAGACCCTCAGCTGCTCCAGGAGCAGAGCCAGGTCACTGCCTGCAGTTAATGCTCACAAATCCCAGCTCCTGGATCCATCCTGCATCCAGAGAGGAAAAACTGAGCAGCTCCCTCTGTGCTGGAGGCTCAGGGTGCTGGGCTGGGACACAGCTGGGATTTCAGACCCTGAAATTCCTCATTCCTCACTTTATTCAACTCAAACTCTTTTTGTTTTTGGTGATTTTGGTGATATTTTGGAGAAGTGAACTTCTCTGTGGTGTTGTGTTACAACAAATGAACACTTCCTTGAAATTAGGAACTGGGGAGGCAAATTTTATGTCTATTTTTAACTTGACAGAATTATCTGGGTCTGATTGGCCAGGATATCCAAGCCAGAGTAGGGTTTTAAAGCAAAGCAAGTTGGAAGAGACTGATTTTTCCTTGCAGAAGCTGAGTTTTCCTCTAAGAAAATCAGAGGGGGGAAAAAAAAAGAAGAAGAAAAGGAAGTCCAAAGAATTTTCAATAATAATTTTTTTTTCAATTTCCAAAAGTTTTTGCTGGTTGAAAATTGAATTTCCCCCCCACACAAAGCTGCTTGGATAAATGTCTGAGCATCTGCCTCGGTGACACCTTTACCTGTCACCATCTATCATTGACATTCCAGCTTTGCAGTCTGGAAATTTAACCAGAGACTCTGAGCACAGCATTCCATCCCCCTCACTCCAGCCAAGGGTGGCTTGGGGGATCCACTCTCCAAGGCAGGAATCGATCATGAGTTTTATCAGGTGGTTTTGAGTATTGTAGGGGAACAGAAACACAATTATTGGTACAAAAGAAGCTATCCTAGACTGAAAAAAGAAAAAAAAAAAAAGTTCCAGTCATTGGAAAATAAGCAGTATGAACAGTTAAAAAAACCTAATCTCTAAATTGTCAAGAATCCCCATTTTGGCATCTTCAGCTGTGCAAGTTGTTGGGTTTTTTTTTTTTTCCTAATTCAGTGTTTAGAGAAGTCAAGAGGATTTTAGGTCTCTTAGTTAAAATTATGTATTCTGAGTCAATAAAAAAAAAAAAAAATCATAAAATCCCAGAATGGTTTGGGTTGGAAGGGACCTTAAAACTCATTTTATTCCAGCCCTGTGGGCAGGGACACCTTTCACTGTCCCAGCCTCTCACCCAGGTGTGGGGCCTGCAGGAACTGTCCAGGCCAGGACAAGGAACACAATTGTTGTTTTCAGGCCTCTGAGGGGAAATGTCTCTTGTCCAGGGCAGATTTCCTCTGCTATCACCACTAATCCTGTTAATAGAAATTGCATCAATAAACCCAGCTCCTTTTGATGTCTTCCTCCCTAATCTTCATGGTGGATTACTGCAGTAGGTCACCTTGCATCCTCCCCTCTCCCTGCTAGAGCATCCTCCTTTGAAATCTGCAATTATCTCTCCGAGATAATTGCCAAAATCATTTGCAGTCCTGGAGAGATCTTCAAAACCTACTTGTTTATGAAAGCAAATAATTCAGGTTAATCAAATATTGTGAGGTTTCCGCTCTGCCTGCCTAGGTGGGTGCACGTTTAAATCCGCACCTCGGCTGTTCCGCAGGAAACAGGGGAAATCCACCTCCACTGCAGGAGAGGCACGGGCAGGATGGCAGCTCTGCAAGGCTCAATTCCAGGGAAAAGCCCTTCTACTGATGGATGAATCCCAGGGAATGCACGGGGGGTGCTGGTGATGCCCTTTTGGGTTTTATCTTTTTTTTCTTTTCTATGTTCTCTGTATCCTTTACACACATATCTGTAGCTATGGAACTTCTTATCGTAGCTTAGCTTCAACGTTTTCCTGGGCAGAAAGACAAAACACATCCCAGGATCCCTGTGCTGTCTTGGTTCTCCTCAGAAACCAAAGCTGAAACCAGCTTTTCGAGATATATTTTTATAAACAGGGCCTGGGTCTCTTCTGAAGGAGGGAGAATCTACTAGAACTGAGGAGATGCTTCACCGAGCGGGTTCCTAATTGGGGAGTTCTTGTTTTTAGAATTGATAGAGTCTGTAAAATTGTAGAATCCATAAAAATTTACAGAATCTGTAGAAATTGTACACGTGCCACGCGTGGGGCACGCCTTCGGCGTTTCCCACCCGAGGGATTTGTGCACCTGGCGATCCTCATATCCCTTTTATCACCCTAACGGTGGCTGGCTCCTATTTTTAGGGCCAGAGAAAAAGGCATCACTGGAAGAGGAGAGGTTTGGGGAAGCAGAGCTGAGCATTGCCAGTGCCACGCTGGAGGGCACCTGGTTGTGGGTTAGAATTAGAAATAGTATTTTTTTTTTTTTTTTTTTTTAGGAAGTGGTAATTAATTTCCAATTAATTTCCAGAGTTCCACAAGGATTTCTACAGCTTGGGTTCAAATTCCAGATAAGGAATTCCACTTGCACCAGTTGTAACTCGTTCATTTTTAAGTTTAGGGATAATGCTCAGTGATTCCAAATTCCTCTCTCATCATTTGCTGGAGGTGACAAATAAGAGTGTCCTGAAGGAATAATTAGTTATAACAAGAACCTGGGATAGTGGAAGGTGTCCCTGGTGGCATGAGATGAGCTTTGAGGTCCCTCCCAACCCAACCCATTCCGCGATGATTTCCTGACAAATCGGACAATTCCAGATCTCCCATTTAAAAGTAAATAACCATAAATGCTTCAAATGTCTCTCCAGATTTTGAAAAAGATCTGTGACCAGGGGGTTTTTTTTTGTTGTTTGTTAGGGGTTTTTTTTTTAAATTCTAAATGACATTTATTTTAAAATTTCACTTACAGCCTACAAGAGAAATCTTCAAAGATTGAAAGCGAAATGGAAACGTTGCAAGATCTGTCCCAAATTTCTGTTATCAGAGTGTGTATTTTTAAATATCTTTTTTTCTCCTGCTTTCAGTAAAGGAAAAACAAGACATCAAAACATCAGCATTTCTCATCTAAACTTCACTCCCAGCTTCAGTTTCCTGTCTCATCTTCTCTGAGAGCAGCCAAAATTGCAAGGAACGAGCTCCGAGAGGGGGTTTGTGGCTGTAACAGAGAGCCCCAGGAAGAGCAGCAATTCCAGCCTGGCTGGCCCATGGACAGGAATTTATAAAAACACTCAGCAGCTCTGGAAGCTCTTCTCTAATTAAGATGCCATCATATAAAATCTGTTTTTATAAGGCCTATAAAATTCATCCTGGGAGTGGACTTGGCATCCCCACGGGACCAATCTGCTGCTGTTTGTTTATTTTTTTATTGATTTATCAAAAAAAGTAATAGACATCGTGTTCTTCCCCTGCCATGCTGCTGCTTTATAATTGAAGGAGGCCCTTCTGCTCCGAGCCCCCATTTGCAAGCAATTAGATGTTGCTTTAAAAAAATACGTCTGGTGAAATTGATTTTTCGCCTCTCTCGTGAGTGATGAAATATAAGTTTCAATAAAAGGCCAGTCCTGAGACTTCCCAGCTCCAGTGTTTTCTCTGCCTTTAAGTAATAGCAGTTTGGGGTTGTCAGGCACAGGGAGGGGGACGCTGCCTACTGCAAACAGCTCAGGAGTTTAACAAATAACAGTGATGGTGTTGAATCCATTGATTTTTCCCAGTGAAATGCAGCATTAGTTCCTGCTGCTTTCCAATACTCCGTTTTCCAGGCTCCCCCAGCAACCCAGCTTTATTAACAAATAAAAGTTTCCAGTGCTGATGGCTGGAGAGAGAAGGCAACGTGCACAAATTCAGCAGATTTACACAGCAACCCCCAAATATTTTAACATCTCACAAGTTTTGGAGAGCGGCTTTTGGATGTTCTAATGCTGGGCTAAGCGGTAACAGAAGGATGAAATAATTCCATGTTGTTCCTTCATTTCTCCTGCTCTGGCTTCCTCCCTGCTCCAGCCCCACAGACTGGGCTGCTTAGTCCAGAACACAAAGCCCAGAATGGAGTTTGCCATTGAATTTCCAAGGGATGGAGGGACAGGGGGGACTTGACTTCTCCTGTGCCTCTCGTTGGGGACTGAACTGTGCCCACCCAGGGTTATGTCACAGACCATGGAAAGGCTTGGGTGGGAAGGGACCTCAAAGCCCATCCAGTGCCACCCCTGCCATGGGCAGGGACACCTCCCACTGTCCCAGGCTGCTCCAAGCCCCAATGTCCAGCCTGGCCTTGGGCACTGCCAGGGATCCAGGGGCAGCCACAGCTGCTCTGGGCACCCTGTGCCAGGGCCTGCCCACCCTCCCAGCCAGGAATTCTTTCCAATATCCAGTGTCCAGCCCATCCAATTCCCCTTGCTCTCAGGGGAGGTCATTCCACTATGACCACAAGGGAATCATCCCAACCCCAGGTTGTGCTCAAAGGTTTTTGCAGCCCAAAGAAATGAAGTATGAAGGTTTTCAGAGGTTGGAGAAACAGCCAGAACATGGGGTGGAAAATGTCCTTTTGCTCTGCAGCCTTTGGGATGTTCTCTCCCTGTGGGTTCAGCCTCCTCCCAGCCCCCCAAAGGCTGGATCAGGACCTGTGCAGTGGCCATGGCTTGTACTTGTGTAGCCCCAGGGTTTGCTCTCAATCCTTTCGTGCTGGGCACAGGAACCAGCTGACCCCTCTCTGTAGCTGACCCATGAAGGGCATTTTTGTGCCATTTTTGTCCAACTGGTAGTTTGGAACCTCAACCCATGCCCACCTTCAGAGGCTGAGAGGCAAACACCCACCTCATCCCTCAGAGGGAAGTTTCTTCCAGCTTTCAGCTCATTTTCTGCATTTTCAGTGCAACCTCCCCAGTTTTACCTGACACTGGAGCCTCCCTCCCTTCAGACTGAGTCTCAGGTTTCTTTTCAATGCCAATTAACACTTTTTCTCTTCCTCTCACTAGGATGCCCTTTACCTTGTAGTTTTCCTGCCCTGTCTCAGTGCTCCCAGCACCGCAGATGCTTCCTGCTGCCAGGGGAGAGCAAATTAGAGCTTGTCCTGTCTCATATGTCAGTGAGAAGTGTCAGGGGAGCCCTTGTTCCCAGCACACACAGGGCCATATGTTTGTCTCCCAAGCCAGAGCAGCAGTGAAATGCTGCTGATGGAAGCAAAGTTGGAATATATTTAATTCCTTCAGTTTTGTGCCTTGGCACCCCTGGATAATCCTTTGTGCTGTGTGCTCGGAGTCACTCCTGTCTTAAAAACTCACAGATCAAGGAGGGCAGGGCCAGGGCGAGGGGAAACCGCAAATCAGCACCAGGAGAGGAGCAAAGCTGGTGAGTGTTAAACACAGCGTGGGGCTGGCCTCAGGGTTTGGCTGAGCAAGGTCAAGATGCTCTGCAGGGAACCAGAGAAGGGAATCAGAGAATCACTGAGGCTGGAAAAGACTCTGGGATCATCGAGTCCAACCTGGGACTGATCCCCCCCAGCCCAGAGCCCTGAGTGCCACCTCCAGCCCTTCCTGGGACACCTCCAGGG
>NW_008238660.1:859910-864323 GCF_000691975.1 Corvus brachyrhynchos
CCCTGGCCCAGCCGGAGCCCGTGCCCTCTCCTCCTGTCCCTGTTCCCTGCCAGCAGAGCCCGACCCCCCCGGCTGCCCCCTCCTGTCAGGGACTTGTGCAGAGCCACAAGGTCCCCCCTGAGCCTCCTTTTCTGCAGAAAATAAGAATATACTTGAGGACAAATGTAAGCAGGGGGAGCCCCACTCGTGCCCCAGCTTCCTCTGCACTGCATTTTCCCCCTCCTGCCTGCAATTCCCCACCTCTGTTCCGCTTGGGGTGCACCACACCCTGCGCCTTTCTCAGCCTCATTCCTTCTGTCCTTCCCTGGCTCCCCATCACCAACCCGCACATGGAACCTGACACCACTCTCTGCTCTTCCTGGCTTTATCCCAAACGGGCTCTCTCACAGGCAGGAAGGAAGGCTTTCCACAAGGAAAACCTTTTGGATTTCTGGATTCTCCACGTGGTCACAGTCATGTGAGAAGCTGCACATCTCCGTGTGAAAATCTCTTAAAACCTTTTCACGCTGCTTTAAGGACGGTGCTATGGAATGGAGTTCCCAGAGCAGCTGGGGCTGCCCCTGGATCCCTGGCAGTGCCCAAGGCCAGGCTGGACATTGGGGCTTGGAGCAGCCTGGGACAGTGGGAGGTGTCCCTGCCATGGCAGGGGTGGCACTGGGTGGGATTTAAGGTCCCTCCTAACCCAAACCTTTCCACGATTCCGTGACTAACAGCAGAAATTTTCTGTTTCTGCAGTCTCAGTTCAGACACTGAATCCTGAAAATAAACTGAATTTCAGACACTCAACCCCGGTTTCCAGGAAATAACTGGCTAAGAACTCAAACGAGACACCTCAGAGCCCTCACACCACCCCTCTTCCAGGGTCATGTCCGCTAGCAGGAACCCTCCGTGCTCCCCAGGGTGCCTTCCCAAGGCCGAACTTTTACTTAATCTGCATTAAAAAGAGCTGGAAGGCTTTGGAACACCTGCTGCTGCCCCGGGGCCGTGATCAGCTCATTCTCATGCACATCCACATCCCTCGGAACTGACAGGATGGCTTCCCGGGTTCAGCGGCCTCTGGACCAGCCTCTCACGGAACAAATGAAGCAAAAACTCCTCCAAAATACACTCCAAAAAATGATTGCCTCCCTCGTGTGAAATGGTGACGCTCAGGGCACTGTTTCTGGCTGGGGTTCTGGCTCTGTACAATCACTCGTTATTGTTTTCTAATGAAATGCACGATCGAGTTAAATGAACATGAATGGGAGCAACAGTGCCGTAGACAAGAAAGCAGGAGGGATCTATAATTAATGTGATCATCGGAAAAAAGCTGTGTGATATCATTCCATCAATTATCAGCCTCTAATAATTCTGTCACTGAGTAAATGAAAGCATTTTATCAATTAGTGCCAATCGTTTCCCCATCAAGAGAGCTGAATGCTGCTGAAAACCAAATCATAACTGCAGCGATGGAAAAAGAACAGGAAACAAACACAGGATGAGTCTGGAGACAGCAGTGACCCTCCCTGCAGACAGCACTGAACCAGCTCCAGCAAAGGGGGCATCAGGAAGAGCATTGAGGGGTGATCCTGCCCCTCTGCCCAGCCTGGGGGCACCTCTGGGCTGACCAGAGACAGGGAACGCCTGGAGCTGGGCCAGTGCAGGGTTAGGGTGGATATTTGAGAAAGGTTCTTCCCCCAGAGGGTGCTGGGCACTGCCCAGGCTCCCCAGGGAATGGGCATGGCCCCGAGGCTGCCAGAGCTCCAGGAGCGTTGGGACAGCGCTGCCAGGGATGCCCAGGGTGGGGTTGTTGGGGGGTCTGGGCAGGGCCAGGAGCTGGATCCATGATCCTGTGGGGCCCTCCCAGCTCAGGATGTTCTGTGACTCTGAGATTCTGTGACTTCGTGTCCCAGAGCAGCTGCTCCTCTCCCGGACAGCCTGAAGCCATGGAGGGATGGCTGAAGCTGCTGCTGCCCCTGCAGAGGCTTGGAGCCCTCGGTGGAGATGTTTGTGAGCACTCAGCAAGAAGCTGCCTCTTCAGAGGGATTTTCTTTGCTCCTCTCAGGATGGGAGGCTGGTATTTGACTACATTATCTCCTAACTTAAAGTTCAGGCCATCTGGCATCCCAGTGTGCAAACGATCTTGTAAATTAAGGGGGAAAATATGGGCCTGGCTCCCTTATGGCTACAGGCTATTAAATAGCTGGAGATGTGCAGGGTGTACTTGCAAAGAAGCAAAGCTGCTTCTCAGCATCCCACCCCCAGCAGGTAAGGCAGCAATTTAGGAACAAAGGAACTGGGAATATGACTGACCTTGTTCCTTTCTGGAATGTTTTCCCTACTGACTTATCCGTGGAACACTGATCCTCCTCCAGCTGGATGCAGTGATGGGGCTCAGCCATGATTTTGCAGACGTGGCCGTAGGGTTTTATGCCATCCCTTGGTTAGAATTCCCAGCAGGTTCACTCTTTACCTTAGCCCAGGAGCTAGTTTTGCTCTGTGCTGAACCCACAAAACTTTTTCCACTCCATTTCCTTTAACTAACCTGGAAAACTTTCTTCACAAACGCTTTTAAATTATCACCCTCTCACTCCTTTCTTCGAAAGCCTCCCTGGTATATTTGGTGCATTTTTCACAAGGCTCCTATTTTATTTAAGACCATTAGCAGTTCCAAAAGTTATATAAAGATGAAAGATCCTCCCATGTTTTAATGAACCTCAAAATGAGCTTTAGAACAATTTGATTAGAAAGCTCTCAAGACGTCAAGCGCTCCCTCGGGACTGAGCTGTAACGAAGGTAGTAATTAGCAAGAACAAATTTTAAAATGACTTATTCCATAAATATATGTTTTACTCCTGGTACCTGGAGCCCGAGCCAAGTGAGTAAAGGTCTGGAGAAGTGGAGCAAGGCTAAGAACATACAAAGACATGAAAGTACAGATGTCTAGCCTCCACAGGAAAAATAAAACGAGGTGGGAAGAGAGACAAGGAGAGCTCTGTGCCTGCCAAGGAAACCGAGGTGGGGCTGGGAGGAGAGGGGCATCCAACCTGGCACGGTGCTGAGGATGCAAACAGAGGTGGTGACCTGGCACCCCCATGACAAAAACCACGATAAACAGGAGGGCAGGGGCTGCACACGGATTTTGTGGGGTTTTGTCCTGTGGCCAGCAACGAGGTGGTTCTGACACAGGAGTTTCAGGGGGCTGTGAGTCCCCAGCGATGGGGGCTGCACAGGAATCACCCTCAGACCTGTAGGATGGAGAGAGAAGTCCTGCGGGATTGGTTATGTCGGTAATTAAATCCCAAGGATTTAATGCCATAATTCCTGAACTCGTACAGGCTGCTGCTGCTGCTGTAAACAGCCCTTGCAGCAGCTGTGGATGGAAATTTTTCCTGCACTCCTAACAGAAGTGCAGCTGGGGAGGCTGAGCAGGTAGGATAAAGCTGAAGAAAGCCTCTCTGATTATCAAAGGAGTGATTTTTGTGTCCCTTGTTCACGTAACAAGGCAGATCACTGCACTGGTTTCCAGCGTGACTCGGGGCTGGAGCCAGCCTTTACCCACAGCCAGGACAGGAGTGGATGGAAATTTTTCCTGCACTCCTAACAGAAGTGCAGCTGGGGAGGCTGAGCAGGTAGGATAAAGCTGAAGAAAGCCTCTCTGATTATCAAAGGAGTGATTTTTGTGTCCCTTGTTCACGTAACAAGGCAGATCACTGCACTGGTTTCCAGCGTGACTCGGGGCTGGAGCCAGCCTTTACCCACAGCCAGGACCAAACCAGGCTCACACAAAGCTTCTCCAGGCTTCCCACAAACTGGTGGAGCTCCTTTTCTCCTCAGACATCACAGCACATGGCTTTTGTACTATCCCAGCCAGGTACCTTCGTGCTTCCCACATTCTGGAGTTTTCTGGATGCCAGCAATGGAGGAGCACAGCAGAACCTTGTGTTTTATTGGAAACATTCCCTATTCATCCTTCCACCATAATTTATACCACAGCATGCAAGATCCCTTTCCCCAAGCCACGTGACACTGCCCTTAATGTTGGGTTGTTTTTCTCTAAGTTTGGCCTGGCTCCAAGGGCAGGTCTGTCCTCAGCAGGAGCTCAGCTCTGAGATATTCCCAGAGCTTCTCCTCCATGGAGCTCCATGTGGGAATTCCCAGCTGTGTGGATCTGATCTGATCACTGGGCACGGGTCCTGAGCTCAGCTTTCAAAGGAAGGGGTTGCCTTTGGAGGCAAATACAGAATTATCACCCCTCATTCTTTGTCTTATTTCTACTTTTATACATTTCTCTGTCTGTCTTATCATTGTTTTCTTGGCACTCCCCACCCTGCAGGAGCTGGTGGGAGCCCTCCGTGGCCCTGTGTGCTCTGTTATTAAGCACAGAGCCCAGAAATCTGCCCATCAATAATTCCCTTCTGCTGCACACAAAGT
>NW_008238660.1:864376-905770 GCF_000691975.1 Corvus brachyrhynchos
GAATGGTCCTTAGAATGACAGACATTTTTCCCTCCCTGTGAGCAACTGGAGAGACGGGCAGGAGAAAGAGCAGCCAGGAGGGGATCTGGGAGAGACACAGACTGCACAGCTGAGCCTCAGACACCAGCAAAAAAAAGGAGTTTCAAGTAATTAAAGTGAAGTTTGTGCTGCCCTGGGACTGGCTGAAAATCCAGCCTGGTTATTGCTGCTCTAACACATCCCAAATGACCTCCATGAGCCTCCCAGGCTGATGACCCCTGCCAAAAAGGAAGAAGCGCTGCTGGGGCCTGGGGAATTTCCTCTCGGTGGCTCTGACTCGAGTTCTCAGTCCCTGTCCCTGTCGAGCACCCGGGCACCTGCACACACAACACACACGGACTGGGGAGGGAATGGGAAAGGGAACAGCTCAGCTCCAGCGCTCCCTCACAGGGACAGCTTCGTGGAGACCAAAACCAGGCATTGTTTCAAAAATAGGATGATCCATTTTTGACATGAAAAAGGCTCCCTGCTCCATCTTGGGTTGTGCATAAAATTATCTTGGGGTTTTTTTTCGCTGTGTCTCCTCCTCATCAGAAAAAATCTCACCCCAGGCTATTTTGAAGCTCCGGCGTGTTCCTTTTCATTCATATTTTTCAGTGTACTACAGAAACATTTGCACTTCTGAAATCTCCTCGATGAAACGTGTGAACTGCTCTCCGCTGAAAGGGAAGCCTGAATTTCTGTGGATCTTTTCCATTTGTCCTGTTTTGAGGTGAAGCAGTAAAGGAGAATGCCTGAGGCCTTCCCAACACGGAGGAAATGTCTCAGAAACAAGCAGCGGGTGTGAAAGAACAGCATCATTAAGGCTGGGAAAGATCTCCCAGAGCATCAAGTCCAGGTTGGCACCAGGACTTCTTAAGTGGGGATTTGACAACAAGGAGAAATCTGGAAAAGCTCTGGAACCACCACAAAGAGCAGCCTGGGAGAGCACTTGAGTGGGAGACAGAACTGAGGAAGGAAATCTGGGAGAGCTTTGCTGAGGAGACAGAAAGGAGAGGGAGGAAGGAGCTGAGCGATGCCAAGATCAAAGATCGCAGTGACCAAAGTTTCCTGCCTGCCACTGGAGAGCCTGGCCAGCTCCCACCAGCTCTCTCTTTCTCTGCCTAGTGCATTAAAACCCTTTTTTTTTAGCGGTATAAAATACAGGACAATTTCTGTTCCAGCAACCACGGTCTAGAATGAGTAGTGCTGCAAAGAGATTGCACAGATTTTAATCCATGTAATCATCCTTAACCTTTCCTGCCTGGCAAATTGGTTCATTTCCTTTCATTCATGTATCTCAATCGATCTGATGTAAATATATACTTTTCTTGGCTTCTTTGCCTGCTTATTTTATCTTTTTTTGTTGTTGTTGTTTAGAAACAAAAGCAGCAATTAAAGAATGATAAAGCCATTACTAAGTGGATGACGTGGTGGCTTTCCTTTAGAAAGGAAAGTGTTACCACTTGGTGATTCAGGGGACTTCAGCCACAGTAACTCTGAGAGTGAATTCGATGTTTTGTAAGCTGCTTGTATTAAATTTCCTGAAGCTCCTGCTCCAGGAATTCCAGCTTCAGGGAAGGGAGGAGTGTAAATAGAAGGAAAAGCAAGCTCAGGGCTGTGCTGGGAGCAGGGACAGTCCCTGGGAGTGACAGAGCATCGGGGGGAGCAGGACTTTCAACAAGAAAAGCCCTGACCCTCATCCCCAGGAGGGTTTGACCCTCTCAGGGGCAGCAGGACCAGCCCTGGTTATGGGCTGTCACAACAAGCAGGGTTTGTCCTCGATCCCTGACACACTCCAGCAGGAAGCTGACCAGTCCAGTGTGTCCCACTGCCAGGACATGTCGATCTCCAAGGGACAGTGCTCCACAAACCCAGAGCTGGAGCCCCCAGGCTGCACCCACGGCCCCAGGATGGGGTGTTATCCAACCTTTCAGCCCTGTCCCAGCCCCACATTATCCCATGGCTCAGCTCCTGTGTCTGTCAGGTCCCCAGAGCTGCGTTTCCTGGCTCGCTGTGGCATTAGCTGAGGACAGATGATGTTCTCCAGTTCCCAAGCTGTGATTTATGGGGTTGATTGGGATGCTACGTTGCAAGAAGTTCTCTGCACAGGCCCGCCCTGGGGAGGCAGGAGCAGGGGCTCTAAAACAGTACATGACAGAGGAGGCAGTGAGGACAGATTATTCACACTTTGTCAAAGGCAGGCGTGAGAGGCCACCCAAGGCAGGGATCGCTGCGGCGAGCTTAAAGAGCACGGAAGGAAGCATTTTCTCAAGCAATGCCTGATTAAACTCTGAACCTCACTGCCATGGGAAGGGAAAAAATTAAAGAAAGGCAAAAAATCTGCAGGGAATTGAAAAGCAGATCAGACAGGCGAGTAATGAAATGACACAGGAGTCCAGGTGCGGAGTCAGGCACTCTCAATGCCTTGTGAGAGGGTAGGAGTGAGGAGACGGGAGAGAGAATTCTGTGCTTTCTGGAGCTTTTTTCCTGAGTCTCTGCTGTCCCAGAGGAGCTGTGGGGCAGGATGGGACTGGGTGGGTCCATGGGAGTTTTCTGACCAAGGCAAAGCAGGGCTGGGTAGGAAATGGGGCACTCAGAGAGCTCCCAAAAAGGGAAATGCTGTCTGCAATACCTCAGGAAAACCAGGTCTCTGGGTGGGTGGTTTGTGCTGACAGCAACAGATCTAAATTTGATGATAATCTCTATAAAGAAATCACAGACCTAAAATTACCTTCTGTTCACATTCTGGCGTATTTTTGATCCACACTGCAGTTGGAAGAGTCACCCACAGGGAGCTTGTAGAAATAGTAACGTGATGATTGTGTCTTCACACCCATTTGTGGGTTGAGTAGAGACTTTTAGAGCTGAAAGTCACTGCTGAGAGACAGCAGGGTCCCCTCCCCACAGCCCTCACCTACCCCTGCTCCCAGCAGGGACGGTGCCACAGGCAGGGGACAAAGTGATATCTGGACAATGTTATCTGTCCTAAGTTTGGTTTGGCCACTAAATCATCTCATCCAGGCATTGCTGGAGCAATAAAATCCTGCTGAGTGCTCCGGCTTCCTAACCAGACTGGAGTTTGGAAAGACAAAATCCACTCAATTCTGGTGTGGGAAAGCCGGATGTTATTCCAGAAATGGGATTGTGGGAAGACTGGTGAGGGCAGCTGCCTGCAGCTGGGGCTTACACTGGTGTCCCACATCCCTGTCCTTAGTAAAACACCCCTCCAGCCCCACAAACTCCCCACATCCCCTACACTTGGCTTCCACACCCAGGAGAGAGGGAAATCAGAGGGATAACTCTGCTTTCCCAAGCGAGAGCTGCTGGACGATGCACGATCGGATATTTGCAATGAACAACTCTTGCTCCTCTATATCTAAGCCAGAGCCACCTAATCAATACCTGGCTGGGAACTGCTTAAAGAGCTCGTCAGGCCTGGATTGTTGTAGTTGTTGTTGTTGTTGTTATCCAGGCCGATGTGGCCGGTGGCATTTTGGTGGCAATAATCATGGAATGTGTATGAATTCTGTGAGACACTCCACTAATGAACGTGAGACACTCCACTAATGAACGTCTGCAGGCTGGAGAGGAAATCACAGAGCAGAGAGACAGACAAGTGGATCTCTAAAAGAGTCCCCAAAGTCCTTAGCAGGCTCTGAGCACCGAAACAGTCCTTGAATGGATGGGTATAGGGAAAAGCAGCAGATAATTGAGGCCTGATGGGCTGAGGAAACAGCAGCAGGCTCCAGTCCCTGGCCTGTCCCACATCAAGGAATGTGGATTTGGGTTGATTTTGCACAGATTGGTGCAGATTCCCTTTGCTGGATTGGGACCCAGGGCTGGCAGTGCCCATCCAGAGGGGCAGCTTGGCCAGGAGTGGGTGAGAGCCCAGTTACACTTTGGGGCTGGACACCACTGACTCAAACTCCAGACTTGTGCCACAGCTCACAGGGTGAAGGAGCTGCTTTCTGTCCCATTGCCATTGCCCAGCTGGGTTTCCCAGGGCGTTGGGAGCACAGGGAAAGGGTGGGAGCCAAACACTCTGAAAAACAGCACTGAAATCTATTTCCATTCCCACCTGCATCAGAGGAAACTGGGAGGGCTTTGCCCTGGCCAGAGAAAGAGAGGGAGAAGATCCCTGTGGCTGTAGAGGCTCAGCAGGGATGGAGGTGAGGGGAGGGGATGGAACCAGGCTCTTCTCATCAGTGCGCAGTGAAAGGACACCAAAAAGTGAACACGAAACTGAAACGCGATTTAAATTCCATTTAAACACAGAAGAGCTTTTCTCTTGTCCTATGCTAACCCCACCTGGACACAGGCCTGGACAATCAGTGCAAGAGCAGCCTGCCCTGAGCTGGGTGGGACGGGGTGGTCTCCAGAGGGGTCTCTGTTCCCAGAGATGCTGAGTTTACAGAATAGAATCTCAATTCATTCAGGTTGGAAAAGACCTCCAAGAGCATCGACTCCAACCTGTGACCAAACCCCACCTTGTCAACTAAACCAGAGCACATCCAGTCCCTAAATCTGCAGTTTTGCCAGAAAAGCCACGTTCTGCTGTCCCATTACAGGAGCAGAGGGAAATGGCATTGGTTACTGGGGCTGCATCAATTCCAGCATCAGTCCCTCCCTTCCCCTTCACCTCCCAGCTCCTTCGATCAGTCACTCCCTTTATCACCTGGCAGCTCAGATCAGGGTCTCTCACAGCAGTGGTGCCCCACAACAGAGCTGTGGAATCTTCCAAGCAGCCCAAGCCCTACTTGGCAGCCCCTGGGGAGGGAATCCAGACAAACTGGATCACTCTGGGTTACTCCATGCCCGGGTTCTGCACTGGGTGTATGGGAAAAAAATGGGAAAAAAAAGGAAGAAAGGGGGGAAAAGCCCCAGAGGAGGTGGAGGTGGGTTATGGAAAGCTTCCCATGCTCACGGAGCTCAGCCCTTGCAGAGACTCTAACCTAAATTAATAGATCCTCTGGGGTGTGCAAAACTGGGCTAATATTTTGCAAGAATAGCTCTCCCCTGCCTCTTGCCCTCCAGTATGATGAAGACAAAATGCCTTCATTATTGCAGCATTTAACAGTGTGCAGTGTTTATGAAGAGGCTGGAGGATGTGAAGGAATCCAAACCAATTACATTAATCTCCCAGCAAATAAAGCTGCAAATATTTACCTTCACTACACTGCTTTATCTTATTGGACAAGCTCTGGAATTAATTTAATCCAGTCCTTTAACCTTGCTGGATGGATTGTTCCCACTGACATCAGGAGGTGACCCAGGTTGTGTAGCTGGGCTCCACAGGCAGACCCCAGCTCATCCATAAATTGCATTTTGGGCACAGGAGCCCTGTTTAAATCTCCTCCATCCATTGCAGAGCTCTAAGAGAAGCTCTTCCAGCCCCCACTGAGTTCTTGGTGGTTCAGGAGGATGCTGCAGTGCGAGAGAAGTGCAGAACAACCCATCCCATGGCTAACAAGCAGCGCAGCAGCGTCAGATTTTATGCAAGACTGTTCCTGGAGTGATGTCAGTTCTTCACCACAAAACCTTTCCTCACAGGGATCCATTGATCCAGCCCGAGCTCTCCCTGTGCCTCAGGCAAGTCCCATGTCTGCTACAAATAACTTGGTTTGCAAAGCTCCAGCTTTCTTTATTTTTTTAAATTTTTTTTTCCATGTGACACCAAATTCAGAGCTTTGGCTTCGGCAGCAGCACAGGAAGGGGTGAGTAGAGCATGAACTCATGGTGGCCACAGGGCAGGAGCAGCCAGGACCCAGCAGGGATGCACAGGTTCGATCTGTGCTGTGAAATACCCAAGTTACTGCTTCCCATGCCAATCCAGTCCCAAACTGCAGCCCCTCCACCCCCCAATGACCCCGGCTCTCTGAGCTTCTACTCTGCCCAAAAATGCACTGCTGGGTGTGTTCATCCAGCAGGGCCAAAGCTCTGCAGAGTCAGATCACAGGTTTGGAGCCCTCCTGCCAGGGATGGCACAGAGACTTCTCCTACCAAAGAGGTGACGTGATAGAGTCCGTCCTGACTGCAGGCCAGGAAATACATCCCTTCCCATCACCAGCAAAAATCTCCAGTCTGTCTTTTGATCTCAGGCTGGTCCGGATTTATCACAGAATCACAAACTCATTAAGGTTGGAAAACACCTCCAAGCTCATCAAGTCCCACCGCTCCCCCAGCACTGCCAAGGCCACCACCAGCCCTTGTCCCCAAATGTCCCCAAGTGCCACATCCACTTACGTTTTAAATCCCTCCAGGGACGGGGACTCCACCACTGCCCTGGGCAGCCTGACCACCCTTTCAGTGGAGGAATTTGTCCTAATATCCAATGTAAACTTTCCCTGGTGCAACTTGAGGCTGTTTCCCTTTGTTACCCAGGAGAAGACTGACAAGTACATATCAGATTCTCTACAACAGTTTTAAGTGTTTATTAATTAGGTTTTTCTCTGCTAGGCTTTTCTCTACCATGTAGACATTTTGGACAAGTAGACTTTTAAATCCATACACTGAATTCTGAGTCCTGTGTACATAAAATACAGCAAGGTCCTTTTGCCCATCACAATCTCTGAGGGTGATGCTGCCCTGTCTGTGATTTCAAACTCCCCAGATGTGGCCAGGTGTGTGCAGCAGTTCCTGGGATGGTCTTTCCATAGAATCACAGAATGGTTTGGGTTTGGAGGGACCTTAAAGCTCATCCAGTCCCACCCCTGCCATGGGCAGGGACACCTCCCACTATCCCAGGGTGCTCCAAGCCCCATCCAACCTGGATTTTGGTGCCAGACCCTGGGGAACCTTCTCAGGACAGGCCTTTGAATGCTCTTGTCTAAAGCCCATCAGCACAAGTTGTCCTGAAAAATGTTACCTGAGTGTTCTGGAATATGAGAGTTTCCTTCAGCTCAGCTCTGCCAGGCTGTGGAAGTCAGCCCCTGGAGAGCTTTTGAGTTATTTTTTGTAAACACTTTCAATCTCCAGATCTTGGCAATTGGTGCTTTATTTATTTAATGTCCCCTCCTTACACCTTGGAACAGCATTTTGCTTACACAAGTCCCAAAGCAGAAGAGGGAAAAATCACTCCAAAGGTGCTGTGTAACACCTCCTTCCTGCCCATTTAGGCAATTTACAGTGAAACCAGATAGCTCTGAGTAGACAAATCCATTCCCTCAATCGTTTATATCCCATAATAGTTCCCTCCTCTCATAAATTTAACTCACATAAGAAAAATCACACAAATGCTCCAAATACCCTGTGAATTTCATTGATGGCAGAAGAGTGATTTGAGCCCAACGGGGAAGCTTCTTGGAATGCCAAGAGCATGCAGGGAAGAGAAGCAGCGATGTCCTGCTCCATCCCTGTCCCTCCCTTGGCAGAGGGTGCTGGAGGGGACTGTGAGACCAAGCCAGGGGCACAGCCTGCTCTGAGAGCACCCCATGGTCAGGAGGACACAATTCTGGTGAGAAGTGGGATCTGAATCACTGAGTTTACCAAAGCAGAAGATTTGCTGTGAGACAAATAGAATCTACAGACTCCCACACCAAGAGGAGAGCTTGGGAATTGGGATGTGGCTTTGTCAAGTCGGAAAAGGCTGCCCTCAGGGAGGAGCTGAATCTGGAGCAGCCCTGGTCCTGCAAGGTGGGTGCAGATATACCCGAGTGAAGGAGACTCCCAGCTGGAATAAATAATCTGGGCATGGTGTCGAGTCCCCATCAGATGAAATCTTTAAATTAAACCCAGATCACAGAATCCCAGAATGGTTTGGGTTGGAAGGACCTTAAAGCCCATCCAGTTCCAGCTCCCCTGCCCTGGGCAGGGACACCTCCCACTGTCCCAGGCTGCTCCAAGCTCCATCCAGCCTGGCCTTGGGCACTGCCAGGGATCCAGGGGCAGCCCCAGCTGCTCTGGGCACCCTGTGCCAGGGCCTGCCCACCCTCACAGGGAGGAGTTTCTTCCTAACATCCAATCTAAATCTACCTCCCCTTTGTCCTGTCCCTCCAGGCCCTTATCCAAAGTGCCTCTCCAGCCTATTCTGCAGGAATATTTGTAAGATATCCTTGCAGAGTAGCGCTGCAGAGCTGTAGGGAGAGTTTGAATGCAAGATTTCAGGCTGAGGAGTCGGTGTGGTCCCCGTGGCTCCTGGCAGTGCCTGGAAATGCTGATCCAGCACAGCTCCAGCTGCAGGGCTGGGAAGATGCAGCTCCCAGCACAGCTCTGCCGGCCCTGGTGGCTGCAGGACAGCCTGGCCATGCTGCTGAGCTCCCTGCAAGGAGCACAGCGAGCTTTGAAGTGCTGCACTGAATATTTCATGTGCTGCTCTGAGGCCCTGGGTGTGGACTTTGAACTGAAGAGCCATCACTGCTGCCGGCTCTCCGGGCTCTCCGGGCTCTTACAGCCCTATCCTACCCAGGACTGTGGGATAGAGGAGCAGTTCATCCTCATTTCCAAGGTCACTGCAGGGCACGGCACCCTCTGCCTTCCCCGCAGAGCCAAGGTGCCATGTTGCAGCAGGGACAAGGCCCTGCAGCGTGTCCTGTTGGGAAGGAGCCTTGCCCTGCTCTAAAGCGCCCGTGAAACGCCTAAGTGTGACCTCAGACCTGCCCAGGAAGGTGCCAAGCTGCTTTCTGCCTCAACCACAGAGTTTTTAGTCACCCTCTCCTCCTCGGTACGTGCCAGACAGCCTTTGCCCCTCGTGGGTTGCCTCTGTTGTCCCCCTTGGTTGCACATTCCAAGGGGCAGCTCTCAGGGCGGCTGGGGCTGTGGTGACAGCAGCTGAGAGGCCTTTGGAGAAGAGCTGGGCAAAAAGGCACAGAATCTTTGGAAAAGTCCCCCAAGACACAGCCCAGTCCCACCAATGCCCACTAGAGCAAATCATGGAGGGCCACAGCCACTTGGGTGTTGAATGTGATGCCTTAGGTTTGAACTTCCATGTTTTTCCAATCCTGCACTGCCCGGTGTGTAACTCTGGAGTTTCTTGTAGCCCACTAACTTCTGCTCTCTGTGCCAGGCACACATAACAAAGCCTCTCCAGGCCTGCTCTCCAAGGACACCCAGACCATCCTAGGCCCAAAATGTGTAAACCAAAGCCTCTAAAAGGGGGGCAAGCTTGGGGAAACTACATCATTAACTGAAGCTTGAATTGGAGAATGAACCCTGCTATGCAAATGAACCCAACCTATAAAAGTGTGAAGAACTCATGACCTGGGGTCCACCTTGGGATCCATCTTGGCAGTGACCTCGGGCTCCCCAGGGGTACCTTTGAAAGCCTTTCAAATAAATCCCTGCCTTATTCCCGTACTCCTGTCCAGTCTCTGTTTCTGGGTGGCCTCTTCAGGCATCAAATGTTCCAGGAATGGTGACTCCACCCCATCCCAGGGCAGCTCCTTGCACTGCTGTGTGAGACGGGACAGAATGTCCAGTCCTGGGAGGGATGGGTGGATTCCAGGGAGGTTTGGGGGGGAATGAGGTAAGAAATGGCCAGAGTTCACAGGTAACCTGCGGGGAGTCTTGGGGGGTTTCTGGAGAGCACAGAGCAACAATATCCGCAGAACCACATTTATAAAATTATGTACAGCCAAGCCTCCCCACACCTGCCTCAGAAACACCAGATTTTGGTGCAAAACTGGCACAAATGGGGAAACAGTAACTAGCACAAGGCTGTGAAATCATCATTGCTAAGGAGAAATTCCTGATTTATACTGGTGTGAGGATGATCCCTCTGCCAGAGAAATGCATGTTCAGCCACGGGAACCACAGCCCCACATCTGCCCCAGCTCATAATTCTCTGCTGAATTATGGGTGGGTACAGCTCCAAAGGGAACTTGTCCTGCATGGCACACGGGGAAAGCTCATCCCTGAGACTCTTCCAAGTCACCAAGAAGGAGCTCCGAGAGGTGGCAGAGGAACTGGAGTTGTGGAGTTGAGGAACAGGAAGGAGGAAATGCATCTGGAGTTTAGAAATCCCTAGGAAGTGTCTTGGTTAAGTACATTGGAGCTGCAAATTTTTTTTTATTTGCAGCATTTTGCAAATGCCTGAATTTTTTATTTAAAAAAATGGCAGAATCAATTTTATTAACTCATCTTTGTTTTGCTGATCTGTTTAAGGCAAAGAAAAGCAAAGAAATCATTCCCTCCACTCCAGATGAAATGTTTCATATCGAGGTCCTTCAGGGGAAGTCATTTGTATTTTCATTCAGAGCTAGCTCATTATGAAACATCTTTCAATTGTCATTTAAAGGGAAACACAGAATTTGCAATGAAACACGCTGTTAAACACAGGCCAAAAATCTCCCAGCTGGAAGTGAGGCACTGATTCCAGGCGGGAAGCCCAGCCCAGCCCTCAGCTCCTGCTGGAGCCCTTCTCTGAACCCACATCCCGGGAAATGCCAGTCCAGGGGCAGCTCCTGAGTGCTGACAGCCCAGCAAGAACCACAGAGCACACCTTGGGTCACATCCTTGGAAGGAGGATCCAAGGAGGGGTTAAATCCTACAGGGAATTGCACACGGAGTAAGCCAGGCCTGGGTTGTTAATTCCTCCTGGTGTGACTCCATTCAAAGGCTCTGCAGGGACGTTCTGCTACTTTTTATTTTACTGAACCCAAACTTCTCCCTGAGGTTCCCATCGCTGTTCTCTCCAAAAGGCAACTTAGTGCTACATCCCCAGTGAGCTCCATGTTTTCCACGGAGTGACAGGACAAGGGGGAAATGGCTTCCCACTGCCAGAGGGACGGGTGAGGTGGGATATTGGGAAGGAATTCCTCCCTGTGAGGGTGGGGAGGGACTGGGATGGAATTCCCAGAGCAGCTGTGGCTGCCCCTGGATCCCTGGCAGTGCCCAAGGCCAGGCTGGACATTGGGGCTTGGAGCAGCCTGGGACAGTGGGAGGTGTCCCTGCCATGGCAGGGGTGGCACTGGATGGGCTTTAAGGTCCCTTCCAACCCAGACCAGTCTGGGACTGGGTGAGTGTGAGGTTCCCCTCTGCCCCTTTGCAGTGCTGAGCAGTGTTTGGCCACATCCCCTTTGTTGTGCCTTTCCTGTTCCCAGTGAGCACCCCCAGGTGTGAGCCCAGCCCAGGTACCCCGAGCTCCCCAGTGAGCACAGACTCACTCAGGGACCAGGAGGAGAAATTCAACCCCAATTCCATCCCAAATCCCAATCCATTCTGCCACCAAGGCTCCAGCCAAACCCATGAGGGGCCGATCACACTCAACACCAGAGCCCCCTCTCCTCACCCAGAGCACAGAAGCTGCAGATTCTTTGATTGCAGTATAAAAATGACTGAAACTCCCTGTCCTCGCCGCCAGACACCGCTGCCATTCCTGGCTGCACTGAGTTTGAATCCGCAAACTCCGGATTCCCACACTTTCAAAACATAAATCCAAAAATCCCCATTCTTTTCAGAATGACCTTGACTTTTCAAACTGCCCAATATCTTCATTTTATGTATAAAAATGCAATTCATTCAGCCATAATAAATATCCAGGATTGTCCTGAGAGCCCCCATACATTTGGATCCAGGCAGTGAATTTCAGTTTAATATTGCAGGCCTGTTTGTTTTGCTATTAATTCCAGCAAGGACAATTGATCAATTGTTTTAATTTTAAATCAGAGAGCTAATATCTGCCTTTGGCTTCCCTTGTGGTCGTTCAGCTGCTGCCTCTGAGCTGCAAAGATCACTTTTGATTATTCTGTTTCATAGGTAATTCAGCCGCCCCTTTCCCTGTTAGGATGGAGCTGATGCAGCATTTCAAACCAGCCTGAGGGATGATGTGGGATTCCCACTTTGGGAGGTTTGCAGGTTGTGAGACCTTTCCACCACCCCTGACCCTTCTGCCCCATTCTCACCGTGTCTGTGCAGGCCATGGCCAGCACTCAACCCTTTGCATCAAAGATTTCTGGCTCTGTTCTCTGGGATCATCTCCTGCTTTCTCTCTCCCCTCATCATTTTATGACCTTCCACAAAATCCTCTTGCTGTCTGCACTGCAACTTGGCCCTTCCCCATCTCAGGGTTGGTGGAGGTCTGGAGCTCCCTCCACCTCCTTCACTTCCTTCTCCTGCTCTTTTTTTCCACCTCAACCTCACAGAAACCAGCCCCCACATTCAGCCCCCAAGTTACAGAATCCTGGGATGGTTTGGGTTGGAAGGGACCTTAAAACTCATCTCATTCCATGCAGGGACACCTCCCACTGTCCCAGGCTGCTCCCAGCCCCAATGTCCAGCCTGGCCTTGGGCACTGCCAGGGATCCAGGGGCAGCCCCAGCTGCTCTGGGCACCCTGTGCCAGGGCCTGCCCACCCTCACAGGGAAGAACCTCATGGACTTTTTGCCAGCTCCTCTACAGATACAAAGTCAAGGTCTTAGCAGAGGTCACACCATCACTCTCTCCCCTCCCCCTTTTCTGTGAAGTGGTGTTTCCAAATGGTGCTTTTTTGGAAGAATGTTCTGCAGAAAGGAATTTGTTGGGCTTTGTTTGCTGTGTTCCTCTCCCGGAATCAATTATTCTTGCAATTCTCATTTGTTAGCAGATTCATTGCTTTGATTCCTTCCTGCATACTGATATCCCAATCCTGGTTCTCCAGGTACCTGGAATGGTGGCAAAATGCCTTTGTGGGGCAGAGGCTGCAGCTCCGATCCTCACAGCAGCTCTGGAATGTTGCGATTCCATTCTAAGTTCTGCACATTTTAAGCTCAGCCTGTCCTTTCACTTGACACTTTTGATCTGGTCTAATTGCAGTCCCTGCAGCTCTGCTCTGTTCCATTGAAGAGCTCATTTTCTGAGCTTCATTTCACTGGAGTCCATTCTCTATAGCTCGTTCTGCAGCCAGAGCAGAGGGGGCCCTGTGCTCCTGCTGATCCTCTCCAGGCAAACCAGGCCAGGCTGGGGCAGGAGCATCTGCTGGGATGGGGATCCCCACTCAGTGCTCTGGGTGGGTCACTGGAGATGACCCACAAAGGGAGAGGCTCTCAGGGGTCATTTATTCTCTCTGGTGACCCCAGGGAGTGGCTGGAGCTGGGCCTGGGTTGGAGATCAGGGAAAGGTTCTTCCCCCAGAGGGTGCTGGGCACTGCCCAGGCTCCCCAGGGAATGGGCACGGCCCCGAGGCTGCCAGAGCTCCAGGAGCGTTGGGACAGCGCTGCCAGGGATGCCCAGGGTGGGGTTGTTGGGGTGTCTGTGCAGGGCCAGGAGCTGGATCCATGATCCTGTGGGGCCCTCCCAGCTCAGGAGATTCTATAGAATCACGGAATTATTCAGGTTAGAAAAGTCCTTCAAGGTCATTGAGTCCAAGCTGTGCCCGATCCCCACCTTGTCACCAGCCCAGAGCACTGAGTGCCACATCCAGACAAAGGATGGGAAGACAGTGTGGCCTTGCAAATATTGAAATGAAGGCTCTAATTCATCTGGAAAACGCCGGTGTCACCCTCCTGCCCCTCTGTCCCATCACCGCTCCAGCTCACTCCAACCACTATCACCATGCTTGGGAAGCTGGGATAGGATCTGAAATCTTAAGGATGGGGGCATGTGACATAAAACCCAGTTATATAAGGGTTTGCAGGACACAGACAAGGCAATCACATCCATCCATCTCACTCCTGAAAACCCAGTGGATACCTGGAGCAGGTGCCAGGTGCTCAGGACATGGCACAGCAGCCTCCTGCCGTGGTACCAGCTCTGAGCAGGATAGAGATGCTGCTGGGAGTGACAGTTTCTGTCCTCTGGCCTCAGCTCTGACAGCTTCTTACAGCAGTCTGTGTTTATTGCAACTCCAGTGAGCCACGGGAAACGGGCAAGGAGCTCCAGGCAGGAGCTGGAGCGTTTGCTTTGCTCTCGCTGCACTGTCCTGCAGGCTGCAAGCTGGGAGAGATGAGATAGAGAAAAGAAGGATCGTCTCCTGAGCTCACTCTTTACCTGTCATTAATCAGCCTCTCTCCTCAGATAATTTGTGTAAAAGTACAACTTCGAGCAAAACAAAGCCCGTGGAATGATTTCTGCCCTTATGAATTCTTAATCCAAGCAGGACAGCAGATAATGTCTCTCAAAACGCTGCTGCTGCGCTTTCCAGCAGCGGCCAATTAATTCCTGCAGGGACGGGGTTCCGGGGCCGCCTCATCTCTTCAATAAATCTCCTGTGTCCAGTGACAGGAGGAGTTCCCAGTGCACAGGCATAACACAGAGGGACAGCTCTGCACTGTGTCCAGCAGAGATCTCCTGCTGCCAGGAAGGGCCCAGCCAGACCCAGGAGAACAATTTCTGCTGGTTAAACTGGGGTTATGTGTGGCACTGCTGGCCCTATTCAGCATCCTGTGCTCAGAGAGACTGGAATTTGGTCCTTGGCACCCTCTGGAATATTCTCTGTCCTGTCCTCATGGCTGGACCCTGCGCTGGAGGAAAGCAGGGGCTGAACTGTATCTAAAGACGGATTCCCAGTGGACCAAACAAAGCACATTTGCTGTTGGGCCTTAAAATTTACTTCCAACCGAGGCATCAAAATATTGAGCCCATTCCTCAGTGTCCTACAGAAGGCCTGGCCACAGCTATTGATGTGGAGCAGTAACTCAGTCACCAGCACCCTTGGGTCAATAAACTTTCGACATTATCTCAACAGAAATTTAAATCTCGGGTTAGTTTCCCATCTGTTTATTTAATACCAATGCATTAAGAATGTTCTGCCCTTGGCAATCAATGAAACCAAGCCTGCCGTGGGGTTTGGGCTGAGCTCTACTCTTTGAAGTTAAGTCAGGTATAGAAATCTGTCTGCAGTTCCCTCTGTAACAGTTTGTTCTAGGGGGGGAAAAAAGTTTGAATGTTATGCTCTGATTCTGATAGAGAATTCTCTCTAAACCCATTGTAGTCCAAAAAAAAACCCCCTTGCAGCTGAAAGCAGTGCTGAGCTCGGGGATTTGGCAGCTTTTACAAATGGGGATTAATGAACAACCTCGCGCTGCCCTCGGAGCCTCCCGGGCGCCAGCCCGACGTGGTGCCTTTGAAAATGTTCCAGTGCACTGCAGGCAGTGGGAGCTGTGGGGTTGGGGTTGGAGCTGCCAGAAGAAAGGTGCCCATGAATAACAATCTGTAGCAGCTGCAGAATTCCCGGCCCTTTGCTCGCCCAGCTCTGCTCCGGCTCTTTGGATGGATTATGTAAACCTGGTGCAAGTCTGGAGTGCTTGGAGCTCTGCACCCACTTTGCAAGGCAGAAAATTGCAAAGCACGGAGGTCAGGCTCAGCAGTCTCCTCCAGATCCCTGGGAGCCACAGGGAAAGCACCTGGGGGTCCTGATTCACTTCCAGCTGAGGAGAAGGGAATAATGAATGGGGAGAAACGAGATAATAATAATAAATCTTGTTCTGAAGTCTTTAATAATGAGGCTTTCTTGTAAATCCATCCCAAAGAAACATTAATATGGAGCCACCAAATAGGTCAGGTTAATTACATCATCTGCAAATGCTGTGGTACCTCCAGCCCACATTAAAAAAAGGAATCAAATCCCCCTGGAGTGGGAGAGATGGATTTTTTTTTTAATTAGTTGAGTATTAAAATCTCTGTGCTAACATCTCCCAGTGTTCCTCTGGCTTAAGTGAGATGCTACATTTTACCTCCTGTTTGACAAAACCTGATCTTTACAGGTTTTTAAACCTGCAAATTTAGATATTATTTAGATAATTAGAGCTGATTATCTGTGTGCCAGTTTGCATCCTGCACTGCTGGCCCATCCTGGAGTCATGGAAAAAACTTCCAGGCTGTCCAGGATTTGTGCCAGGAGACATTTGGGGGCCTTGGAGTGAGCACCTGCCCTCATTGTGCTCCGTGTGCAGCCTGTGCGCCCATTCCCTGCTCCACAGCTGGGAGCACAAGCCTGCCCTGGGTGGATTCACCGGGATGTGCTCTCAGCTCTTTGCTGGGTGACTGCAGGGAAGGCTCTGAACTCTCCCTCACTCCCTCCCTGCCCACGGTGCTGCCACTTCCCACGTTTTCAAGGTCAGCTTGGCTCCCAGAGTTTCCCAAACTCTTCCCCAGTCCTGCCTTTCCAGGAAAAAACCCCAGAAGTTGCAAGACCCTTGAGCTCCCCAGCTCCAGGAGAACGTGGTCCATGTCCCCGGAGTGCCAAGCTGAGAGCACAGAGCCAGGGATGCTCCAGAGGTGGAGCTTGGGTACCCAGCAGATGCAGTTTTAGCATAAAAATGGGAATATTCCCACAGCGAGCTGGAAACAGGAACACTCCCAGGCGGGGCCGTGCTTGGGACCAGCCCAGCTCCCCTTCCTGAGCCTCCTTTGGTTTTTCTTTCAGCCACAACCAGCTGGACAGGGCTGCCCAAAACCAGTGTTGGAAGGGGAATGATCTTTTCAAAGGGAACAAACATCTCCCTTGAACAACTAAATTCCTTTTGAAATATCCTCCTGTTGGGTTCTGCGTTTTGAAAACTCGAAACATTCTTCAATTCTCAAAACACGTTTGGTTTCTTTTCTTCTCACTTTTCATCCAAAAATACACTTTTCCCAGGAACTGTTATTATATTATCACAATATATTATCCCTCCTCGTCTGTAAAACATCAGTGATGTATTACTGAGTTATATTAAAATCTCTATTTATACTTTTCTCGCTTCAAGCCACAGCATTTTTACCAAGCAGCAGTGACTCCAGCAGACCTGCACTCACTGGCAAGGTGTCACTGAGCTTCCTGCACCCAAAAAAAGGTTTGTTTAAGGCTTCAGTAATTGTTTTGAGCTTATAATTGCCAGGTGGGAGAGCTGTGAGTCACCAAAGCGCTGGAATCCTGTGACCTGCAGAGCTACCTGGAGGAGGCAGAGGTTATTTAAGAAAGCAGCATTTTCCCCTGGCTGGTTAAAAGCAATTTCTTTGTGTTGCCGTGCCAGTCACTGCGTGGCTGACGGAGGAGTGCAGAGTGTGACATGGGAAAGTGGTAGGTGTTGTTACTAAGCACATTACCCTGACAAGAAAAACACAGGGCTCAGAGACAGCTGAAAGGCTCTGCTGCGGCTCACCAAGAAAAACAAGCTGCTGACAACTCCTGCTCGCCCCGAGGAACCTCCAAGTCCAGGGAGGGCTGAGGAGCACAGCTCTAAAATGTGGGTGCAGAGCAAGGCTGGACAACTGGCCAAAAGCCAGGCTTTGCTACGGTAAGGAAGAGCTTAAAGGGTTCTGTGGGGGAAAAGAAATTAGGCAGAAATGAAAGAAAAAAAAAAAAAAAGGCAAAGATTGCTTTCTATAAATAAATGTGGGCAGGGAAAGTGCTGGGGAGGGAGAAGATCTAACAGACAAACTTGGCACGAGAACAGAAAGGAGGCACTAGCCATGAATAAATTCCGAGTGGAAAACTGAAGGAAGTTTCCATCCAACGACAGAACAAAAGCCTGGAACAGGCTGGCCTGGGGAGAGGAGAAGTGACTGGAGCGAAGCTGAAGGGCAGGAGAAACGTGTGGGGAGAGGCAGGAGCTGCCTAGGTCAGCCTGGGAGTCCTACACAGCACCCGGAGCTTTTGGGGATGCTGCTGCACCTCTTCACCCTCGGGGAGCTGGATGTGGGGGTCATGGATATTGGGGTGCCCACAAGGAGCCCTCCATCCCTCGACCACTGCCGGGACATTTCCTCCCTGACATTCCCTCCCTGCAGCTCCCGGCTCAGGAGCATCCTGCCAGGGGCAGGGCCGCTCTGGGGCTGCCTTTGCCAGCCCCCTCGGTGGGAGGGGGATGGCTCTGAGAGCTGAACCCCAGGCTTAGCTACCCAGAGGTTTTATCTGAAAAGGGTTTCTCTGAGAAATCCCTGTCCCTTACCCAAAGTGTCTTTTTGTTCTCCTTTATCCCATGGCCTGGGGCTCCTCTCCTCATAAGATAATGGGGCAAGGGAAGAGGGATTTTTGAACTGGGAATTTTTTTTTTTTATCACTGGAGAAAGCTCAGGACCAAATTAATAAAGTTATTTTGCAAGGATCTGAAATGGTTTTTTTGGACTATAAAATCAAGATAAAACTGTCTGGGATCAAATGAAACACTGATGGATTTCTCTGCTTTAAAAATTGAAATTAATTATCTGCCTTGTCCTGCCCTCAGCATTTAGATCATTAATGGGATGGTGATTACTGCTATTGCTCCTTTTAATTTTTTTCTTTTATGCAGGTGATTTATCTGATGGTTGCAGCAACAACCAACATGGAAACCTGGGAGACAAAAGATGTGGATCAGAGCTCTGAAGGAGGGAACAAAGGGAGCCTCTGCAAGACTTTTTTCCTGTGGCTGTTCAGGATTCATCAGAAGAACAGAGTTATAACCAAAATCAACCATTCAGAGCTTAGATGGACACGAACAGCGCTGAAGATCCATTTTCCAAGAACTTGCAGCTGGGGATGCTGTGGAATGGCCTCTTAGGTATAGAAACAACAGAACAAAAGCTAAGCTGGACCTGAAAATGTTCACAGATCAGAAAAGAAAAGAAGCTCCCGACAAAAGGCGTCTGGAGGTGCTGATTTGTTCAGTTTGAGGTGATAAGGAACTCACACCTGGGACCTGAAGGCTCTTTGTTGCATCAAGCAGGTTTGGCTTTGAGGCTGAAAACGAAATTGAAAGTAAAAGATTTGGAACAAGAAGTGCAGAGAGCACTTCAGAGAAAGACCAAGGGAAATGTTTGTGGAACACTCAGCGAGAAACCCCCTGAGCTTTTCCTCAGCCCCTCTGCTAAGCCTCGTGCAGAGCCCAGGGTTAGAGCCCCCCTGAATAATGAGCCCAGGGTTAGAGCCTCCCAAAATAACTTCCCGAGTTCAGTGAGGGCCTGGAAAAATGTTCTGCTCTTCTGCAGGAGAAAAGCCTCCCCTTGAAATGCACAGGGAGTCTTCAGCTCAATTTCCTGATATAAATAGGGCAGCTCAGAGTCACAGTGAATACAGAGAATGATTTCTTATATGCAAATGAGAGCTCACATTATTTCATAGAAGGAACTATAATAGTTGGAAATTAGCAAATGTTTCCAGATCCTTGTTAAAGGCAAAGGAAAAAAAAAAAAGCAGCTCATCTAATGTTCCCGGATAAAAATGACATTAATTGAAAGTTTGATTCTATTCCCTAATGAATTTTCCTGTTGCATTGTAATTAATAACTACTTACATCCAAAAGAACTCGATATCCCTTCAAATTAGGGCATTACTTATAAATATGGTAATGTTTTAAGAGCAGTTCTGAGAACGCCAGGCACTGCTCTTGGAACAGCTGTGAGGAACGGGAACAAACCCTTAACAAACCCTGCAAGGGCTGCAGGACTGCGGGGAGCCACTGCAGAGCCTGAATCTGTCCTCTCCCAGGAACCCAAATCCATCCTCTCCCAGGAACCCAAATCCATCCTCTCCCAGGAACCCAAATCCATCCTCTCCCAGGAGTTCTCCAACCCAAGACCTTGCAGTGCCTCAAACACACCTGGTCCTACAGCAAACCCCACAGGGGCATTTCCACCCCGAGATTTGGGATTTGTCCAATACCTGCCATGTTTCATCATTCCAAGGCCGGGCAGGATGGATGGAGGCAGTACCTGTCCCTCAGGGATTTCCCTCTGGGTCACCTCTGAGACATCCCAGAAATAAGAGAATCACAGAATCATAAAATCTTTGGACAGGGACACCTCCCACTGTCCCAGGCTGCTCCAAGCCCCAATGTCCAGCCTGGCCTTGGGCACTGCCAGGGATCCAGGGGCAGCCCCAGCTGCTCTGGGCACCCTGTGCCAGGGCCTGGCACCCTCACAGGGAACAATTCCTGCCCAATATCCCATCTAAACCTACAGTCCTTCAGTCTGAAGCCATTCCCTGTGTCCTGTCCCTCCCTCCAGCCCTTGGAAATCCTCTCTCCCCATCTTTCCTGGAGCTCCTTCAGGCCCTGCAAGGCCACACTGAGGTCACCCCAGAGCTTCTCCTCTCCAGGTGAACACCCCCAGCTCTCACAGCCTTTCCTCCCAGCAGAGCTGCTCCATCCCTCTGCTCATCCTGGAGCCTCCTCTGGGCTCTCTCCAGCAGCTCCAGCTCCTCCCTGTGCTGGGCCCTGGAAATTCTTTGGCCATACTTGGCCTCTAAACTTGCCCTTGAGGCTGCTGTTAAAGCATCACTTGGATGCTTGAGACTCTTTAAAAGGGGCCTCAAGGATATTTTTTCCTTGTTCCTGGAAAAGAAGGAAAGGAGGGAAATGCGAACACAGTGAGGAATGAGCTGACACGTGGAGGCGCCTTCCTTGCACGGTGTCTGTGCCACTGTTCCTGCTAATGCCACACACACCCACGGCCAGCATGGTGCTGCAGCTTCCAGCCTCGTTCGTGTGCTGCAGGATCCAGGCCATTCCCATCCCAGGAAAGCTGATTATTTGGATTAACCCTGTTTCCTAACAGCTCCCGCATTCTTTACTCCCTTTATTACAGTAACTGATCTGAACATGAATCAATAACCTCAACCACACCCCAACCAAAACCTCCACCATGAAACACCAGGGCTTGGCGACCTTGACTTGAAATAATTCCTGTGAGTGCTGGAAAGAGAATTCCCACTCATCCTGCCTGGCTGGGGAACCAGGAACCACTCACGTGTTGGGATTGGCACCTAACGGGAGTGACCTTGTCCCTTCCTGCACCCAGCACAGGCAGCGGGGCTTTGTGGGGAGCTCTGAAGTCCGAGGGAGAGGGAGGTGGAGAGGAGGGGTAGGGGAGTGCTCCCATCAATCCTGGGATGCTTCCAGAGGGAAAACAGGTTCTGCTGCACAGGAGGAACTCCAGGGGCCAGCACTGGGGAAGGGACAGCGTGAAGAGCTTGGATGGAGGTGACAGCCATAGAATCATGGAATCATGATTGGGTTGGGAGGGTCTTAAAGCCCATCCCATTCCACCCCTGCCATGGGCCTTCCACTGTCCCAGGCTGCTCCAAGCCCCGTCCAGCCTGGCCTTGTCCTGGCATTGTCAATGCCCCTGGAAAAGGGCTGGAGTCAGTCCTTGGTGAAACTGGGTTTATGTTAATGAGTGGGGTTTTTTTATTTCTTTCTTTTTATGGTTACTTATTTTGGAATTACCTTCTAGGTGAAAGCAGCATTATGGTCACATTTTCCCTCCATCACAGGGACAAAATTTTAGAATTTTATATATTTTTTTAACAATAAAATTTACACGGAATTTTAATATTCTGTGAATAAAATTCACATAAATTTATTCTTTCTTTAAACTTGCTGCTCCCTTGACCCAGGGCATGAAGGTCTTTGCCGAAACACCTCCTGTTGTGAGCCTTGGTTCACATCTAAAACTCGCCCTGTGTATCAGTACTTCTGGATTAGCCTTCCTCTCCTTCCTCTATCCAGAAACCTCCACAAATTTCCCTGCTCAGAAATGACGTCAGCTTTGCTTCCCGTGGTAGCTCAGACACCCAGCAAAGAGCTTTTTCCAGAGCAGCTTGGGCTGAAATCCCTTCTCTCGCCCCAGCACACACCTTCACACTCCTGTATTTACGGCTCAGGAACTCCCCGTGCAGGCAGCAGCTGCACACCCGCAGCTCTCAGCCCAGCAGGGTCCCGGGATGGTCCCCCCGGAGCGCCGGGAGCCGGGGCAGAGCTCATCCTGCTCACCCAGGCTGCAGAGCCTGGCAGCGGGATATAAAAAGCTGGGCATGGATGTGTGCCAAGAGGTAGTAAACAAACCGGGAGCTCTGTTTTTCCTCTGGCTTTCACTCCACAGCCGTGTCTGTCTGTGGAGGAGAGTGCCCGGCTGCGCTGGGCGGATTTTTTGTATTCTAAGCCGGGCGCTTTTGGGGGGAGAGACGAGGAGGGGCTGTCATTAACCCTGCTCTCCAGAGGGCCAGGCGAGCAGCAAGAGGCTGCCTGGACTCTGCATTCAGGCCACAGACGGTGAATGACACGAGAACAAAGTTCAGACCTGCCCTCAAATCTCATTGCCATCCCGAAAGCATGAAAGCAGATGCACACGATGGATGAAAAGCCAAACATATCGATCACTCCGTACATCGCTGGCAGCCAGCTGTGCTGGCAGCAGGCAGCCAGGGCTGTGCTGCAGTCAGGCTCAAGGTAACGAGCAGGGAACACAGGAGCTGGCACCGGGTGGGTTTTATTCCCGGGGAGGTCCCCACAGCAGCGATGCCGCTCCGAGCCTGCTCACGCTGCCCGCCTTGCCCACGGTGCAGCCTGCCCGGCAGCCGTGCCCGTGTCTGCTGTGTGTCTGCAACCTGCTGCACCTCTGCCAGCCTGTGACAGTGCCCCTGCCGCCGGAACGCCGGGACAACGCCGCTGCCCTTGCCCACGACCCCCGGAGCAGGTGCAGGCAAGGTAAGGCACGATTCCCGTTAATTCTCGGCTGGGCAGTCAGGCAGGAGGAGGTGGAGGAGGCAGAGGCCTCTGCAGGTGCAGGGAGCTGCAGGAGGGGAGGATGTGATGCTGCTGTGGGAGGGATGCAGGGATGCTGTGAGGAGAGGGGCGGATGCTGGGCAATCCATCCTGCGCCGCGCCGCCGGCCTCCTCCTCCCGCCGCTCCCTGGCTCAGCCCGAGCTCCTGGGGCTCTGCACGCTGCCTGCTCCCTCCCAGCCCGCCCAGCTCCCCTCCAGCCAGCTCTGGTGCCCTCGGGGATGCTTTCAAACCTCTGGCCCATCTGTCTGCCTGGAGCAGGAGCCAATTCCCCTGGCAGACGGGGCCCCAAATTGGGCTTGCCATCCCCTGGGAACCCACCCAGAGCCCCAGAGGGCACAGCAGGACACGGCCACTCCCCCACCCACCAGGACAGGAACCCTTGCCCTCATGGTCACCCAAAGCTCTCTCTTCCTTGTGCTGCAGCCCTACAGAGAAAGGGAACAAAGGCACACAGCTCCTGGAGGCTGCTTTTCCCATGGGACCCCTTTCCCAAAGCCCCGTTTTGCTCGTTCATCTGGGAAATTGTGCAGACAAAAGAAGGCAAAAGCAGCTCGTGGCTCCTGTGACAGCAGGGGGTTCAGCCTTCCTTTGGAAGCACCAAAGTAGAGACAAAAATAACGCAAGACAATGCAGAGGGGCTGTTTGTCCCTGCCTGAGGCCGGGGCCAAGCCCCTGCCCCTGCCTGTCCTCAGAGCTGCTTTTATAGGGCCTCACAGCCTCCTGCAGCCGCTGCCTTGACCTTCCATCTGCACATGTAGAACCGTCCTCCAGGGCCAGTCCTTGTCCTTTTGGTCTGGTTGCCTCCGTGCAGGGATGTTTTAGAGCTCGTTATCCATGTCCTGCCTGGCTGGAGCCTCCCCCCTCCCCATGGCCGAGGAAGGGTTAAGCCTCTCCCTGGCTCCGGACCAGTGTCCTCCTGTCCTCACTTGGTTTTAGATCATTTCTTCTGGGGGGAAATGTGTGCCCTGCGAGTGCAGGTCCTGAGGCCTCTGTGCAGCTGCTGGAGCAGGCAGGTTGGACTCCCACGGGCACCCAGTGCTCCCTAAAGCAGGGCTCCTGCACGTCCCCCCACTGCTCTGGGGTCACTGCGGCTGGGAGACGTCTCTTCCATTCAGGGTGGAAGTTTGAAGGAGGATAACAACAGATGCAGGGACTGCAGGGAGACAGTGATGGGGTTGTGTTTGAGGAGCTGCTCTCCAGACCTGGAGCCTGTCTCCAGGCCAGATTCCTACGTGCTGTCGGATGAATCCTCACCCTGTCACCACATGGTCACTTGTTTTCCCTTTCTTCAGCTTTGGGCACCTGCAGATTCATTTGCAGAGCCTTTAGTGCTCCCAGCTCTGTTGTGTGAGGTTTTGCTTTCACCCAAACTATTCCAGACCTATGATGGCATGAATATTTTCCTTGGAGATGCTGATTTTTCCCCTGAGCCATGCAGGCTATTCCCCAGCCACGCAACTCCCTCCTTGCCAGCCGAGGCCAAGAGATGGATTGTCCCTGCTCTGCCACTTCGGGGATGGGGATTTTTCATTCTCTCTGCTCTGCAACCTTATTGTCCTTTGCTGTCACTGAATGATTATCCCTTCAGTGCCAGGGATCTCCATCTCACCGAGTACAGTTCATTGAACATCACAGAGCTCAAAAAAACCTCCAGCCCAAGTCAACAAATAAATGACATCAGCAAAAATCACCTCTGAACAACCAAGAGCAAAACCAGCCAAAGAAACCCCAACCCTGAATGAAAACTGAGTTCAGCTTTTGAGTCCAGAGCTGGGGGGTTTTGAAGGCAACAAAACTGCAGGGAATTCTTGTGAGAGAATTTGGAATCATAAAATCCCAGAATGGTTTGGGTTGGAAGGGATGCTAAAGATTATCCAGATCCAGTGCCACCCCTGCCATGGGCAGGGACACCTCCCACTGTCCCAGGCTGCTCCCAGCCCCAGTGTCCAGCCTGGCCTTGGGCACTGCCAGGGATCCAGGGGCAGCCACAGCTGCTCTGGGCACCCTGTGCCAGGGCCTGGCACCCTCCTAGGGAACAATTCCTTCCCAATATCCCATCCAACCCTGCTCCCTGTCAGTTTGAAGCCACTCCCTGTGTTCTGTCCCTCCATCCCTTGGAAAGTCTCTCTCCATCTTTCTCGTAGCTCCCTTCAGGCACTGGAAGGCCACAATTAAAGAGAATCCCTTAATTTTAATCTCCTTTGTTATATGTGTTTCATCTACAGAATCCATCAATAATTATCAGTATTAATTAATGTCCCACAACATTGCACGGTTCTAGATCTGCCCAGAAATGCTTCTCATCTATAGACGTGCAGAAAGGGACAGAAAGGAAAGAGCAGAAATGAATCCAGGGAGAAACACCACAAAAGGTTTTGCAAAGGCTTCCTTTAAAAATAAGAAGGAGAATGAAGAGTGAGGCTGGGCCTCAGCTGTACCCGCCGGTGCCTTGGGGGATGGTTGGTTTGATCTGCTTGTGGTTTAACGTGCTCTGTACCACAGCTCCCACCACTAATCCCAGCCAGTGTCTGGGGAATTGCAGCATCCTACCTTGGATTTGCTTGGAATTCCACTGCTAAAGGAGCCCAAGAGAACAGGGCAGGCTGGAAGAAAACTGATTCTTGGAGACTTTCTGAAGCCTCTAATGAGAGGGACAGTTCATCAAGGGCTGTTTTTACTGGAGAGAAGCCCCATCTGGTACCTTTTGTAGGATCAGTTCCCTACAGAACTGTAGAAAGGTCCTGGATCTCTCCAAGACCTCAAGAGCAAAGGCTCCCTGAGCCTGATTTCATCCTTTAGGATTCAGGACTGTGGCAATAATCAGAAAATACCAAGTACAGAAATGTCCATATTCCACCAGAAACAAGATTTCCATCCTTAAGGGAAAACTGTGTCTCCAGCTTCCTGACAGGGTTGGAAATGTCCAGCTAGGGAACTCTGAATCCTTCATTTTCAACAATGTGGGCTTCTTGTAGCACTGTGAGGTGATGGGAGGGCTTTGAACACCTGCTAGAGCTCCATCAGGGAAAGCACCTCTGGCCCACAGCTGTGGCCATGTCCGGTAAAAGCAGGGAGGAAGGAGCGAGGATCAAAGGCTCGGGATGGAGCATCCCAGCGCTCTTCCTTCCATCTCACACGTGTGAGACTCCTCACAGACCTCAGGGGCTGGAACAATTTTGGTGTGAGCAGCAAAGGAGCAACGCGAGGATCCCAAAGGTGTGGGATGCGCTTTATCCACGGTGATGCTGCTCATCACCGTGATTTGTGCAGATATGGAGCACTGCAGGAGGGGACAGAATAAGCCATACACTTCATCTCCTTCATGCCTGTCCCCAGTAGGAAATGCTCAGTAAACAGGAACTGGGTCATTCCCTCTCTCCAGAGAAGCTGGTGTGAGAGAAACAGTTAAAAAATAATTATGCCACATGAGCCACTAGAAAATGCCTTTTCTGAGCAGCTTCTGAGGACGCATGGGAACCTCTTTGGCTTTTCAAACTCAAAGGGACTTCGCTTAAGTTGCCTTCCAAAGGAAACTGCTTCAGCTCATTATTTGCAGACAGCATCTGTCACTTTTCTATGCCAGTGGCTGCTGATCATCCTCAAAGAACATTGTACAAATGTGCAGACTGCTGTGTGCTGAGAAAGGACCGCTATTATATCAATTTTCCACTTGAAAGCAGCAATAACAGCAAATAAAGCCGGAGCCACATGACTCTGCTGGATCTGGGGCACTCACGGAGCCATTCACCCTCCCTGAAAGCTGAGAGCCTCCGAGGGGCCGTGTGGCAGCCACAGCACTGCCTGGTGCCAGGCACAAACTGGTTGTACTGGTGGGCGAGGCAGAGCCAGGAGGTCTCAGCCCCGTCCCCTTGGGGACCTGCCCAAGGAGCTTCTGCTGCCTGCAGAGCCCCAGGTGACACCTGGCAGTGTCTGCTCTGTCCTGGAGCCCAACCCACCCCAAAATGCAGCTCCTGTGGGATGTGGGTGTGATGGACACAGCCAGGCCTTGGCCAACCACTGCTTGAGGTGTCCTGTCCTGTAGGATCAGCAGGAGCTGAACCCACGGCTCCTTATCCAGGGCTGGGGAGGGCTCGTTGTGTCTGCTCTGTCCTGGAGCCCAATCCACCCCGAAATGCAGCTCCCGTGGGATGTGGGTGTGATGGACACGGCCAGGCCTGGGCAACAGAGCATGGGAGGTGTCCTCTCCTGTGGGATCAGCAGGAGCTGAATCCAGAGCTCCTTTTCCAGGTCTGGGTGACACCTGGTTGTGTCTGCTCCCTCTTGCCAGGCCCTGGTGAGGAGGCTCTGCCCATACTGGGAGAGGTGAAGCAGCATCACCCTACAGACTCCCAGTTTGTGCTGGTTCCCAAAGATCTGTTTGCACCCACACAAGCAGGGAGGGCAGCAGCCTGGGCCAGCCCTGCAGCTAAAGGAAGGACAAATCTGAATAATCCTCTGGAAAAGGCAGCAATGGGGAAAGCCAAAGAAATTGTGGGTGAATTCTGACCCCGTGGCCCTCAGCACTTCCTGGCAGGTTTGAAAAATCCCCACATTCCCCAGAGCAAGGTACAGACCCCTCAGAGTGATCTCTGCAGTGCAGACCTGTGTTTTCCCTACGGAAGAAACATTGGAGCTTTCCCATGGAGGAGACGTTTCATTTTTCATCAGTTAAATTTCAGATTGCTGAAATAATGGGGCTGCAGGAGGGGGAATGAACCTTCTCCTGTGACTGCCTCGTGCAAACAAGTGATGGGGTCTCTTCTGCCTCCTGACCAGAATCCCCAGCCTGGCTTTGCCTCGGATATGGGAAAACGATGGGATTGCATGAAATGCCCCCTCTGCAAGAAGCAGCTTAGAGTGAGCAGGGTGTGATAGCCAAAAAACCCAGCTGAAGGACATTCCCTGTCACCCCAGCAACTGCTGAGCAGGGAAATGACCTCCCACGGCCCAGGGAGAGGTGTGAGCTCATAAAGGAACATGCCTTGGAATGCTGTGTGTGTCCACACCTGCCCCAGGAGCAGCTCATCCCATCCTGCTCCCAGAAGGAAAGGAAGGGAGGGAGCTACAGCACCAACGAGGTTTGCCAGGTTGGGATTTTGCAGCAGCGTGTTTCAGACACAGTGCAGTGACTCTTTAAAAATGCTTGTGGAATGTTTTTTAAAAGGTTGGTTTGCTCGGAATTTAAAAAGTGCATACCAGTGTTTGCACACCGAATGGATTTCACACAACATCTCAAGTTCATTTAAAAGGCCTTAAATATCTGGATGTTTCTCAAAAGTAGAAAATTCCCGTTTCCGTTCTGTCACAGCTCATCTTTTCCATTCATTATGTTTTGCTTAACCTTTTGGATAAAAATGCCGTCATTCTCCCAGGGCTTCTGCAGCATCCTAATGGAAAGTGGCAGATTTGGAGAATATATACGGATTTCAGGGAAAAATAATTCCAGCTCCGTTGTATTCGACTGCAAACAGCCACTCCGTGTGCTGGACCTGCTCCAGAGGGATCCAGATTGAGAATTAGATAGTCCCTTTTAAAAATCCAGCCTAATTCTGCTCTTACTAAAACCGGTATCAACTGTGCTGCTGACTCCAGCAGGGAAAAGATGGGATTAGTGGTCCCAGGATCTCACACTGGAGGGATGTGCTGGAACATCCAAAGGAGTGTGGGCAGCAGGGCCAGGGAGGGGATTCTCTCTCTGCTGAGACCCACCTGGAACAGTGCCCAGTTCTGGTGTCCCCAGTGTAAGAAGGACAAGGAACTGTTGGAACAATTCCAGAGGAGACCTGGAAGTTGATAAAGGGACTGGAGCACCTCTCCTATGGAGCCAGGCTGGGAGAGCTGGGAATGTTCAGCCTGGAGAGGAGAAGGTTGAGTGGAGACCTCAGAGCCCCTTCCAGGGTCTGAGGGGGCTGCAGGGAAATGGGACAGGGACCTTGTGAGGAACTGAGTGACAGGACAAGGGGTTCCGACTGAAAGAGGGAAATTCAGGTTGGGATATTGGGAAGGAATTGTTCCCTGGGAGGGTGGGGAGGCCCTGGCACAGGGTGCCCAGAGCAGCTGGAAGTGTCCAGGGCCAGGTTGGACATGGCTTGGAGCACCCTGGGACAGTGGAACTTCAGCAGGGCTGGAACTGGATGGGCTTTAAGTCCCTTCCAGCCCAACCCATTCTGTGTTTCTGGCACCGGCATTCCCAGAATCTGCTGTTTCTGTCCCCAAAGGGGAGCTCTGAGGGCCACCACACCTGAGATCCCCTTGCACAGCTGTCCTCAGGTCCTGGCACTGCACTGGGTGTCCACATGGAATCCTCTCGGGAGGCAATCTCTCCTCGGCAGGGTTTTAGAAGTTTATCCATGTCAGAATTGGACACTGAGGTGACACCAGCCCTTCCCAGAATTTGCTCCTGGAGCTGTGTGTGGCAGCAGCAGCAGCTGAGCAGTCGCTGCTCACAGCAAATTCACCTGAGCAAGGCTCTGGGACAGCTTTGTGACAAGTTCCTAATGAAACTGGGGACAGGGCTGGTGGAGGAGCCCTGGATTACCAATGTCCACCGTTTTCCAGTCACGGAAAAGCCTCACAGAAGGCAGAAATGAGCACTGTAGCTCTTGACTCATCCATCATTTTAAACGTTCACCTTTTGAAAAAGCTTTGAAACAGCAAAATCAATGGAGGCTCCAATCCTGGTGTTTAACCACGTTGGAGTTATTGGAGGGATTTGCAGAGAAATCAGAGAGCCAGGCATGGGGCTGGGTTAAAGATCCAGCTCCAGAGAGATGTGAAAGCCCCTCTGGAAGAGCCTGGCTCTGTGGGAAGGGGAAGGGGGAGACATTGGAGGCAGGGCCTGGCCATCAGCAGTGCTGCTCCTCTGCCTGGGCACAGGGAGCTCAGCCAGGGGACCCTGCAGTGGGATGGGAGCCCCTGGCCAGCTGTGGATCCCCGTTCCAGGCTCTGGAACACAGGCACTTCCCAGAAACTGCAAGGCCAGGAAGAGCCTTCTGTTCTCAGCAGCAGTTTGGAATCATGGAAAAAAACCCTTTAAAATCATCCAGTCCGACCACCAGCCCAGCCCCACCACCACGGTCACCACTAATCCATGTCCTCAAGTGCCATGTCCACACATTCTTTGAACATTTCCAGGGATGGGCACTCCAAACCTCCCTGGGCAGCTTCTTCCAGTGCTTGACCACCCTTTTTGTGAAGAATTTTTCCCAGTACCCAATCTAAACCTCCCCAGCCCAGCCTGAGGCCGTTCCCTCTCCTCCTGTCCCTGTTCCCTGGCAGCAGAGCCCGACCCCCCCGGCTGCCCCCTCCTGTCAGGGACTTGTGCAGAGCCACAAGGTCCCCCCTGAGCCTCCTTTGCTCCAGGCTCAGCCCCTTTCCCAGCTCCCTCAGTCCCTCCAGGTGCTCCAGCCCCTTTCCCAGCTCCGTTCCCTGCCCTGGACACGCTCCAGCCCCTCAATGTCTCTTATTCTCAACATCTTTCTCCTTAAGCCATTTATTTATAGCCTGGGATTTCTTAAAATTGCATTTAAGTGAAAGGACACATGTCAGGGAGATGAGGACAGGAATAAACAGGGTAAGCACCTGCCTGGCTCTGTGAGTAGCTCAGGAGTCATTAGGAAAGCAACACTGGGATACCAGGCATTGGGAATGTTGGGAGTTCTCCCAAATCTTTGGGAAATCTGGCAAAGTGACCTTGAGTATCCTGAAGAGCGGGGCTTTGCTCCTGAAGCTGCTGGTAGACGATGATGATGCTGGTCTGTCTGCTCTAATTAGGTTTTTAAGTGCTTCAGGGTGAGGGCTGACTTTTCACAGGGGATGTGGCAGCAACCAGCACGAGGGAGCTCTGAAGCAAGGCAGAGCATCTGGCTTTGTTATCTGAATAATGGTCACAACAGAAACAGCATAATAAGGAGACAAAAACGCTGTGTCGGAACAAGAATAATGCCAGTAATATGATAATAGCAATAATTACAGCCGTGGTGTTAATTGGGATTATGTGAGGGTGCTCAGCAGAGCCGAGCAGAGGGCTGGGATCGGGAGGGGAACACACCCCTACAGAACAGGTCCCGTACCCCCTGTGGGCACCAGGAGCCCTGGGCAGGAGGAGGTGGCTCTGGAGGCTGCAGTGTGCCCAGATGTGCCAGCAGCTGGATTGTTTGTGGGTGGGACAGGAACCTCAGCTGGGGTCACAGCTGTGGCTGGGGGGAGGAGGGGGTGACTGACACTGGCCACCGGGGGAATTTCCCTGCCCACGTTACCTCGCTGAGCACGAGCAGCCCCATCTAAACGGATAATTCCAGATTTTTTGGCTGTAGTGGAGGAAAATGGGCCAATTTCAATCCGTCCCACCCTGAGCAGAGTGTCTGAACTCAGACTCCATGCCTGACTTTGGGGCCACTGCAGCTCTCACGTGTCTCAGATGTGTGTAACTTTCAGTGTCATCACCACTGAAATTCGCAGCACTTTGGGGAGTAGCTCCCTTTTCCTGAAGCCACACAGTGCAGATCAAAGAAAGCTCTCAGCTTGCTTGGCTTCTGGACGTCCTACTGAAGTTCCAATAATAATAATAATAATTACAAATGAATCAGAGAATCACAGAATGCTTTGGGTTGGAAGTGACATTAAAGTCCATCCAGTCCCACCCCCTGCCACAGGCAGGGACACTTCCCACTATCCCAGGCTGCTCCAAGCCCCGTCCAAGCTGGCCTTGGACACTTCCAGGGATGGGGAAATCTTCCTTAGACACATCCTGAGCGATGCCAATCGCTGGTTTCTGCTGGATGATGCAGATCCCAGCCTCTGCAGCCAATCTGAGAGCCCTCAGCTGCAGTTGGTATCCATTGAGTACATGGGAAGTCAGCTGCCACTGCATCCCGCTGTGGATACAGCACCAACCCTGGCAGAGGGGCAGGATCACTGCAGAGGTGCCTCCCAGGGCTGAGGGGATGGGATCTGCCATGGGGTTACTGTAAGGGCTCCCTGACCCTAGCCAGAGCACTGAGGGTGCAGAGCTCAGCCTCAGCCTGGTTCCCTCGTCTGGCTTTGCCTCAAGTGAACGCCACTGACCTCAGACTGAGGCATCAAAACTCACAGGGCTTTTTTGGAGACCATCAGCAGCTAAACTGGAGCTGTGCCAGTTATTCCTCCTTGGAATCTGGGTAAACTAGGAGCTTGTGATGTGGCTCTGGAACGTGGGCTTCATTGGCAGCCTGGGAAATCAACTCCTCTCTGATACAGGGATAATGTGGAAAGGCAATTTTTCCTCTGAAAGGAAATTGAGACTTAGATGAAAGCCACGCATTTTTTATGCAAATGATATTTTCAAGGAAAAAGTGGACCTTTTCTATGCTGAACTTGTTGCTATTTCCGTGGTTTTATCCCCCATGTCTTCTGGCTTGGTGTTTTCATTCAAAAGACTTGTTTGGTGTGTGAGTGCACATGTGCGTGCATGAATAATAGATGTTTTCTTAGCGGGATTGTTCATCACCCTCAGCCTCCTTTGTAATCCTCTAATTTTGGCATAAATGTGTTTTCCCTCAGTGCTGGATCGGTCTGACCCCAAATTAATACAGAGCCAGGGTAACCTGGGGACTGAATTGAGTGATGTCTGTGGAAATGGAGAATGTATTAGTTATGTTAGCGGGCACGTTCCCTGACAGCAGCTTAAACCGAGCACTTAAGAACCCTCTCCAGCGTTTTATTGTCTCTGATGAGATCATGATTCAGACTACTCCAGCAGTATCTCAAGAACAAAAGCCCTCGGGGAGCGGAGCTGGATCTGAGGGCAGGGTTTGATGCATTGGTTTGAAAGGAATGCGGGTTTAATTCGCTCTTCCAACAGAAAGAAAAGTGTGAAACGAGCCCCCAAATAGGGATGGAGACAGTGACAGCCTAGCCAGGGAGGAGCCTGAGGGACACAGAGCATCCCCAGGACACGGAACAGCCTCAGGGAATCCAGTGATTCACTCTAAAGGGTTTTATTGAGCAAGTTTGGGACGTTCAGAGTTTTGCTCTTTGATCTAAGACTAAAAGGTGCAAGAAAAAAAGACTTAAGGACACTCTGCCAAACCCTGCTTTAGAGCAATTAAATAGTTAATAAAATACAGGCAAACCCTTTCCTTGCTATTTCTTACTGGGAAAAGGATGAAGCTTTTTTTTCCTGAGTATTAAAAAAGTAAAAAGAAAAAAATCCACCTTGAGAGATACAAGGAGCATGGAAGGGTTCAGCCTAATTAATTCTGTTCTTCAAGTCATTATCACCTAGCAGCAGGTGAAGAGGAGCTGCTAGACAGACTGATACTCAGGCTTTGGTGTTAAACTGACCCTAAAGATTAACTGAAATCTCCTCTCCAAGAATTCCCCCCCCCCCCCCAGCACATGGAGAAGCAGGGGCCAGGAGGAAATTATTCTGTGCCCTGGGTTGAATCCTGCGCCGCAGCACTGCTGTGTCCATGGCATTGCAAATGGCACTGGAATGCTCCTTTTCCAGATCTGCTTCATATAAATGGGAACACTTAATTTGTTGCATGGATTTTTTTCCTTCTCGTATCTGAAGGAGCTACAGGAAAGATGGAGAGAGGTTATTTACAGGACAGGATGGGGGGAATGGCTTTAAATTGGAGGAAGGTAGATTGAGACGGGATATTGGGAAGGAATTCCTCCTTGTGAGGGTGGTGAGGCCCTGGCATAGGACATTGGGGCTGGAGCAGCCTGGGACAGGGGAAGGTGTCCCTGCATGGCAGGGGTGGGATGGGATGGGCTTTAAGGTCCTTCCAGCCCAACCCATCCTGGGATTGGGTGATTCTCTGTCTGCCCATGTCCCCAGAGGACCCAGCTCTGTGCACAGCTGCCCTCCCTCCCCTGCCACAGGGTCCTGCTGCCTCCTGCACCCCAAACCTCACACAACCTGCGAGTCTGCTCAGAGAACTCACTGAACACAGCTCCTGCAGCTCCCGCACGGCCCGTGCCAGCCCGGTGTGGGGCAGTGCATGGCTCAGGTCTGATTTCCACGCCCGCAGCTCTGTGGATCCTCCGTAGCTCCGTGACTTTGAGCTGGGACTCTGGAGGGGAGTGGCTCCATTTTCCATCTCGTGGCAGTGCCAATGTCATCCTCAGGCAATGATCCAAGGCCTGGGGAGGAGGGCTGGATGGGTAATTCCAGCTGCAGCTCTTCGTCCTGTGTGGCTGCAGGACTCATTGCTCATCCAGCCCCTCGTGGAGCTGCCCTGGAATCCCATCAGGATGGGGCTCATTCCATCCCCCTGCTCTGCTGGAGCTGGGGATAAACCCACCCCAGAATGAGCAGAAGCTGATGCTGGGACACCCCATAACCCCATCCCCACCCCAACAGGCTTTATTGGCCTGAAGAGCTGCTCAGTCCCTGGGAATTGTGTTGGGAGCCTTTCTACCTTGTTTATTTATGAGATGACCTCCCGTGATTCCTGTGTACAGCAGGTTTGTTATCTGAGACAATGCTGGTAAGAGCACTGGGATAACAGGGATGGCAGCACCCAGAACGGATTATCTCCCTTCTCCTGGGACAAGGGATTCCTCATAAAAGGGATTTTGCACTCATACAATATTTGTTCTTGAAAGCAAATCCCAAAGTTACAACATCAGTACCACACAATTCCTCTCCCTGCAGCAAAGCAGGGCAGCCCCAAAGTACAGCTGGTCTCAGCTGAGCTGAAATGTGGTAATTCCAGGGGTGTCTGGGGGACTCGAACCCCCTGACTGCCGCTGAGAGCACAGCGAGCCAGGGAACAGAAATCTCCCGAAATTCCTCCACGCTGCCTTCGCCTACAGCAAGCACTAGGAATTTTTTATTTTCCTGCTTTCCAGCCTAAATTTTTCTGCCCTAATTTGATGTATTTCCTGCTCACATTTGCCTGTATCAGCCTGTATGTTATGTAAATATGACATTTATTGTTCAAGAAGCCTGACACGTGTACAGTCATCACTCAGCCGTGCTAATGAGAGAGAACCACCATTTGTGAGCTGCTGCTGGAATTCTGTCAGTGCTGTTCCCTTTTTCCTTACCCCACGAGCCATAGGGTGGTAACTAAAGAGCTGGATGCCTTCTCCACAAAGTGGGAGTGCTCCTGAACTGGGATCAAACTGGTGGAAGAGAGACAGCCTGAGCCCTACCAACATTTCCTTTGCCCTGCAACAACCCTGATTCCTGATCCAGGCATTTTTGAGGCTGTATTTGCTCCGTGAGCTTTGCAGAGGGCAACTTAAGCTCTTGGGATCTCTTGCAAAAAATATTTGTGATGCAGAGGGGTCTCAGATTTCTCTCAGCACTGCTCAACAGGTTTCTACCACCCTTTTTGGGCAGGACACGAGGGACTCTCTCCTGGTCTCCATCTCTCCAACACTGCCACTGAGAACACCCTAGATTGCCTTAACTGGGCTTTGCAGACTTGGCTGGAGTGAAGTCCCCACTGAATTTCCCCCCGCAGCCCAGGAGTGAGCGTGGCTGGGCTGGTGGCATGTCCTGCTGGTGGAGAGCACCTTTCCCAAAATGCCCACCCCCCGAGCTCGTTCCCTGCCTGTGCGTGGAGACACAAGACCCAGCAGTTCCCTGGAGCCTGCTGGGCTCCTGGGAGTGGGGCACAGACCGAGGTGAGGACACCTGGCAGTGGCACCAGTGGCACCTTCTCTGTACCAGCACGACTCAACCCACACGTGCCTCTGGTGTCACCAGCCGTGCCCAGTTCGTGCCTCACCAAAGGCCATGGTGGAGTCACCATCTCTGGACGTGTTCAGGAGGCACTTGGGGAGATGGCTGAGGGGTGATTATGGTGATCCTGGGTTGATGGTTGGGTTTTATCTTGAAGTTCTCTTCCACCCTTAACAATTCTGTGGTCCTGGAAAGGCCGCAAGGGCAGGGATGTTTTAGCAGCTTTAAGGCCTGAAATGTTGGAGGCCCCCTCAGGGTCTTACTCTCCCCTCAACAGGACCTGCCTTTCCCATTTTGTGCCAAAGGACCTTACCCAGCCACTCCAGAAAGCTCCTCAAGGAACCATAAACCAAGATTTGACAGGAACCTTCAGAGGGATGAGAACTGTTGAGTCTTTACCCCGGCAGTGAGGCCAAAGTCCAATTTCTGCCCCCAGATTTTGGGGTGGGTGCTGTTAACTCATGGCCTGCCCTCATGGGATGGTTCATGGGAGAGCGAGAAGGGAAGGGAGCCAATATTGGCACTTCGTAGGACTTTTCTGCAGCTCCTTCTGCTCTCTGAACTCCTGCAGGGGATCATTATCTGGTGATTGCAGGCTCTGCCCAGCTTTTGCTCTTCCCAGTCAGGACTCATCTCCAAAGCAATGGGAATGAATTGTGTGGAGGATTTCACCAGACCGGAATGTTGGGACACATTCAGCTGAAATCAGGGCAGAGCAGGGCTGACTCTGATCCCACAGGGGACTGATGGGGTTTTGTGGTTGCTCAGAAAAGCCTGGTTCTACTCATCTCTGTGCCCAAACCTCAGTGTTTTATCAGCAGAACATCTCTCTGGTGGCTGCAATTTGGTTTTTGGAGATCTTTCTTTGTCCTGTTTTGTACCTTCTGTAAAACCATACATTTTCCACTGTTTTTCCCGTAAATTCTGCTTTCACACTGCTGTTGTTTCAACTCCCTAAAAATGAGGCACATCCTGAGGATTCAATCAGCCCTACCAGACCACCACACAAATAGAGCTGGGAATCATCTCTTCCCCCAAGGAACAGCCTCATCCACCCAAATGCCACTTTCTGAACCCACCTGCCCTTACCACCATTCTCCTTATCTTGTTGATAATCATGTAGATAATGATAATAATCGTGATGGATAATAACCATGATGGTGACAATAACAATGAGGATCTTTCTTTGTCTACAGTCTTAGGGATCCCCATTTCCCCATGGCTGCCTCCCTACCCAAAACAGGGGCAATCAAACCAGCTCCAAGAAAATTCCAGCCCCCAAAAAAGGAATCTCGGTGCCAGCTTTTGGGATAAATTTTATTTGTATAAACTTTCTACCCCCTCTTCTCTCCCTCCTCCTCTCAGTTACACAGCATCACCCTGACCTCAAGGTTCACACACCTGAGAGAAGCAAAATATCTCTGAGTGTCAGCACGGATTAGAGACTCCAGTCACATCTTTGGCATGGACAGGCAGTAAATGAAGTCTGAAGTAATTCAGATTCATCATTCAAAAGCGTACCAGACCCAAACTCAAGTTTGAAAGAACAGATCTGAGCAAAAATCCCCATTAAAGCTTGTTAGCAACAACCAGGGTTGACTTTTGTTTTAATCAAAAACCAATTTCCTTGACTAATATTACTGACTAATATTACCTTCTAGTGCACAGCAGGTTCAGATGTTTTTTAGGGAGCAAAATGAAATTTTTCTAAATATTCTTCTGCCTCAAGCTTGCACTTCAGCCCTCTGTGTGCACAGTTCAGTGGAGTCTGTTTGCACTTGGTTTAAAATCCTTCCACTGAGCCACCTGCTCTGGATTGCACTTTTTATTCCAGATGTGAACCTGGACTGAGCCTCCTCTGCTGCTCCCTCCTGGAAAGCAGCTCCAGAGGAAGCAACGGGGCAGGAAGACCTTTCTGCAGGAATTCCTAAATTGTTGTAGCTCTGTGTCTGCCCCGGGGCTGCTGGAGCCTTTCAGGTGAGCGCAGCCTGCAACACGAACTCCCTGCACTCACCCTGTGAGGGATCCAACAAACTCAGACTCCCCTTGGACTTGCCTGGATAAAAACGCTTTTGTTTTAACTACTCTTTCATTCTCGGGGGTGATTAGCTGCTTTAGCTAAATGAATCCTATTATTCAAAGCCTTCTTGTCTCCTTCTCTGTGTGCTTCTGACTCACGGAGCTATTTTCACACAGACATTATGGAAAGAAGGTGGATTTTTGCCTTTTAAAAAGAGCAGCGGGCAGGTTTGGGGACTGAGCCTTCTCTCTGTGGAGGGCCAGTGGTTGGTCCCATCTTAGCAGAAAGAGCAGATGCTCAAACCCCTTGGGTAAAGCTTGCTGGTCATGTTTGACTCTGCAGAAAAAGCTGCAATGGAAATAGAATCATGGAAGCACAAAATCATGGAATGATAGAATGGTTTGGGTTGGAAGGGACCTCAAAGCCCAGCCAGTCCCACCCCTGCCATGGCAGGGGGCACCCCCCCCATCAGGTTGCTCCAAGCCCCAATGTCCAGCCTGGCCTTGGGCACTGCCAGGGATGGAAAGTCCTCAGCCTCTCGGGGCTACCTGTGCCACGGCCCCACCACTCTTAGAGTAAAGAATTCCTTCCTAATACCCAACCTAGCCCTGCCCTCCTTCAGCATGATGGTCCTTCAGACCACTACGGATCCTCACCCGTATTTTTAGGACTTCAAATATCAGAAGATGCATCTTAAACCAAAAGGTGCATTCCCAAACCCAATCCAATCCAAGCTGAAGCTCCTGGGATTCCAGAGGACACTGGCACCAGGAGCAGCTCTGGAGCTGGAGGGGCATGAGGGGTGATCCAGGGGTCACAGGCTGCAGGATCAGGGTGTGCTGGCACAGGGTGGGCAGGAAACAAAACTCTGCTTCCTTCAGCTCCTTAGAACTGATGGGAGCAGGGCAAGGCTGGAAGCTGCAGCCCCGGGAGCAGCAAGCTGAGGTTTTCCATGGAAACAGCCCTGCCCTCCCTGGTTTCCCATGGAAACAGCCCTGCCCTCCTTGGTTTCCCATGGAAACAGCCCTGCCCTCCCTGGTTTCCCGTGGAAACAGCCCTGCCCTCCCTGGTTTCCCATGGAAACAGCCCTGCCCTCCCTGGTTTCCCATGGAAACAGCCCTGCCCTCCCTGGTTTCCCATGGAAACAGCCCTGCCCTCCTTGGTTTCCCATGGAAACAGCCGTGCTCTCCCTGGATCTGCTGCGTTTCACTGAGCTCCCCCTGCACCCCATGATCCATGGGAAACCATTCCCTCTGCCTCCCTCTCCCAGCCCAGCCCATGCTCCTCTTGAACTGGTGCTCCCTGGCCAAGGTCATTTTTAGGTTCCTTATCCCCCAGCAGGATAAAGACCTCCTGGAGCAGGATCCAGTATCCCTTGGACACAACTTCTGCAACCCAGAGTGACCGAGAGCAGCTGCAAAAAATAACCACATGGGCCTGGAGTCAACATCCAGAAAAGATCAATTGAGAAAGAAGCCAAACACAAAGAGCACGGGGAGGGAGAAGGAACAGGAGCCAAGAATTTGCATTCCCACGACTGAGGAGATTTATCTGCATTTCTAGTTAACAGAAGACATTAATTGATTCTTGTTTTTATGGCTGCACACTGAGCTATTTCTGTCTGGAAGGAGACACTCTTAAATGGAATGAGTCAGCCCAGACCTGTTATGTCACCCTGGGACCCTGGAAGACTTGGTAATAGCTTTGAAGAAATCAAGTTGCTTCACAGGGCTATTTTCTCTTCAGACATCAAAAGCAGAGCGAAAGGAGAGTAGTTCTGAAGGCTGAAAATGATTTTTTACACGGTCCTTTGCATTTGACAAATAGCAACAGGATAATCAAAGAGCTCTGCTCTGCACAAGACACTTCCACAGACATCCCAGCAGGGCTTGTCCATCCAGCTGAGCATGAGCTCCTGAAACGTGGCTGAGGGAAGTCCTAGCAGGTCCCAGCTCCTCAATTCGCTTCCTTCCAGATTAACTTTGCAACCCAGAAGAGAAGGAAAGTGTATTTTTCATTGTTAAAATATTGAGAAACACATAGGAAGGAATTGTTCCCTGGGAGGGTGGGCAGGCCCTGGCACAGGGTGCCCAGCGCAGCTGTGGCTGCCCCTGGATCCCTGGCAGTGTCCAAGGTCAGGCTGGATGGGGTGTGGGGGTGGACTTGGGGGCTTGGAGCAGCCGGGGACAGTGGGAGGTGTCCCTGCCCATGGCAGGGCTGGCACTGGATGGGCTTTGGGGTCCCTTCCAATCCAGACCATCCTGGAATTCTGTGACATTGTTCCTCCAATGCCTTCTTCCCTAAAAAGGCACCTGTCCTCTAGACAGGAATAAATAAGGCTCTTTATTCTGAAGTGAAGCTGTAATGCCCCTCCAGATGCCACAAGGGCTGCTGTGACCCATCCTGGTGGCTCTGCCCAAGGAGAGGGGGACAAGTCCTGGGATGGAGCCAGCCCAGGAGCTGAGCAAAGCCGAGTCCACAGTGACAAATTCCACCTGTAAGAGGCCCCACCTGTGCCGTCAGCCCACTGCCAGCATTGCCACCTCCGGTTTGGAAAGGCAGTCAGGTAGCGTGGAACTCAAACCCACCAATGCTTTGTTTTTCACCATTAGGCCAAAAATATCTGTAGGAAACTCTGACAAATCAAAAGCATTTGTCATTTCTGCTTCTGTTTCCCTGGTGACAAAAAGAAAAGACCAAAACAAAAAACTGAACCCCCCCTGGTTTTTCCAACCCTGCAGTTCACGGCCTTGTCTATTTTATGCTGATATTTGCCTTCCTTTCTCTGGTTCAAAGCAGCACAAGGGTGGCACGGACCTGTGGAATGGGCCTCGGCCTCTCCTGGAAAGCTGAAGCCTCTTTACCAAAACCAGCTGGAATCTGTTTGCTTCCCTCCAGGTGGGAAAATGCCACCTGGCCCAGGCTGTTCATGGCAGAATAAATGCCTGTATTGGCCTCATCCTATTTAGGAAGGGAGAGTTGTGCTTCACTGCACCTCTGCCAGGCAGGAACCATCGCTCCCAGGGCTGAGGATGGGACATCTGTTGTTTTCTCCAGCCTCTATTTTGGTGTTGCTGCCTTGAACATTTTTGCAGCTCATGGACACCAGAGGAGCCCATCAAAGGGCTCAATTCCATCTTACAAACTGGGACCCTGGGTTTCTTCTGAACTCTGGCACGGGGTGGTGATGGGGTTTGTCCTCATCCCGTGTTTGTGACTCCCTGAGCAGCCCCGCAGGACTTCGGGAGCTGGCCCAGAGTGTGTAAAAGTACAGGCAGGTAAAAATCCTTACAGTTCAGACAAATCTGCCTCCAGCTACAGGCACGCTGTCATCTCTCCCAAAGAAAAAGCCTGAGAGAGGAGAAAGGTGCTAACTGGGCACCCCTGGAGCCTGTGGGGAGCACGGCTTGGGAGCCCTGCTGGGCTGGGAGGGTTTAGTCAGAGAATCCCAGATTCCCAGGATGGTTTGGGTTGGGAGGGATGCTAAAGATCATCCAGTTCCACACCCCCTGCCATGGGCAGGGACATTTTCCACTCCAAGCCCTGTCCAGCCTGGCCTTGGGCACTGCCAGGGATCCAGGGGCAGCCACAGCTGCTCTGGGCACCCTGTGCCAGGGCCTGCCCACCCTCCAAGCCAAGAATTTCTTCCTAACATTCAATCTAAATCCACCCTCCTTCAGCTTAAAGCCATTCCCTGTGTCCTGTCCCTCCAGCCCTTGTCCCAAGTCCCTCTCCAGCTCTCTTGGAGCTCCTTTAGGCCTTGGAAGGGACTCTAAGCTCTCCCTGGCTGTTCCAGGAAGGGTCAGGGGGTATTTTGGGGGTGTTTCCCCTCTGTGAGAGTCCCCTGTTGGCAAATGAAGGCACAGAAGCCTCACCCTGGGTGCTCTGCGCCCAGTGCCCTCCCAAGCTCCATCTCTGGGGCTTGCAGCCCCCTGGCTGCCCAGCACCAACTCTCCAGCTGGCCCACAGCACCCCGTGCTTTTGCTGTCAGCTCTTCTCTGCCATTGAAGCCCTACATGAAAACCCCCAAGAACCCGAAAGCCAAGGAACGACTGTGGCAGAGCAGGGATCGACCCAGGCAGGACAAACACAGGCTGTGCTAGCTGGAGCTCGTGAGCTTTGCAACACAAACCTCAGGGTGTGACACCAGTTACAGATCTGGGGGATCCTTCTGTGCTGTCGTGCTCAGAGACTCTGCTGTGACTCTGCTCTGTGCTGTGACTCTGCAGAGTGGGTGGCCTTCAGCTCACGCTGGAGTTCACGCTTGGTTTAGGGAGCAGAGCTGCTGAAACAGC